>NW_024352784.1:9550521-9710764 GCF_902729225.1 Pteropus medius
GTCTGTATTATCATTGACTATAGGGAACTCATGGCAACTATTCTAAAATGGATCATAAAGAAACATACATATGCATTATACTCATTTATTTATTATAGAGTTATTTAGAGAGTACATAGTAGGTAAGTGAGCAGAATTAGATAAATTGAGATAGATGGATAGATGGATGGATGGATAGATGACATATAGATAGATAGATACATAGATAGATAGATAGATAGATAGATAGATAGATAGATAGACAGACAGACAGAATACATTTCATCTCTCCAAACTTCATGTTGCTATCCTAACCTACAACGTGATGGTATTCGAAAATGGGGCCTTTGAGAGGTGATAGGTCATGAAGGTGGAGCCCTTATAATGGGATTAGTATCCTTGTAAAAGAGACCCAAGGGAGCTCTCTTGCCCCCTCTCTCCTATGAGGACATGATGAGAAAATGGCTGTCTATGAACCAGTACACAAACTATCATCAGACAAGGCTGGTACCTTGATCTTGGATTTCCCAGTCACCAGAATTGCGAGAAATAAATGTATGCTGTTTAAGCCACCAGTCTACAGTCTTCTGTCACAGCAGCCTAAGCAGACTAAGATAAATGAAAGATAGATAGATAGATAGACAGACAGACAGACAGACAGACAGACTCCAATTGGTTCTGCTTCTACATCACTGTCAGCCCCAACTACAAGCATACACAAACTCACACACTTCTCCCATTCAGATCCTAATACCATAGTTTTAGTTAAAGAGTCTTACAATAATATGGCATGAAAGAATTTTTCAGAGTGATACTTTCTCCTAAGACAATATTTTTCAAAAAATGGGATTCAAATATAACGTAGATCCTAAAATCAATTTGGTAGGTCACAAACTATTTTATTTGAATAGAATAAAACAGAAGAGAACAGAGAATGGTGGTATATATAAACTTAGACTTAAATATTGTTTCATGGTAATTTTGTTAGAGTTTAAATCATAATTTCATAAATGTATGGACTGGGTTTTGACATAAAATATATTTCTTTAAATTAGGCAAGATAAGAAGTCAAAAACATGTGAAAATTATTGCTAGATTTTAGGCACCAAAAAGCAGGTGGAAGGGTTTAATCTCAGATCTAGATAAAAAAATCATTTTTCAGGGCTTTGAAAATCATATCACAGGAATAGCAACTAATATTTACACTGACTTTACTAAATGTTTTTATATTCATCTTTCATTTGATCTTCTAAACCATTTCTTCATCAGAGAAAACTGAGATTTAGTGGAGTTGAGTGTCTTCCAAGTTCATTCAGCTAGGAAGCTATGAAAGATTTGGGAACCCAGCCTAGGCTAAATCCTATACCTTCTTGATTGACAAATATGGCAAGTCAATTTAATCTTTTATTTATTCACTCATTCAAAAAATGTTTATTGCATATTCACTGGGCTTCAGACATAGTGCTGAATACAGAGAATAAACTGAAGGGCGCAGCAGACATGCCCTGCCTTATTGGAGTACACAGTCTAACATCCTTGGGTCTAGCAATTGGCAAAATGTGATTGGACTTCAATGAAGTTTAACTTCTTCCTGAGTAATGATCTTGCTAATACTTGAACAGAATTATGATATAGATATAAAAGTAGACATGGAGATTTATAAGATCTAAATCCTAGGATTGTTGGAAGGATTAAAAATAATACAGCAAAAATGCAAGGTCCTATGTCTGGCACCTTACTGCCAATATCATTATCTATTATTGTCAATGAATTCTGGGGAATACCTGCCTAAAACATAGGGACTCAGAGAACTTTACATAAATGTGAACAGTGATAGATATGAAGACTCTCTAATAAGCGCCTGTCAAGTCTCTTGCATGTATAAACACAAATTTGTTACCCTTGGCAAATATAAGCATAAAAGCTGTCTACTAATAATATGTTTAATGAGACAATAAGAACAACATAGCACAGAAAAAACTGAGAGCTCAATATTCCTTCAGCACCAAAGCATTTCATTTGTTCCATTTACAGAAGTATGTAAAGCCAAGCTTGCCCACTATTGAAAATTCTCTTGATTCAGCAGTAAGTGCTCTTACTTAAGGCACCCATAACTTAATTACTGAGGTTTAAGTTGTGTGGCAACAGGTGTTTGTTTGTTTGTTTGTTTGTTTTGAGTTCCCTTTAAACATTTACCCTGACTCCTGATCCTTTCATTCTTTAGAATTTGGCATCCCCAGAGTAAAGATGGGAAATTGTGTGGAGTTAGGTGGTGGTTGGAGGATATATCTTTGCTAAAAGAAGAGAGTTTCCACTTCCCCATAATAAAAATTCTATGACTTTTTCTAGAAAAAAAACCTACAGTTACTATGGGATAGGTTTATATAAGGTCTGACATTTCAAAGTGAGGCATCAAATATTCTTGCCTGCTTAATTTTTGCAATCGGGGACATTTGTACTTTTGAAAAGGTAAAGAAAAAGAAAGAATGTGTAGAGTCTATTTTCCCCTATCCTTTTTGTCAACCCAGTCCAGACTGGAAAGAATTCCCTGAGCAAAGGCTTTCCATGAGGTTACAGTGAAGGACCTAAGAAAGCAAAGAGAAAAGGTTATTTTATCTGTGTTAAACATATCAGCCTTGAGAGTATAATACACATTTTATATTGGGGAAAGATGTGAATGTTTCCAGTCTACTTTGATAGAAGGGTAAATTTACTAAATGCTGGCCTCAAAATTACCTTTCATGGACATTCATTTATTATCCCTTGTGTGCCCTGCCCTGCCCTGCCCCACCCCAACCTCATCTCAACTCAAGTCATTAACTTTATTCAAAGACTGAACAAAAGAATGTTCAGGAATCTAGGCTTATGACTTATAGAAAGTTCAACAACAAACATGGTTAAGTGGGTGACTCCACACTAAGTGTTTCACATCTCCACCACCCTAACTTAACTCCAAGCTAGAGCCTTCCTTCTTTTCTGTCTGGCAGCATCTGACTTCTCTTAGTAAGGTCTTCCCCTAGACTCTCTCTATGTGATCCAAATACCCTTTTTCCTACCTAACGCATTTCAAGGAAAAAAAAGTAACAGTTTAGACATTGAAAAAGGGAAAGCTGACACATAATACATCACAAATATGGTAACAGAATCGGTTATTTTAAGGAGAGCGGCATTCTCTAGTAAAGCAATATCTAAAAGCTTTGTTTATAGGGGTAATATAAATATAATTATTATTCATAGATAAGCCTGATTAATTGTAGTTGGTTGACCTTTGTACTAGGAGTTATCTATCAATCATTTCTAGAGAAGAACACAAAATCCAGAAAGAAAAGAATCCAAGCGAGTTGCCACCAAGGCCTCCCTGACCTAATGATGCCTTTTAATTAAGAAAAAAAAAACTCTCCTCTACCCTGCTAACCCCAAGATTTTCTAACTAATTAGAGAAAAAATTTCCTCACATACCCCTCACTCTACCACTCCAAGTTACACCTCTACCACCTTTGGGTATCATTTGGTTTTCAGAGCTCAGATAGATTTCAGCTCCCATCTGACCCGAAACTATTGGGCAGTGCCCAACTGTTCAATACTACCTCCCTTCCATCCAGAATTAAGGTTGACATCTTTCAACCTTAGAGTCAAAGCTTTTCTCCTTCTTTTCTAATCAGCTGAAACAGTTAAATGAGAAAATGGTCTGTGCTGAAGAACCAAGGATTTCTAAGATACAAAGGGAAGGTCAGAGAGGCACCAAGAACATGGAAATGGCAGGAGAACGGAGGTAAGAGAATAGTTAAAATGATCCAGGCCTTCGCAGAGAAGGAAGCAGTGTGGGGCCACATGCCAAATCTCCGAAGAGCTGAGACTTAAGTCCCACATCGGTAGATGTTATATAGACAATTTAGCAGGACTTGTAGCTCTAGCATGACATTTTCCTACCAGTAACTCTGCCCATCCTGCCTCCACTAAGTAATTTAGATGCTATTTCTATAAATTTTAGATAGATGGATAAATAGGTAGATTGATAAATAAATGACATATAGAAAGATAATTTACCTTATTTGGGGGTTTCCATGGCTGTATATGCTGGTGATAACTGTACTATCCCGTATCACCAGCAGGCATGTAACATCTGTCTGATCAGCATAAGTGAAGATGAAGATAAACTTTTTTATCTAAAATGTTAATCAGTTTTTCTAAAACCTGAGACCCATGTCTATACCTCCTAATCCCACCTCCAAAAATAAGAAGTTTAGGGCCTGGCTTCACAGGTAGTAATCATAGAAACTATGTGAACAACTACTAATTTTAGTAGACCAGCACTTTCAACCTTAGCTGTTCATTCATAACACCTGGAGAGTTTAGAAAACTACCTATCCTGTACCCTCACCAATCAACATCAGGATCTCTAGAGCCAGAACCTAGGCATCAATACTTGTTGATGTTCTCCAGCTGATTCCGTTATGCATTCAAGATCGAAAATTACTGCCTTAGATCAGTGGTTCTTAAACTTCAGTGCTGCATGAGACTCACCTTAGGGCTTGCTAAGCAGAATGATTGATTGTCCCCTCCCCCCACTTTTATTTTTTTTTTTTTAATTTTGTAGATTTAGGGCTTGGTATTTGCATTTCTCAAGAATACATATGTGGTGCTAAAGCTGCTGGTCTAGGGCCATCCCATTTTGTCAGAGTAAAGGGAAGCAAAGTTTTACCACTCATTATGTCTTATGGGATATTATTTTAAGCAAGACTCTAAAGAAACGTTTGACCTTCATCCTAACAGCCTAAAAGGAATTTAGATAGAGGTCCTGCTCCAGAAAGGGAAACATCATCATAGATAGCATTAGTTTAATATAAAATATTGTCTGAGATATGAGGGGAACCTAGCAAGGCCTATTCAAAGTCCTCTTTGTGTCTCACCATTAAAGATGGCCCAGAAAACATTTATTTACCAAACATTTGATTTTTCACCTCCATGTGAATTGCCTTCCTGCCCTTTGAAATCCCAATCCACAACTCTCCCCTCAACCTCTTCTCCTTAGCTCCAGAATGATATATAAACCTCATGTTAATTTGACTATTAAGCCAGGCAGAAGAATATAGAAAGGTGGGAGAAAAAATTATTTGTGTCTCCACAAGAGAAATATCTCAGTGATGTGAGGAGGAGGGGTACAAACCAATCACAGGCAATAAAATGGATAAGGGGGATATAGCCCAAGGGTTGAGAGTGAAGATCTTAGTCTCAGACAAAAGAAGTGTGCATTGACTCCAGAATATAATTTATGAAATCTCAGTAAAATTTTCCTTACAGTGCAAAGTTGTATAAGAATGAGGGTGCTACTCTGAATATAAGGTATCCCCCAGACTTCTATAAACTGTGCCTGACATGAGGAATTCTCAATAGAATGATTAATTCTGAGAAGTCTGTGCTGTACCTCATTGCCCCGTAGTATGTGTAGGTAACCACAGTTGCATCCTATATATAATGAAACTATTTAATTTGGAGATTTTCAGTGAGTTTTAAGGGAATAGTAAAGGGGAGAGATTCACTTTTAAATCAAAGGAGAAGAAAATGCTGGTTATGGGGAATAAAAATTATTCTTAGAGCAAAGAACATTTACTTAAAATGCTTCTACCATTCAAAAAAAGGTTATAAGATAATATTAGGCTGAACCTTTTAAAATTGCCAATACTTGAATGTTTTTGACCTACAAAAATGGCAGTGTACCATGTTCAGCCTACTAGTAATCTCAGTAACAAAGAATTATGTGCTTCATTGGAATAAGGTGAATGAAAATCATTAGTTTGAAGCTCCATGAGCAAAGAAGATAGTTCATTCACTTTCTTTCCTATGCCTGGTAAGTATTTAATAAATGTTAGTTGTATAAATAAATGATCTGAAAATAAAGTGTTTTCAGAGCATTGGAACACTCTAAGTATGTATATTTGGAGCCTGCATTTGTTTCGATCTTGAGTTTTCTGTGCTAGGTTGTTAATTTTGAAATTACTTTGTCTATTTTCATCAATTCATATTTTTTTTATTTATTTATATTTATTTACTATTTTTTTACTCCTATGAGGTCACTCATTGGACCATGGTTTATACAATCCATTGTCTAGACATGAACCAGAAGTACTTTGACCTTTCAACCCCTTCCTTCTTGTAGAATTGAATCATTATTTTGCTGTTACTTGCAATTTCCATTCAATAAAGCTTCCAGTGGACCCCTTTTCACCTTTGTCAGATTTCCAGTTTCTTGTTTCAATGTCCTTCATCTTTTCAAATTGTCCTTTGGCTGTATTCAACACTTAAGTGACTATTACTTTGCAATGCACAAACTGTAACCCCAATTTTCCATTCGTTGGAGTTTATTTTCTGAGGAAAATTGCACTTCATTACAGATCTATTCTTCTGTAAGTTGGGGGGAATATAGTATAATTCCAATCTTAAATGGGTCATTTTTTTTCCCCTTTTGCTTGAGCAGGAAATGGGAAAACAAGTTTAGACTCTTTTGTACTTGATTTGGCAAGGATACTTAATCAGAACTATTAGGGTCATGGCAATTCCTCAATGCCAAGACAGAATATATATTACTTAAGAAATGTAAACAAAGGGGCCATACTTGAAAGTTCCAGTGCACTATAAACTCACAACAGGTAAAACACATATGTGTTTTAAAGAACTCATAGCTGTTCACAACAAAGCTATCTAGTACAATATACTAGTCCTTCACTTCCCACAACAAAGGTGCTCTGAAAAAAATAGCTTGTATATTAATTTTTATGTGTTGAATCATAAAGGCACATAGCTAAATTTAAAGAATGCATTTAAATAAAATTTTAGAGTTTATAAGGGGTTTTACTATATGTCATTGAATTTGCATTAAAAAGAAAACTGTGAAGGACATAAACCAAATGACAATGATTCCACATATTATGGCCAGATCAGGCTATATGACCTGCCCGAGTTCACACAATTAGTAAAGTTACAGAGGTAAGTTATTAACCCAATATTTTGTTTTAAAAGGGTTTTTTTTTGTTTGTTTGTTTTATTTTGGTCTCTCTCTGTCTCTCCCCACCCTCCACACCACCCCCTCTGTTTCAGGTTTCAGGCATCCATAGTTGAACTTTTGATTTTAGATATCAGGCTTTTTTTTGACTCAGTGTTCTTTTATTTGGGTATATCTCTTACAGATTGGTTCTATTTCCTACAAATTATGCTTAGATGATCTATATCAATATCTAACTTATTAACTGGCATAAATCTGTCTCTTTGAAATTTTAATTTTATGGAAGGGGCTATCACACGGTTTTAGTGAAAAATCAAAAATCTGTCTTCATATTTTTTATATGTAACTCTCAGGAGGTCTTTTTAGGTCTCTTTGGTGTGACCCTGACCTTATATCTCTGAAATTCTAATGAAAATTATCTACTCTAGAGACCACTGTTTTACAATGATGATCTTTTACTCTATTGTTCTTTTGTTTTTATATGAACATCTTTAGCTAGAGCTGAGCATGACTTGAATGCTTCATAACAAATTCAAACTTAAAACAAAAAATTAATAGCAAAAGCAACAAGCTAGATTTTCAATAAAGTTATCACTTCTCAAAGTTAAACACAGCATGCAAAGTTCTCTATGATCTGACTGTTGCCTACATTTTCAACTTGGTTTCGTTAACATTTCCTCTGCTTTCTTCAGATTTCCTTGAAAGCATGGGGGAAACAATGAAGCTCAAGCCACAGTGGCCTCACTAGGTTTCCAAAAAGTTACTCAAATAGTGTGAACAGGCATGAACTTCAACAAAGTTAAACTTATCAAACACGTTTTTCAAAATCCATCTCAGATACCACATCATTTAGGTAGTAACCCTACCTTTTTCTGGGAAAGATGACTTACTCTCTTTATGTTTGGCTTTTAAATTCAGTTTGGCTTGCCATACTTATTGTGAGTGACTACTATGCTCTGGTCACTATACTCAATGCTAGCAGCTTGCTCATGTGTTTAAATAGTATTTATTTTTCAAATGTCTAATATTTCCTCACCTCCCTGTTCTGTTAGCTAAACTGTGAGTTAGTTGAAGACAGACTCTATGTCTTACTTTCCTATATATCCTACCACAATTGCCTACCATAGTTCCCCAGAATCAAGCATCCCCTGTGTCAATCACAGTAGAAACAAAGAAGAAAAAAACTAGGATCTTAGTATATGTCTTCCAAGTACTCATAATATAGTTATGGAAATGAAGAAGAATATGTTAAATCATCAAATACGAGAGGGAGTCTGTTATATAAGTAAACATAACTGCAAGAAATTTCCACCCATTATGAAGCAGGATGTTGTGCTTGGTGGAGGTCAACTAACATCATGATTTCTAGTCTGAGAGCATTTTAAAGGACCTGATTGGGAAGCTGAATGTATATGAGACCCGTTAATAGACCTGTTAATATTTAGAGGAAAACTATGTGACTGACAAAAAGTAGCACAAGTCAAATTAGAAAAGCTACATTTTTTCCTGGTGCCAAGGTTTCAGTAATGAATAAGGACCTTAAAACAAGAAGGGACAGGCAGATAGTAGAATTATCCTCCACCCCTACTATCAACATATAGAAATAGCTAGAGTAAAGCAAAAATGTCCAAGATTTTACAGCATAAAGTAACTGGCATGTCCTAAATTCTTTATTCTTAGTACTGGCTTCAGGGTCCTTAAGGAGGAAATGGCTTGGGTTATAGATACAAAGAGAAGGCAAATGATAGGTAAGGCAATTAGATAAGGTTCACAGTTGCTTGTCACTGCCCTCCTGGCGCTCAGATTTCTTCTTGTTCACTAGCAGGACATCTGAAATTTCCACATTTCCACATTTCTTTGAGTGCATTTGTTTTAAATAAGAACACTGGTAGTTCCACTTATCATGCAAACATTTTAGGGATTAGGGTCACAGGAAGACATTAAAAAGTAGAATGCGAGAGCTGTAATAAATTTAAGAAATAATCTCACTCCAAAGTTCATTTTAGACATGGCAAAACTGAGAAGTGAAGAATGAAATGGAACTGTCAAGGCATAGAGCTTCTGATATGAGGGCAATTGAAATTAAATTATTACCAACTAAACAAAGGGTACTGTTAGGCAAGGTCATAGTTGTTATCCCATTTAACTCTCAGCATGACTCTGCAAGTAGAGTTTTATATCTTCATTTTAAAATGAGAAAGGTAAAGTTCAGGCGTGTTAATTAGTTTTCTTCAGACTGTCCAAGAAGCGAGTGACAGGAGATCCAGTATTCATACTCTAGCTCAGGTGAAAGCAAAGCCAATAGTATAGTTCTAATATCCAAGGGTTTTGCAGAGCAGGCAGTAAGCACACATTCTTTCCAAAAACCTTTAAATGACTACATTAGTTAAATATAAGCTAATTTTATCATTCAATTTTGAAATGTATTTTTCTTATTCCTTAAGTAATTATTTTTCTCTTCCAAGATGTTTGCCAAGATTTTTGCCAAGATGTTATTTTGCATTCAGGCTTCATCCATGTCTATCTAGCAAGGGCTCTGGCCATTGTAATAAAACCTACTTCTTCTCTGGCTGAGAATACTGTGTACTGAATGGAAAAGCAGTGAATGAACTAACTCTTCAGATACCTTGATATCCATTTTTCTGTCTTCCTCATTCATGGACCAGAAAGAGGTCTGTCAAAAATATTGAGACTATCGAATATAGTTTGTTATTTCCATGAAGCTCATGCCAACTGAACTACACAGATAAATCCTATAAAAGCAAGATTACCCCTGAGCTCGGGGCCCATATTTTCACTAGCACTGGCTCTTCTGGGACTTCCGGTGTAATAAACTTGAGTTCTCCATAAACAACAACGAAAATCTTTAGACTGATTCTTCTGTCCATTTTTGAAGCTCAGCTATTGGCAGTATAAAATGGATCAGGTTCAACAGGAGAGCACCCCAAAAGCACAGCCAAATAGTAACATAGATATTGCAGGTCGAGAAAGATCTATAAGGTGAATAGCAACCAGCATTTTTGAGGACACATTGTATTATATAGTTTCCATACTAACTTGGACTTATTCATAGCTCATCTACAACTCTGTCAGGAAGATTATTTTTAATGGGATCTTATTATGTACTGAGCACTATTACAAATGCTAAACAGGCATTGGCTTATTTAATTTTATACAGTACTGAAAGCTTTAAAAACAACAACCATAGGGCCCTGATCTTCAAAAGCTTATAGAAACAACAAAACATTTTTCTCTCCTTTAACTTTGCTTCTGAGTAAAAGTATACTTCAAAATCCTGTTTAATCACAGTTTCAGTTTTACATTACCTGGTATTAATATTAGATTGGATTATCTTCAGAAAGACAAAAGGCAAGAGCTGTCAGTGGCAGTCATAAGGGATCATAGAAAGTGAATATTATAAGGAGCTTTCATGTCATTTATTCCAACAGCACTCTCCCTCCTGCTTTGCAGCTAGACTAAAACCCTAAGACAAGAGATGTGGCTCAAGCCACATAGCTAGTTAATGTCAAAGTCAGTGTTCACATGCAGTCCTCTTATTTCTCATTCCCTCAGACTTTCTACAATAATGAAAGACATCAACTCCTAGAGTGTAGAGACAGTGCCTTTGCCAATTACAGAAAACAAACAGAATAGAAACACAAGCATGCAAAGTCTATGAACTTTAGTGAGACCCTATCTTACTCACAAACTGCTACTCTGATACAGCCAGACTACTCAATGACAGCAACCTGGGTGACAAACTCCACAATTCTTCCATGAGGCCAATAGCAAAATGTCAAAATTCCATACTATATTTTAGAAGGCCCTTAAATACCAGATCCTTGCTTACCTCTAAGGCTTTTAATACTGTGGCTCTTCACCTCAAAATAAGTATTCTGGTCTCAAGATAATTCAACTCGACCCCCAACATCCCTTCTCTTTACATTTTCCTCTGCTCCACACAAACATACTGAATCTAGAAATTGCAATTTTATATTCAAATAACTTGTCTTATTTCTTTAAATATATATGCATATTTAAAATTTATATATCTTTAAATATACATTTTAATTATTTATATATACACATATATTTATATTCTTGAAAAGAAATATTTTTACATTTTTATCTATCTATGTATCTATCTAGGCTAGGTATCTTATGTATTCACCACAAGACCAGTTTTAGAGTAGTTCTCATAAATGTTCATTTAGTGAACAGTTAAGTTGGCATTATGGCACACAATACATAAAACTAAATTAGATTATTCCATCCAACTACACTTCCCTATCCCATTATGTAGCATCTTGCCTCTACATAAAATTCCTTCTCCCTGATGGACATTGGAAAAAATTCTCAAAGTTAGAGGCGTACAAATACTGCTAAATAATCTCTATATTCTTTAAATTTCTTCCTATCTTAAATGATACTAAAGTGTCAGGAAATACGTGCAGCAGTCTCCCAAAGCATTTGCAGGTTTCTGAGAAAGCTCCATTTCTTGGGAGTACTCACTATCCATCTTTTATATAAGGAAAGGAAAACTGCAGTTCTTGCCACTAAAATTCAAAGTGCTATCCGCATTATAGAGTGAAACCCAGGAAGATTCAGAGAGAATCTAATCTAGTGCAGTGCAAAGCAGTAGACAATGTTATTTCCAACAAATTAATTTAATTGGTTCTACAATAGCAAGAGGAAGTAGCTGTGTGCATTTAGATGTTCCCTTGGGAGCAGAGCTGAAAGTAGCTCAGAGAATACACAGGAAATCTACTGTAGACCAAATGTTCTTACAGAACTCAGTCCTTACTCTGTTACCTAATTGCAATACAATTTTATATCCAAACTACTTGTGCTGTTTTATTACTACTTAAAAAAAATACTTACAAAATGAATTTAATTTCCTAGACACTTTTATAATATGTTAGGGAAATTTGTGTTAATAGAATACAATATCAACTGACTAATATGATCAAAAGTTCTTATCTACATAGTTTGAAACTGACAGATTAATTTATCTATAGCATTTTTTTTTTCAATTTAAAGGAACAGTTTGAGAGGTTGCGAGGTCACAAAAACTTATGATTACAGTGGAAACTAATAAGGTTTTCATTTTATATATCAGTACATTTTTAATATTTTCTATAATGAACCTGTTACTTTTGAACTACAAAAAAGCATTTATTATTTTTCATGTTACAAGTGTTTGAAAGAGAAAAGTTCAAGGTCCACCAGAAGCTAGAAGAAGATGACTGTAAAGGCTTTTAGAATATGCACCAGCTAGAACTCTAGATCAAGGGAAGAGTATTTCAAACAGAAGCAACAGTGTTAGCAAATGCCCAATATTATACATGTGAGTGTGTGAATTAATGAGCAAAGTTATAAATAGCAAACAGTCTAGGCATCATTGAGAGAATGATGTAAAAATGCTTTATGAAATGGAATATCTTTAAAGTAGGCACTGTTTTCTACTTTCATATATGCTAATGAATCTGAAGTAACCTGAGAGGAAGGTAATATTTGTCTACTTTACAGATAAAGAAATTGATAATATAGAGATTAAAATGATTTATTCTCTTTTACTCAAACTTTTTACTGGGCGCCTACACTGTGCCAGGCAGTTTTTTGAGTCCTGGAGAAGCAGAAAGAAACAGACTGGATAGTCTCACCCTTATGGGAGAGTCCCTGTCCAGGGAAGAGAGTTTCAGGGATGGGATTTGAGGATCTGCATTTCTTATCAGTTTCTAGGTTACAGATTTCGGCTGGCCTGGGACCACAATTAACCAACAAAGGAAGAGCCCATGTGGGGGGAGCCTTATAACAATGAGAATGGAGAGGTAAATGAAGTGAGAGAGGTAGGCAGGAGCTGACTTGGGGGGCTTCATGGGTTATGTTCATAATTTGGAATTTTTGAAGCGAGACATTAAAAGCTGTTAAAGAAGGTTTGAGTAGTAGTGCTAGAATAAGATTAATGTTTTTATAAAGGATTGCTTTTATTATGGTCTGGAGAGTAGACTGGAGAGAGAGGGAAGTTTGGATGCTGAGAAAACAAGAGCCTATGTAATTGTTGAGAGGATGGCGGTCTGGACCAGGGTGAGAGCAGGAGAGATGAAGGAGATGAGTGGGTGTGACTTACCCTAATTTGTATAGCTAGTAAGTGGTAGCTGGATTATTTGCATCCAAATTTTCTGATTATATATTTGGTGCTCTCTCCAGTTGCTATTAAAGTCTGGTCTAGATCATCGTTAGCAGCAATAGCATCTGAGAATTTGTAAGAAATGCAGAATCTCAGGCTTTAACACAGACTTGCTAAGCCAGAAGCTGTAATCCAAAAAAATTTCCAGGTGATTCACATTCACATTAAAGTATGTAAAGCACTACTCTACCGTCAGATAGCTACCTTGCATCCTACAAATTTAGACAAAATTTATGCTTTTTGAATGACAGAAATTATGAAGGGAATCTAAATTCTCTTCCAAAGACAGTCTAGGATTTTTAATCAAGACATGTAGATTAATAATAAAAAAAAGGAATTCAGTATCTATGTACAGAAATACATAGATACTGAATTTCTGATAATAATCATATAATAAAAAAATTCAAGAGATTTGAGTTAATGACTATAATCCTCTATTAAATTAAAAGTTCCTGAGTTTTACTTTTCTATCCATAACTGAGATAACTTAGAAGAGAGAAAAATGGTTTATTAAACAATTTAACTAACTAAAAATTTCTTTATAAAATTGGCAATATAAGGTAGAATAAAATTTGGGGATGCAAGATATTCTTTATAGCTTTAAATAATGGCAATTTGATGTTTACATAAATTTAATTTGTTGTTTTGTTAAAAGGAAAAAAATAGTCAATCTCCAAATTTCCATCATGATAAATGTTCAGAAGACAAACAAAAGATTAAACAAAGTCTAATAGGTATTCCAGTCCCAATTTGCAATAATCAATTATGAAATCTCTAATGGCAATTCATCTTTTAGGCACATTGTTTAATGGTATATTTCTAGCATTTTTGCACCTTATTTTTATCATTTTCCTTCATAATTGGACACACAGTTGATTGGGTTTAAGGCCAATGAGTTCCTGATAGAAGCTAAAGTTAAGCCTAATGATCTTCATCTTGCCTTCCTTAACTATACTGTTTATGAAACCTATGCTTCTGCTCACCATTATCAGCAATTTTATTTTATCTGTTTTAGCTATTTGTGTAAAGTAATAAAGACAAAGTGAATAAGATATTAAAATATTTCCACAAATGAATATTGTTTTACAAGTAGAGATGGTGATGCATATAAACTAAACTGCTGACTTGTAGGTCAAGCCATTGTTGGGTAGACTGAAGTGTTCTTCCTAAGCTGATGTACTTCGATGTTGTACATAAAAATTATTTAGAGGGTCTCAAGGTACAGTGCATGAAAAAGCAGGATATTCTGAGAACTAATTACCTTGCATAGACCCTGGAATACATCTTAAACACCAAACTCTTCTGCCAGGACAAAAGTTAATGTTGCTCAAGATTTTGGAAGCAGAGTGTCCAGTGATTTATTCCTCTCCTTCTGTCTCCACTGAATTGACAGACATTTCTAAGTCATATTCACTTTGTAGCATTTATACTTATTCATTTTATATATAAAAAATCTATTAAGGTATGTATTATTACTGTTTTATTTTACATAAAGAAATTAAAGCTTAGAGACTATAAGGAATTGGCCAAAATAATATAGCTAGAACATAGTGGCACTAGAATTTCAATTCAAGCAATATGGTACTATAGGTAACATCTTAAGCACCTCATCTACCACTTCTCTTAAGTGTACCATAGCTATGAGCAACACCATTTCTTCCACAACTACTACCAGTGTTGACCACACCAGCTACTAATTTTTAAGCCAATATGAATTTTGACTAACACACATTTGGCAAAGTCTGTACAAGTTAGCTACCCTTTAAATGAGCACTTTTTACATATGAAACATTGTGCTAAGGACTTTACTAACATTAAGTTATTAATTCTCCAAGAAGGCATTATTATCTGCATCTTGCAGATAAAACTGAAGCTCAGGAAGTTTAAATAACCAAGGTTATAGAGCTAAAAAGTGCATGAGGCTGGGTCAAATCCAGATCCTTCTGATTCTTAAGATGGGCTCTTAGTGTCCAGATGAGCCCTTCCATGCTTTATCTTAGTAGTTCTCAACCAGGGACAGTAACACCCTCTAGACAGCATTTAGAAATGTGGAGAGTATTTTGTGGTTGTCTCAAAGCATTGAAGGTAGAGATGCTAAACATCCTTGAATTGCTGGAACATCACAAAAGGAAGAATTATCCCACGCCCCAAATGTCAATAGTGCCTTCTTTGAGGAACAATAAATTGTCATTTTCCAATCATAGAGGTGTTTCTCAGGCTGTATGTTAACTAAAGTGTTTTCACATAATAGTTGCCAGCTCTCATATCTAGAAAGATTTGGGGAAATGGTGAAGGTTCTTTGAGATGTAGTTACATATACATGCAGTAATGACTTTTTTCAGGTCCTAAAGTAGTTCTCATTTATGTTTCTCTAAGAATACAGATAACTTATCATTTGAAATAGCAAACGAGGGCAGCTGACATGTAAATAATACAACTCAACCCCTTCGATCCCTTGTAAATAATGCAAATTAATTCTGATAACTGTCTAAATCAAATGTTCACTGAGAGAGATACAAAATTGTTATGACAGATGATGCAGGAATTAATTGCTGTTGTTATTGGTGGTAGTGGTGATGGTGGTTTGTTTGTTCACTTACGGAAATTATAATTGGCAATCTATTTGTCCATCTGTATCTCTTACAGCTACCTGAGGTGTTTATACAAAACAATAATTTGAATCCTTGACTACTTATCTATTAATTTTATAGGGTTTTTTCCTCCACAGTGACAGGTGTTATAATGATTTTCTCAAATGTTATCACTAAATGCTAAAGAGCGATGGTTTGGGAAAGAGTAATGTCATGATGACAACTAAGAGTAACCAGTGGTGAATGGTCTGTTTTCAAAGGATAATTTAGCTGCCTCATGAGGTAAGAAATATGCTTAAATATCTTGAATTTGGTTATTATTGTAAGCCAAAGGCTGGATACACTTTATTTTTGCTTGAAAAGATAGAACAAAAAAAAAAAGAAGTGACTGACAGTAGTTTGCCACAGGATAGCTCACGGACTCGCTCCCTTTTATTTATCATGTTAATCAATCTCAGAGGATTGGAGCATATTTCTCATCAGGCATCATTCTCACAGTATTCCTGCGAGGTCTAAGTAGCCATTTCACAGATGAAGAAAATGAGTCTTTGAAGGTAAATGTCTCCATGTGAGCTTGTATACAATAGCTAAAAGAAGGGAGACCCCGTCTTGTCTAATACCGAGATTTCATTTTTCATTTTTAATTGTGGCCTGACTCCTTCCCTCTTGGCTGACATTCTAGTTAAGGTTTAACTCAGTGCCCACAACTTTTGAGAAAGAAACCTTTGTCTTAAGTCTGCAATTTAGAACTGGCATTTAAAATACAAAGGCTTACCAACATGTTTGCATAAGCCTTTGTTTTGTAGAACCTCAGCAGAGACCATTAACCATAGGAAAGAACATCTTGTGACCACGTAGAAACCAGTGATTATGTGGCAGACATCACAGGACCAAGAATCATATCTCATTCCTGAACCCTTTCTCACTTCGATGGCCTATATAATCTTGTCAACATAAAGCCTTCAGGTATGTGATTTTTTTTCCTTCTCTCCCTTTTCTTTCCCCAACACCACTTCCCTTCCCTCCCCTCCTCGCCCCCTCCTTCTCCTATCTACTCAAACTCTATCTACTCAAAATTTATTCTGAGTTCAGTGTTCATTTCTATGACATTGAGACTCAATAACTCATGGTTTTTCTGAGCTCGGTAACACATGGTCACAGAGGTAGAGACTATTAGAGCAAGGATTCTAAACCAGGACAAAGGAGTGGTAAGGACCCCTTAAGTCTTGTATACTGTCTAAATATTGTCAACACACATTCATGTATCACGTTCATTTGTACTTTATAACACTTGAAGGCAGTAGTTAGGAAACAAATAATTACTTTTTTCAGAGGATCAGGGAGATGAAGGGAATTTTCCAATGCCATACAGCTAATAATGGTAGAGCCACAATTACAGAATGAGGAGTTGGTATAAAATAATGCTTTCCAGAACAATACTACCTCTTTGAGAGATAAAGTTGATTTCTGTAGCCTCAAAAATGTGTTTACATTTATAAATCAGACTATTTTTCTCTAACCAAAGAACAATAAGGTTTTATTTAGCAAAGCAAATCTTGTGAATATCTGTAGAATGATGCTTAGCCATGTCAATTGTTGATTAATTCATTAATAACTTTTCAAAGAGATGTAGTAAATACAGCTGAATTGACAACCTTTGCTTAACCAAAACTTATCCCCAAGAAAACCACTTGAATGTTCAAGACCTTAACTTTCTCATCTGTAAAAGACAGAGATTATAACATTTTTGTTCACAACATAACATTAAGAAAGAATTAAAAAATAATTATATAATATTCATTGATTTAAGTAATCATATTTATATGACTTATTTAGATTCCTGTTTTTGTTTTTTCCCAAACCTCAATAGTAACATTCTACATAATAATTTATATATAAATTGCATAAACACACCACACACACACACACACACACACACACACACGTTTATTAGACATCCTGTTTATAAAATATATAAACACCATGTATTCTTAATTTGTTATTAAAATACATAATTGAAGTTATAATTAAGAATATTTTAATGACTATTTCTTAAATTTTAATTTGTTATTAACTAACCTTTGAGAGGAAAAGACAGCCAATGTATGAGAAAATCTTACTCTAAATTTGTTTTTCACTATGGGAAATCAAAGCCAGAATGCAAGTATTGCTGTTCTGATTTAAAAGCTACAACAAATAGAATGGTAATTTCGCTTCAGTCTCAGATAGGTAAAAATTAGAGAAACAGTATAAAGACAATTCTGAGTTTTGAATACAGAGCCACTGCTTCAGTAGGCATTATATATAGACTGTTGGGAGGAAACCCCAAGGAGCATCTATGGGCCTCCAGCACTCTCTGAAAATGGAGCAAGGAGTGTCAGGCAATTAGCTTAGGACCAAGAGAAACCAAGAGAGAGTTTGGGAGGACTTGCAAAAATCTTTTTCACCAGGGAAAAAGGAACACAGTAGGTATCAGGTCTATATTTTCCTTTCCTTCTAGTTGACAGTATATGGGCCTTCTTCTCCTTCTTAAGAGCTCAACACTGCATAGTGCTAAATCCATCTGTAAGTAAACTAGGGATTTCTAAAAGGTTATAAATTAACCCAGGTTAGCCCATGGAGGTTATTCTTCAGGAAATTCTAATGTATTAGAAAATGACAAATGCATTAGCATGTATGAGACCCATACCAAATTTTATATATTTGAACAGAGTGAGTGATTGACTACCCTAGATTCAATATTATCAGTGCAGCATGAGGTATGGGTGTGGGGATCATATGTGGAACAATACACAGTAAAAGGATTTCTGTATCAAGAATAGTGCATTCCACCTCTATTAAAGACCACACACAAGAAACTGATATTCAATTCTAATTTTAAAAGCTTCTACTTCACCTTGCTGATGGTTTATTTTGCTATGCAGAAGCTTTTTAGTTTGATGTAGTCTCATTCATTTATTTTTACTTTTATTCCCTTTACATTTGAGAAACCGTCAGCAAGGTAAAGAGACCACCATCTGAATGGGAAAATATATTTGCAAGCAATGCCTCTGATAAAGGCCTAATATCCAAAATATACAAAGAACTCACACAACTCAACAACAGCAAAAAAACAAACAATCCAGTGAAAAAATGGTCCAAGGACCTGAACAGACACTTCTCCCAAGAAGACATACAAATGGCCAACAAACATATGAAAGGATGCTCAACATCGCTAGCTATTAGGGAAATGCAAATCAAAACCACAATGAGATACCATCTCACACCTGTTAGAATAGCTATAATCAACAGGACAAATGTTGGAGAGAATGCGGAGAAAAGGTAACCCTCATACACTGCTGGTGGGACTGCAAATTGGTACAGCCACTATGGAAAACAGTATGGAGGTTCCTCAAAAAAACTAAGAATTGTCTACCATATGATCCAGCAATCCTTCTACTGGGTATTTATCTCCAAAGACTTGAAAACTCATATCTGAAAAGATATTTGCACACCGATGTTCATAGCAGCATTATTCACGGTTGCCAGGACATGGAAGCAACTGAAGTGTCCTACAACTGATGATTGGTTAAAGAAGCTGTGGTACATATAAACAATGGAATATTATTCAGCCATAAGAAGAGATGAAATACTGCCATTTGCAACAACATGGATGGACCTCGAGATAATCATGCTAAGCGAAATAAGCGAGACAGAAAAAGGTGAAAAACACATAATATCACTTATATGTAAGATACAAAACTAAAAGCAACATATGAACAGGAAAAGCAAACAGAGATTCATGGACATGGACAATAGACTAGTGGTTACCAGAGGGTAAGGGGGAAGGGGAGAGGAGGGAGATAGACAGTGTAAAAGGGGTCAAATATGTGGTGACATAAAGAAATCTAACTATTGGAGGAGAACACACAATGCAATATATATATCCCTTACTGTTAAATTGTACACCTGAAACTTACTGGATTTTGTTAACCAATGTCACCATAAAAATAAATAAATAAATATATATATTTATATATAAAAATCATCTACTTATGGAGCAAGTGTCATATAATAGGAGATTTATACCTAACTTAGCATCACCTTATTGAGCTAGGTCACATTCTCCTACAAGAAAACTGAGGCTCTGACATGTTAAGTAACTTGTTCAAGGACTCACAGCTAATAAGTCGCAACACTGAATTTTATGGGATTTGACTTTAAGACCTAGGTTATTGATCCCCATGTGGCACCGAGTCAAAGAGAAGGTCAGCTATACAGAGAAATGACAGTAGGCATATTTATATTTTTTATAAATAAAGCTTAAATTTTCCCATCTGAGGCAGTTTATCATTAGTCCTAACTAGAAATCTCCAGATCTGTCCCATTCAAAAAAGTGGTTTCCAAACCCCGTATGGCTACTGAGCACTTGATGTGGCTAGTCTGCCTGTACTGCAAGTATATAAAGCCTATCAGATTCTGAAAATGTACATTTTTTTTATTGTTATATGTTGAAATGAGAATATCGTGGATATATTTACTGAGTTAAAATATATCATTAGAATTAATTTTACCTATTTATTTTTGTATTTTTAAAATGTAGCTACTAGAAAATGAATTTTACATACATGGGTCATCTTATTGGATAGTACTAGTCCAGATCATGAAAGAATAGAGATGATAAGATGCTTTTTACCTTTGAAGACCTTGCCTTTATATGTACGTGTGTGTGTGTGTATGTATGTGTGTGTGTAATGTATATATGGAAAATACTCGAGGATATCGCTGTTGCCGAGCTTTTGTTTTAAAAACGAGCTTTCTTTGTTATCTGAGCTATGATGAGGTGATCGGCATGGGCACTGGATTAAGTTACAATTACACTCCCCTTATCCTAAGTAAGAATTCTTTTTAAACATTAGTTGCCCTCTTAGTGCCTTAGTATTTCATTTGAAAAAAAAAAATGAGAATAATCTATCAACCTCAAATTCTTGTTATAGAAATTAAATGAAATAATCCATGAAAAGTACCCAGTTTAGGGACTGGCTCCTGATAAATGTTCAATAATGTAAATTTGCTTCCTTTGTTCCTCTTTTCCCTTTTTGTGTCTGTCTTTACAGGATTCCAGGCCAGCCATATTAATAATACCATCTTTTCTTACTGTACTATAGATGATTTTTTTTTCTAATCTTAAATTTTCTCTTGCATGTCATTATCCAAGAAATGATAAGAGTGTTGCTTTTTTTAAAGGTCAGCAGCTTAAGACTGAACGTGTATCAAAAATGATAAATATTTCAAAGTAAATTAAATTTGTAAATATTTACTTGTCTATATAAGCTCTGCTTTTCAATTTATTAAACCAAATGCTAAAATTTTATGAGCAAACCAAGTTATACATAGTACATTTTGTTTTTAAAATAGGACAGCCTTATAAAATCAATATTGCTTTTGTGTTCATTTCTCCATAATTTCCTGAATTGAAGCATCTCTCAAAGTTTCCTCTACTTTAGAATTTGAAGAACATTTTTATTTCTAAATGGACTCTTAAAAAGCCTATGACTATTCCTTCTGATTGTGATCTTAATTCTTAACTAAATGTTCATTCATACACTCGTTCATTCCTTAATTTACTAAATATTTATTGGATATCTGTTATATGCCAGGAACTGCCAGAAGTGAACAGGATATAGTATTTAACAGGTCAGATTCACTTACTGCACTCTCCAAGCTTATATATTAGACAAAAACGTATTTAACAACAAGACATAATAATAGACAACGAGTGAGAAGATACAGGGAACTAAGAGAATATTTAAAAAGGGACTTGCCCTCAGGGCCAGGGAAGTGACTACTGAAGCAGAAATGTTCAAAGTAAGACTATTACTAGGAGTAGGAGTTAGGGAGATGAATATTATCCCAAACCACATCTAAGACTCCGTATCCCAAAAACTTTGCCTACCATTGTTGTACCTTTAAAAATAAAACAAAATTGGGCATTCTGGGAAGTCATTTTTGGCCATGATAAATCAATATGAAGACCAGAGTAACATGAAATATTCATATACAATTAATTTCTCAAAACTGCATCCAGGATGATGCTATACTTGAAAAGCATCTTGCAGAAGTCATGGTCCCAAACTTTTTAAAAAAGAGGTGGAACATCTTTGAATACTAAGTAAATATTGATGTATTCTTGCAAGAGATATAAAATAAGCTTTCAGTGACCTGTAAAAATTACTCTCTTAATGGAATCCCAAGCATTATTCAATTTTTTAATAGTCAAAAAGACATACCACATTTAGGGGGAAAAATCCTCTGAGAGCCATTATCCAAAGATTACCGCCTCAACAAGAATATCAGAGAGGAGCTATAGACAATACCTCATTATCGTAGAAATTATAAATGCATATTCAGTTGAAATTTATTGACCATCTACTTTATGTTGGGCACTTCTAGCCCAGATTATTTTATAAGATACTCTTGTTCTCAAAACACCCAAGTAAGAATTTTTACTCTCATTATAAAGGTTAAGGAAACTGAAGTTCAAAGAATAAAAATGACTTGTCAAGCTCACAGAGCAAATAAAATAGTAGGAAAGGTACATATCAGCCTTTGATTTCTAACTGTCAGTGTAAGAAACTGACTAAATGAGAAATGACTGGATATAGGAAGAACCATGTGTGTGGCCTAGATTATAAATTGTGTTGGTATTTAGAATGGAATCCCAGGCACCATTCACTACTGTGAGGAGCCTTCCTTCACTAAGTGCCCTGAATTCTAAAACTGTTCCTTAAAAATTGCTGCTAGAGAATTAAGGACATCTGCCCTAGAGGAAAATAATGGTTTTGGAAGACAAATAAGGTCCGGTATCTTTGCCTAAAGTCTTGGTGTTTTCTCATTCTCCCCCTCAAGAATGAAATGCATGCAAAACTGATCTTGTGCCAACTCTGTGTGTCTAAAGGTAAAGTAACCGCTCCCCGCACCCACAGCCCCCGTCACCCTCCTGTCTTTCTTCCCTAACCCCCTCACCCACAGATTCCTAACTTTGGTTGGCCAACTCATACTCATTCTCTACATCACAGCTTTAACACCAGTTCTTCAAAGAAGTTTATTCTGTTCTCCCAGGTAAGAATTAAAATTTCTGTTCTATGCACTACTTGGGTTCTTTTATTTAGCCTTTATAATCTTTTATCTTAATTGTAGGTTTACTGGCCTGTCTTTCCCACTTAACTGTTACATGTAAACAGCAATGGATCCCAGTTTTGTGGAGCCTCAAGTATACATAAATTAGGGGGAGGACTATTTAATAAAAATAATTCAAAATTAAAAATAGAAAATTAAGTATACAGGTGATTATTTATTTAGAATAAGAAAATAAATCACATCAAATTAGACATTTTAAAACTTGATACATATTACAAATACTGCACACTCAGAAAAATAACATTATAGTTTTACTAAAAACCTAACATGCCTCTATATACTTCTTTATAGAAAAACTTCTGGGTCTAACCATTTACAACCTAGTTTTTTACCATTCACATGTTTCCAGTGTTTAGCACAAATGGACACGTTACAGTTTATGAACATGTACCTTTTAATCATGGAACCCAGTGAGTTGGCATAGTGGGCAGTAGTATTTCTAGATATCATTTCTAATCTGAGGCACCTAGTCCTGAATGAACATACACAGAAGTGACTGTGAACCACATACATCTATTCCACTAAATCTAAACTATACCTTTCTTCTCTTCTCTCCTCCTCTTTTCACCTTCCCCCTCTCCCTCTTTATCTCTCTCTCCCCTGCCACTCCTGCCCCTCAACACTAATTTCTCTTAGCTGAATCTCCCAAATGCCCCTGGCAGCTTCAGTGCCACTCCTCTTGGGAAAAGTGTGTAATAGGAGCGCTGAAGTATAAAGGGACATAGGTTCTCATCGAATGCATTTAAAGTATTTTAATTGTGCAAATTCTACAAAATATATGACCATATAAACACGTCACCAAAGCCGGACTTTTCAAGAGTTTGTGTATATGCTTAAACTTTACAATAGATATACTTTTAGATATATAGGAACAAAGATGTGTCTTTTGCTACTTTTGAATTTCTTATTCCTAGTCCTGTGCCTGGCATAGAGTAGTCCCTCCAAACATATTTATTAAACTAATTATCTAAATTCAGTCATATTAGTTTTTAGTCACATATTCATGACCTATGTATTGTTTTGCAAAATAATGAAGTATAAAACAGGGAGGAAAAAATAGCCAACATTATTAGTGATACTATATCCAGCTTATAAAACAGCAAACTTAATCTAATGCTTTGCATATCACCAGCATATTATTTTTATTGTCATAAATATCCTAATTCTATCCCTGAATATTCTTGTTACTGCTTTCCTCTCTATGATTGAGACAGTAGAGAACTTAGTTTTTGAAATACTTTTCACAAAGGAGTTATTAATATCAGGACCTAAAATAAAAGGTAAATAACAGGTAAATAAAGTTCAAGGGAGCTATGCTCACCGACAGGAGAACATATAAACAAACTGAGATATCTGTGCAATGCAATAGCTACTCCAGAAATTAAAAAGAATAACTATTGGCATGCACTATAACACAGATGAATCTTCAAATAATTATGCTGAGTGAAACAAGCCAGATAACATGAAATGCAATTTCATTTACATAAAATTATAGAAAATGCAAAAAAAAAAATTATGACAGAAAACAAAAGAGGTATTGTGAGGAGGGGGCATAAAGGGTGAGAAGAAGAGATGATAAAGGGACAACAGGAAACTTTGGGGGGTGATAGCTGTGTTCATTATCTTGACTGCTGTGATGGTTTCATGGGTATACAGATGTCAAAACTATCAAACTACATATTTTAAATACGTGCAATTTACTATATGTCAATTATATATCAATAAAGGTGTTAAAAATTCGAAGAAGCATGTATTTATTGTTGTGTTACTAAAATAAAATATTAATCAGCATTATGTAGCACAAGTCCCTGAGAGTGTAGACCCAGATATATCTCAGATGTGTCCTCATTTGCCCAGACTTCTATGCCTGCTTATATAAATTCTTACTTTGCTAAATTAACTCCTGAGCCTTCTCAAAGATTTATAAAGAATAATATTTAGTAGAACATCCTTATCAGCATTTCTAAAGAATACCTATTTCTAGAGTGTATTAAAGGCCAAGAAAGATTTGACAAAGCAAATAACAGACTATGTAATGAAAGGCAATTCTTATTCTAAAACAAATGCACAGCATTCTAAAACAAATGGATTGGATAAAGTTCTATTGTATTAGGCCAACTTTTTTATACATTTGACACAAGGTCATTTCAAGTGAAGGAATATTCGTCTTTTTTTAGAAGATCAAACTTATTATTGGATTAGTTTTAAGGACATTCCAACGACTTATTAAATACCATAATGTTTGCATTGAAAGCCTTTGCAAAATTCACTTCACTACTTAAGGTCTGGAGAGGGTTTTTATATAAATAATCTATATCGGGTACTAGGGTCTCCTTTGCCTCATTTTTACTCTGCGTGGAATATTTACTGAATGATTACACACACATACACACATACAAATTGTTAGTAAATAAGAAATAATATTAAAATAAATACAGTTGATTTCTTTCAATTTTGTTTTGAAAAAAATGTTTAAATAAAATTTCAAGATAAGAGAAGATAGTCACGACCAAGAAAGTCAAGTTGCGTATCTTCACAACGACTTTCATCCGTCTAAAGCTTGTTATAATAATCCCCAGTGACAGGTAAGACAGGTAACAATCTTCACATTTTATTTTAAAAATACAGGTCTCTCATAAATTCACTATATTTTCATAGTCTTCAATTTTCTTTAAAATTAAATTAGTACGTGAAAGTTCTCCTTAATTTCTCCCATTTTTCCTCCTCTTAATGTAGTGGGGAGGCATGGGAACTAAATATTAAATCAAGCTGTATTCAGAGCCTGCAAGGTGCTGTTACCAGACCATGAGAACAGAGGAAGAGAACTGCTGGGACTCTTCCTGCACCTTTAATTTTTCCTGTGCTTACATGGACAGAATTAGACATTGGAGTGTTTCAACACTTCTTGACATTTTTACTGTTCCCAACTACACTATGTACATTCAAGTCTCACTCTGAGCCTTTGCTTAAAGGGTGGTTCCACATCTTGCAACATTGTGTTTCCACTGATAAATTATCCTCTTCTGTATAGATATTTGAACTCTTCTTTTATAGATTTAATTACTTCCCTTAAAAATAGGTATAAATAGATCTTGGTACATATTGCTCCTCATGCAATTTAAGCATACATGTTTTTTAAGGAAAAATATTGTATAATAGATGTCCTTTGCATATATTTTTCTCCTCAAATTGACTGAGTTTCTATATGTTGGATTAAAGATGATTTCCAATTATTAGAAATTTTGTGGAGTGAGGCGGACCTGAGTTTGAGTACTGTCTCGAATACTTCTAGGAATCTACTTTTGAACACATTAGTTAATCTCTTAGTGTTACCTTGGTTTTTCCATTAAAAAGAAAACAAACAGAAATCATAATACCTGGCTTGCTGGGATATAGCAAAGAAGATATCATGAAATAGTATATATAAAGCATGCCTGGTATATGTTCAATAAATGATTACTAATGTCAGTGTTGCCATTGCTTTCACAATGACAACTGATAACCCAGGAAATCAAAATATGTTTTTGAAGAGCTTTCAGTTACTCCCCAGGTGGTAACTCCTTACAGATTTTAAGAGAGAGGAATATTATAGAGATCACAAAACAACATTTCTCGAAATAAATTGATCCTCACAAATATATTGGCTTGATCTGACAGACCTTGCTATAGTGCAAATGAAGAGAACTGTAGCCAAAATAAGCTATCTGGGGTCTTCTGAGGCATCAGGACCATAGGAGATAATGAAAACATACATCACCCGTAACCTTTCAGCCCAACTGGGCTATTGAACGTAACAGAAACATAATGGCTTTCCTGATGTGTCAGAAATTCTCCACGTCTGCCTACAGGTAGTTCATCAAATTGCTCCATGCTTATTGCTTCAATCTGCATTCAGGTTTAACTTGTCCTACATGCCTGAATCCTTCCCCTGAAAACCTTCAAGGCCCCAGGAAATTGTTGCATCTGAATGCCATACTTACTAAGTGACAAAGACCCTGAAAGTTGAAAATCAAACCTGCTACACTACAGAAATAAAAAGGAAAGAAGTCATGTTAAAAATAAACAGTTTCAAAGATTTCATGAAAAGAAGTCGATGCAATTTGCAACTTCATTTGTTCTAGTGACAAGCTGATAAAATGTTGGTGGTACAAATGCATCAAAAAAATTTGACACAAATTGAAAGTGACTACACATTCCATTATCCCAAACTCCCCTGGTAATGGAAAATGATTGTTAAAGACAGTTTCTAATATGTCTTAGAAGCATGAGGCTGTCTATGGGAAATAATATCCTCGATTATCAGGAAAGATAAGCATTCAAAAGGAAATAATGGCTGTAGTGACTTTGCGTTTTAAGCCTCACTATTCAATTACTGGCTGTAAAAATAATTTTATTAAGGGATACTAAAATATATAAAAAAAATTGTTGTTGATGAAACACATTTAAAAATTTGGGTATAGAAATGACTCATTAGGCAGTTATTCATTAATGAAAATGTCAATGTGCTCAGTCAATAATTAAAGCTTACCAAGGTATTTATTGCAATTTTTCTAAAATAGTGTTTGCATATATTTAAATGGCATTGTATTCAGGGAAACAAAGATATTTAAAAGAAACTTTAGAAATATGACACATCAAATTGACTTTTCTCTAAATCTTTTGAAATAAAAGTATATTAGAATCTAGTACATCATCTTTTAAATTAACCATTTTTTCATAATGCAGTTTTGTTACATTAGTATGTTGTATCTTATGCAAGGAATGATTATATAATCAAAGAACCTAGATTCTTAAGATTTAGATAATATTTATGCTAATACTTATAATAACATCATATGAAAATACTTATTTTCTATATTTTACAGGGAAAATTAATCTCAGAGATTAAGGGCCCTTCCCAAGGCCACACAATAAGTGATACAAATGGGATTTGAATTTAAGGGTACCTCACTTGAAAGACTCGACTATTTCTTCTATACCATCTATTCCAATAGACTCTGACTCTGTATTTTATTCAATTCTGAATATACATTATAGCATCCTTCATAATAATATATTAATTCTGAAAACATCTTCAGACTCATCAATATGAAAAATTAATTTACCCAATTCATTCAAAAACATTAGTTTATTAATTCCTAAGTGCCATGCTTAGTGGCCATAATAACAACAACAGTAACAGTCAGAACAATTTCAATTACAAGTGGGAGAAACCCAATGCAACTAACTTAAGCAGCACAGAGAGATTTATTGGCAGGATACTGGAACTGTCCCCACAAATGAAGGAAGGGCTGCAGGAGCCAGAGCAGCTTTGGGGCTCTAAGACATTGAGCTTGGGATTTTTCTCACCATGATCCTCTCTCCCCATCTCTCACCTTCATGTCTGTTAGAGAGTATGCTTTATTTACTCAGGCTTCCCTATGTGATAACAAGCATGACCCTTACAGCTCTGAAGCCACAAGACCACAGTCTGAGAGGAAAGAAAGCTCCCTGCAACTCAGTATGCAAAAAACACCAGGGAAGGATTATATCTGGCCAGTGAGGTTTGTATAATGATCCTAGAATGCTCATTGGCCAGGGTGATGAAACATGAGTATTCAGGCTTGGGTTACATGCCCACCTCTATGGTCTGGAGGATGGCTATTTTGTTTTGGAAATCTGCGGAATTATAAGATTGCAGTGGGAGAAGAAGAGCAGTTACCCAAAGAAAGAGGCCAGGGGAATGTTATAACTAGAAAATTAGGAAATCATATTGGGTAGTCAAAACTAGCAAATATCAGATATACTAACTAACATTTATCAAACATGTACTACACATATGACAAGTATTATTCTGAACATATTTCATGTATTTTATTATTTAATTTTCACAAAAATCATATTAAATAGGTTAAATTTTATCCCCAGTAAAGATTAGCAAATTAAGGCTTAGAGAGATTAAATAAATTCCTCAAGGAATTTATTCCTGGGAAGGGCTGGATTGAACATAATGTCTGTCTGGACTAGCTTTTACAGTCATTCTATGCTACCTCCATGTTTGGAAACATTTTTCTTTTTTTTTAACCTATTATTACACATGGTGTGATTTCTAGGTCTCAGGTACCCTGCTTTGTGAATATTTTAGTTTGTTAAAATCTTTAAAATGTACTATTTATTAGAAGCATGTATTAGAAGTATCTGTAAAACAGGAAAGTGAGTGCAAATCATGCTCATAATTCAGATCTTCGTTATCTTAGTGAAGCAACTTAGTTTAAAATAAATAGGTAATCCAGTTTACACTTTGGAACAAATACAATATTTCAAACACTTTCCTATCGCTTGATACCAAAGCAGATATTTGTCTCTTTTTAAAATTAAATACTTTAGAGTTTCTACCTTTATACTTTGTTGATTTATATATATATTCATTCTTGGGTTGAATTTCTTTTTCTTGGCCTTGTTCACCAATCTCACCAGCAAATGTCAGGCTAAAAATTATCCCTTCCATTCATTGTATTAGATATGATCAAACTACTTATCACATTAGGGGTCATATGTATTTATATGATTTTGTTGTTGATGATGTTGTTTGATGTATATTTTTCTTTTAGATGATAAACTTCCTATTATGTGTCTATTCTATTCATCACTGAATCTTCAGTGGTTAGCCTTATGTTTGGTAGATTGGTCAACCAATGGGTAATCTTGAATGAATAAATGGGTAAGTCTATTGATATTTAATATATAAAGCACATATTTCATCAAATGCAAAGTCAAATTTTGTTGTTTTCTTTGATATTTAAGGTTAAGATAAAGTCTCAAAGCAGCAATAATTTGATGTTTTTCTACTTTTATCTCCTGTGTCAGACTGAAACATGTTGAGACTTGTCATACCATCTTGCCTTTGCTCAGTGTTTCTTTGCCTTACATTGCCAAACTTCTGCTTTTCTACAGGGTAAACTCCTAGTCTCCATTATAGAATTTTTTTTTATCACTATATTACTTGTAAATCTGTTTTGACTTCCCCATGGTAGTTTCTTCTCTACTTATGTTTCTGTGGTGCAATTCTAGTTTTGCCCTTATCATCTTTCACTGTTATTAGATGCTTAAATGTGTGTACCTAGAGGACAGGATCAGTCTCTAAATCTGTCTTCATACTCCTGGAAACTAACAGAATACTTGGAACATAATTTTATTATCATGTTCATCATTATTGTGATCAATAGAATCTGATTTATCATAGAATTTATCTAAAAACTTTTTACTAGTAGTCATACCACAGAACCACATTCTGAGTGTGGCGATGACTCTGATGCTGATGGAGTTTACTTGCTTGGTAGCTGAAAACACACAACTCCTGAGACAAAAATCCAGTTTACTGAAGCAAAGGCAGAATTGTACAAGATTGAAAGGATTTTTGTGGGGAGGAGGAAGAATTATTAGAGAAGTGAAAAAAGGAAGTGAAAGTACATGATAGGAGTATATATTTTTCAATATTGTACAAATGTTCCCAACCAGAACTTATATTCTAGGTGTGAATTTCCTTGGCAGATAAACTGCTCATCTTACATTTTTACTTCTATCTTTTCAATTTTATCTCCCAACATCATCTATCCTTCCCTCTGACTGTCCAGACTCTTATTTGACAGTTAGTGTATGACATTAATTCCATGGTAAACTGACTTCGTAAAATAGGAAATGCAAGAGGAGACATATTTTACTAATGAAAGACCATGTTGAAATGAATAATAAAATAATCTATAGAGACAAGGAATCATGCTTGGGGAGGCAGCTGGAACTCTGGAATCACACTGGCTTCAATTCAAATTCTGATTGTGAAAATTATTTAACTCTCTGAGCTCCGATTACCTCCTTTGCATGACTGGATAACATCTACTTCATATGGTAATTGGGAAAAAGAAATAAAATAACTTAGAGTGTCTGGCAAACAGGTGTTCAATAAAAGTGTATTAAATTCAGTTGAATTAAAAGAAAATTCTGTGGCCTTACACATTTCTCATTCCATTCAAGTAACATACCATTTAAAAATTTTAGGGAGCTTAACTTTAAATAAGTAAATTAATCTGTCTAAAGTTGCCAAGTTAATAACTGGTACAATTAGGATCAGAATGTAGAAAGAAGGAAAATATATTTAAAGGACATATTTTAAAAACTGGCATACCAGAAAGATTTTTGAAAATACAGAAAATATTACAATATGACATATGAAGAAAAATTTATTTTTGTTCTCTGTAGTGATAATACATTTTTTCCAAATAATGAGTCATGCTTAATTTCAAGCTGAGAATGACAAACTGTGATCTGCTTAATTTCTTATATTAAAATATATATATGGTTTTGCTCAAGTGACATCATCCCTGATATAAAACTTTGGAGATCTGAGAGTTATTGTTTATTACGTGCCATGCGTTAATTCATCTCTTTGCAAGTTCAGTGTGCATTTTTTGGAGGGGAAACTTGCTGGAGATTTATGAGCAATTCTAAATCCAGAGAAATATGATTAAAGAAAAAAAAAAAAGATGATCTTAGACTAATGAGACAGTGGCTTCAGGATTCCATTCCTCCGAATAGCCGCCTTTTCCAAATACTCATTAGCAATCTGAAATTTTCAGGGCAGTTTAAACTTTATCCTAAAATATTAAGCCCACCTTCAGCAGGTATTTTACTGGAGAACTATTAACAGGACCCTGGGTGTTTATGTGCCTCTGGGAGCTCTTTTCTTCCCCCTTCTTTTTGCTGTGAGGGAAGCCTGAGGCAAAAGCCACTCTGGGTGAACTCTAAGGGCCTGTTTTCCTGCTGTGTGTACCCAGCCAAGAGAGTTGAATAAGAGGTGGTGAAACTGGAAAAGATGAAAAGCATTACCACTGCAAGCCCACTTTAACCCTCATTCAAGCATGGAGTATCTAGCAAACAACATTCAGAACATACAGGCCCTCTTGTCAGCTCCTATCAAGAGGGCCTTGTCAGCTGGCCAAGCACTGGTGACCACCAATGGCACTCAGCAGTAGAAAAATTGCCCCTGAAGCAGAGTCAGCTAACCTTTGTCAAAGTGGGAAAGGCTTTTCCTGTTCTAGGGCCCACAGGGGTGTTTAACTAAGGAACCTGGTACTGAGATCTCTGGACACAGTGATAATCATCTCATGGATTTACAGATGTGATCTGGAAAGTTATAAGGGGATTATCTGCTCACTCTGCTTCTTGTACTCATGGAGGTGATCTTTGTAAGTGTCCAAGTTAGAATATTCCAGAGTCTGAACTACAAGCACATCTTTGATATGTATTGCTGCCTCAGAACAAAATAAAATAAATGTCATTTGAACCTTGGTGTTTATTCCCAATCACCTATATTTTTCAGTGCCTCTCACAGATAAAGCCAACCCCCAGTTTTCATAAAGAGCCAACTCAGTACTTGTTTGGACAAGTGGAATAACAGAAAAAATGCAGGACCTCCAAAGATTGTGCTTTTAGTGGCTATGCTAATTTGGGAATGATAATATCTTATTATTAAAGAGTAAAATATAGCACATGAGAAGTATCTAGCTAATAGAGCAATGCTTGACACATCACTGGCATTTATTAATAATGGAACATAGAAGATTTCTGGTCAAGATGCAGAGTAGGTAAACCTTGTGGTTGCCTCCTCTCACAACCACATCCAATTTACAACCAAATGATAGAACAACCATCGTTGAGAAACACCTGAAGTCTAGTTAAAAAGAAGTTCTTATAACTATGGTTATACAGAAGAAGCTACTCAAGACTGGTAGGAGGGGCAGAGACATGGAAAGAGCTGGTCCCATACCTACGTGTGGCATTCAAAAACTGAGAGGGATATCTCAGTTATAGAGGCCCCCCCGAGGATCGAAGGGTCCCAGCCTCACAGTAGGCTCCCCAGCCCAAGGTTCCAGTTCTGAGAAAGAACTTCTCACAACTTCTGGCTACGAAAACCAGCAAAGATTATGGCTGAGTGAGAGGGCCTGAGCATGGACTTACTTGCTAATGGACACGCTTGCTCTGAACTCCAGCTCTGGGGCAGCAGCTTGAAAGACGTCAGGGGCATATGGGGAGGAAATGAATCGTCTGGCTTCAGGGTGAGGGCTGGAGGAGCAGCTTTTTCTCAGACAGAATTTCTAGCAAAAGTCACTGTTCCTTTGTTGACTCCTTCCCCAATCCAGGGTATAGATGCAGGCAGCCACCTTATCTGAGTTTTCATCGACCTAACATTGGTTGCCCTGCACTAGTGATTCCTTCAGGCCCTGCCTCACCCAACATGCAGGCTCACCCAAGCCACTTCCACTGGCTTTTCCATACAAATTGCCTGTCTTGGCTCATGCTGCAGACTTTCCTAAATTCTCTCAAAGTTTCACAAACCTCAAATAAGCAGAATTTGGCTTCCATGTGCCCCTTACCTTTTTTTCTAAGCAGCTGTAAACTTGACACTGCCTTGGCCTCTCCTAGATGCTTCCAAGTCCAGTGAGAATGGCGACCACATGCAGATCACTTTGTGTCTCATGCCAGGTGGTCGCAGGCAGGGCACAGACTGCAGCTGAACTTGCCCTGCACAGGGTATCTCCCAAATGGCGCCAGGGCTGGAACACACCTGAGCATGACCAAGCTGCTTCTGTGGATAACACACCCAAAGGGCAGACTGGGCAGGCACCAGAGCCCCACTAAAGTGAAGCCTACTCTATGGGTTCAGCCCCTGCACAACTTGTAGTCAGCTCCCCCATGTAGTCATGACTAGTCCTCTCAATCAATCAACCTAAGGGGCAACCCCTCACATTGATGTGCAAATGGCAACCAAGGCTCAGCTACAACAGGAGGGCACACACAACCCACACAAGGGTTACACCTAGAGCACTTGGCTCAGATGGCCAGGGAGATTGCGCCACTTGCCTCCACAAGATACCTACTACATAAAGACACTCTACTAAGAAAGGGAGACATAACAGCTCTACCTATTACATAGAAACAAACACAGGGAGGCAGCCAAAATGAGGAGACACAGAAGCATGTCCCAAATGAAAGAACAGAACAAAGCTCCACAGAAAGAACTAAATAAAATGGACACAAGCAATCTACCAGATGCAGTTCAAAGCACTGGTTATAAGGATGTTCAATGATCTCAGTGAGAACTTCAACAGAGAGATAGGAAACATAAAAATGGGGTTAGAAGATATTAAAAAAAAAAACAACAGAAATGAAGAATACAGTAAATGAAATGAAGACTACATTAGAGATAATCAACAGTAGATAACATGAAGCAGAGTTTCAATTCGGTGATTTAGAATATAAGGTGGCAGAAAACATCGAATCAGAAAAGCAAAAAGCAAAAAGAATCCAAAAAATAATAATGAGGACAGTTAATGGACTCTGGGGACAACATCGAGCATACCAACATTCACATTATAGGGGTACCAGAAGGAGAAGAGAGAGAACCAGGAATCGAAAACCTATTTCAAGAAATAATGACTGAAAACTTCCCTAACCTGGTGAAGGAAATAGACATACAAGCCCAGGAAGCACAGAGAGTCCCAAACAAGATGAACCCAAACAGACCTACACTAAGATACATCATAATTAAAATGCCAAAGGTTAAAATCTAAGAAAGAACCTTAAAAACAGCAAGAGAAATGCAGTTAGTTACCTTTAAGGGAGCTCCCAAAGACTTTTAGCTGATTTCTCAACAGAAACTTTGCAGGCCAGAAGGGACTGGCATGAAATATTTAAAGTAATGAGAAACAAGAACCTACAACCAAGATGACTCTACTCAACAAAGCTATCATCTAAGACTGAAAGACAAAGAGCTTCCCACATAAGAAAAAGCTAAAGAAGTTCATTGCCATCAGATTAGTATTATGAGAAAAGTTAAAAAAAAACTTCTTTAAGAAGAAAATAATATATAAATAAAATGACAATAACTACATATCTATCAACATTGACTTTAAAAATAAATGAATTAAAAGCTCCAATCAAAAGACATAGGGTGATTGAATGGATAAGAAACAAGACCCTTATAATTGCTGACCCATACAGACTAAAATTAAAGGGATGAAAAAAGATATTTCATGAAAATGGAAACAAACAAACAAATGAAACCCAGGGGAGCAATACTTATACCAGACCAAATAGACTTTAAGACAAAAGCTATGTAACAAGAGACAAAGAAGAACCCAGTAATCCCACTTCTGGGCATTTATCCAAAGAACCCAAAACACTAATTCAAAGGATCTGTACTTCTATGTTTATTGCAGGATTGCTTACAATAGCCAAGATATGGAGGTTACCTGGGTGTCAATCAATAGATGAATGGATAAGAAAGAGGTGGTACATATACACAATGAAATATTACTCAGCCATAAAAAAGAATGGAATTTTGCCATCTACAATACAGATTGATCTAGAGGGTATGTGCTGAGTGGAATAAGTCAGACAGAGGAAGACAAATACCATATGATTTCACTTATATGTGGAATCTAAGAACAGAATAAACAAACATACAAAACAGAAACAAACTCATAGATAGGTACAAAGAACATTTTAATGGTTACCAGATGGGGGGGGGGTTGGGGAGATGGTTGAAGAAAGGGAAGGGATTAATAAGTACAAATTGGTAGTTATAAAACAGTCATAGGACTGTAACATACAACATTAGGAATATATTATATATTATGGAATATGTGTGACATATAATATTACAAGAACTATGTATTGTTTCAAATGAGTAGTAGATTTGTTGGGGTGATCCTTAAGAGTTATGTAACTCTTAAGTTATATAAATGTCTAATCAATATATTGTACACCTGAAACAATATAATATTGTATGTCAATTATAATAGTAAAACTTAAAAAAATAATAAAAATAAAAGCAACAGAATGTATAGGGTGTTCCTTTTGCAACAGTATTAGTTCCTTTGCTCATTTCTGTGCCTTGTTCCTTTACTTTCCAGACTGAGAGGACTATTAATCATTTCTAATGTAACTATTGCAAATATGCCCTTGGTTCAGCCACTTTCCAGATATTTAGCTGCCTAGAAAACACCCAGCTTCACCCACCACCAGGGGTGTTCCTTACCTGATGTATTTATTGTTCATCTTCCACTCACCCCAGCTCTTCCTCTCTATATAGATGTATGTACATATCTCCCTTCATTTCATTTTCAAACTCTGTTACTTTCTAGTTGTAGGAATCTGAAGATGCTCAAACAGAAATCATTACAATTAATTTGTGGTAATATGATTCCTGCTTCACCATCAAATGCACTCATTTTTACTTAAAGCCTAAAGTCTGATAAACTCTAAATGTATGTATTGCAAGTCCAAAAAAATGAACATATTATCAAGCCTGGCAAATAAAAAATTTTAAAACCTATGCAACTAAAAAAAAAAGTTACTAAAAGTTAAGAGATAGAGGGGGCAAGGCAGGACAATTCATTTCTCCCAGTTGATGTTCCCTCTCCTGTGAAATGAGATTAGGTTAATGCATGCCCCCTTCTCAGGCATGAAGTGAGGAGTTATTAACGAAGACATACCAATGACAAATATTCACATTCATGAACCCTGAGTATGTACTTGCATGTTGAGCAATTTGTATATACTTGATGTAAGCTTCAATACTCACTGTGAGAGAGAACATTTATATCTCTATTTTTATGTATACAAATTGAGACTCACATGTGGTGCTCTATGTACCAATTACTTTTTAATAAAAGAATGCCTTGGAATGTCATCTATCTATTATTATTATTATTATTATCTCTTTAAAATGTATGCTAATACGAGATCTGCAAAAAGCCATGTTTGTTTTCAATCAGAGAAATAAAGCTGTCATTCTGTGCCCACCCTTTTCCTTTCACAGCAGGCTTTGCAGATGCACTGACTACACTTGCAGACTTCATTTGATGATGACTCTTTCTCTCCTTATCCTCCTACAATCTCCATCTCCTCCCTATCACTCTCCAAAACAAAATAAGAGAAATAATGCTTTCATTAAGACAATATGGGAGCCAGAAGTCGCACCATTTCTTAATTAATTGAAGATACCTCTCTTTCTCTTCCCCTAATAACATGCTTCTTTTTCATTTCCTACTCATGATGAGAATCTACACTCTTAAATGGAGTCAATATAAAATTTGAGTTTAATGGGTATGAACTTGACTCTGGGGAGAAAATGACATTACTTCACCACAACAACTCACAAAAGAACTTCAGGGGTGTGAAGGTTAAGTTAGCTTATTCTTAATTTATTACGCCACACAACTTTATTGAGCAATGCTAAGTACTGGGCATAAATCCGTCAGTAAAAGTGATGTGTTTTCTGTTCTCATGCAGTCACATTAACAAAAGAGATAGACCTTGTCTATGTCATTTATGACTGGAGATTGAGAACGTGTATCTGTGTCTTGTTTCACTTACTTGATAGTGGTGATACAGCAGTAGTTGTGGTTGTTATAATAGCTCACCTTTATTGATGCTTACTATATGCCAGCACCGTTTTACACACCTTGTAGGTATGAACTCATTTAAGGACTGTTCTAAACTATAAAATTGGTCATATCACTTTCCTATTTCATTGATTTTTTATAGATCCACATTACTGGGAATACAAAGGAGATTAGAATATCATAAGGAACTAAAATATCATTAGAAATAAAAGTCGTTGGAAAAAACATATTTACCAGAACTCTGTTCAGAGAAAAAAAGAAAATGGGCATGAGGATAAGAACCAGTGGGGTTGCTTGAGTCATAAGAACTATTCTCTAAAGTGCCTTTAAGAGAAGATCAGTCCTGTTAACTTCCACCTTTTTTATCTTTGCCAGGTGGAGCAGGCATGATGGACCAAAAATAGGTTGCTCTCCATAATTGAGGAGAGACTGAGAATTGCCATTAATGTTCCTTTCCAGTCCTTCATGCAATCCTCAGAGCTTCCTCTAAATGTATGTCCAAGAGAACTCAAAAACTATGATCAAACAAACACAAATTATTATCCCCTAAGTCATTTTCATTTTTTAGACATGCGTTGAACTTCAGAATGGTATCAAAAATGTTTCTAGTTTACAAACACTTTCTATTCTGGTATCTAATTATCTTTGTATCCTTAACTGCTACCATTCTGCCTCTCTGTGTTCATGTGCACCACCACTATTGCCTCCTCTATTCCTTTTCTAAATATGTGCTTATCTAATTTCTCTATCAAGTACAAGTTTCATAAACACAGTGACTTTTCTTATTCATCTCTGTATCCCATTGCTAGTATCCTGAATAACACATATAGGTGTAATAAATATTTGCTAAGTGATTTTCTACTGAAAGAAAATTTCTACTGACTTGTTTAGTAAGTCACACCTACTACATCCAAAAATATCATACGCACAGATCAGAAATTCAATAAATATTTGTTGAATGTCTATATGATCATCTGATCCCTTGTTCTTCTAAATAATTTTCATTTCCTCTAACACGAGCAAATCATTTCCTTTCACTTTCTTTAAATAGTCTCTCTTTTCTCTCTCTCTCTTTTTGTTTTGTTGCTATTTTTGTATCTCAAAACATTCAGAAATGGTTTTGTTTTACAAAACTCTGAAGTGTGTTAAAAATGTGTTATTTATAGACTAATTGGCAAAGCCATATAGTTCAATGATGGCAGCTCAATGTCTGGGTACAGTCTTGTTTGGTTCATCATAATTTGACAAGTTGGCATGTTTGAGGTTAATGAGAAAATTTATTTTAACTGACATACCAGTCTTTTAGGAGAGCAACCGTCACACTAATAAGAAATTTCATGTCACACATATTCCATCCTCTTTTCAATTTTTTCTTTAAAAAAAATATGAGTCATTTGCTTTGCTGAACTCTAGAGGAGACCAAAAAAAAAAAGGGCAATCACTCAGGACTTCTAAAGGGAACAAGCTGTCTTAAGAGCATGTGGGTGGTAGAAGTTCAAGGCGATAGCCCAGGTAGGCAAACTTAGAATTTGCCCCCTGCTTGGTGGAAGCAAACAACAGAACTGAATTACTTGTCTATATAATTCTGAAAATAGTTGTTTACTACAAACCATGAAAATAATACTAGTCACCATAAACATCCTATAAAAATAAGCTAACCACTCTGAATATTGAGAAGCAACCCTTTTTCCAAAGACAGTGAGTACAGACCCAGACAGCATTTAAATTAGGCCCATGGGGGGAAAAATAATCAACAAAAGATCATTTACTAAATAAGTATGTGTTGACACTGTGCAAAGTGCTAGAGAAACAACAGTGAATGGCAAGCCCTCTAGGAGCACATGACCTAGTAGGAAATGTGTGCAGTTCTAGTAGGCTTAAGGTTGATGCATTCCAGGTCAGAAATTTTGTAAATGACATTATAGCAAGTAAATGTTGTCAAGAAGAAACAAATCTGGTTCTGAGTAAACTGAGCTCCTAATTAGTTCTAATAAGATCTTTGTCCTAAAATGGATTGTTCCACATGAAACAAGAACAGAGACATAACCTCTATTTTAAGCACAAGGTCTAGTCATTTTCCCAATTTAACTAAAGCTTTTTACAAGTCCGACACTTATGCTTGTCATTATGGTCTTGCTTGCCATTTGTACCACTGTGGACATACTTGGCCAAAAAAAAAAAAAGTACTTGCAAGAAGCTTTGAGATTATTATATTTAAGTATTTGATTATTAAGAATAATAACAAAATCTAGCATTTGTATTGAGATTTGCTGTTTACAATGTGCTTTCAATATACATTATATTAATGACTCTCAACACTGGCTGTGCCTCAGAATTACAAGTACAGGTTGTTAAATTTCCAATACCTATACCCCAGACCAGCAGATTTTGATTCAGGAGGTCAAGGAATGGTATTTTTAAGCAGCTTCATGAATGATTTTGAATTGCAATCAGATTGAGAACTATGGATTCATGAATTTGTTTTCCCACAGTGTCCCTGGGAAACATACTTTATTAACATCTAGGAGCTTTCGCTTTCTGTGTTTGGAATGCTTTTCTTGAGGCACCTCCTCAGGGAAGCCTTCCCTACCTAACCACATTCCCCTCTAACCTGGTCCCCACCCAGGCAAATCCAAATCACAAACAAGTAACAAACATACCTCAGATCTGTCATCATATTGTCCTGCAATTTTTTATTGCTGTTGCTTGTTTAGCTCTCCTACTTAAGACCTTCTTAAGGTCATAGACTTAACTATTCACCTTCTCTTCTCTTAATAATGTATTACCTTATTTAGGCACAGTAGGATTAAAATTAATAATGATGATAATATGTTGTGTTTACTATGTGCCAGGCACTGCCTCCACCACTGTATATGCATGGATTAATTTAATCTCCATGACAACTATGTGAGGTCGGTGTGCTAAATACTTATTATGCTCATTTTACAGAGAAAACCAGAGAACAAAGAAAGTAAGCAGCATTAGGTCACACTGCTTGTTTAATGGAGGCATTGATCACATGTCCATATCACAGAATGAAGAAAATTCTTTTCATTTTACAGATGAAATAATTTGAATTCTTTCAATCACAGCAGTTTGTTAGGTGTAGACTATTTATATTGTGGTTTAGATACTTGCTCTTTATTACAACAATGTCTAAAGTTTGGGGGATTCTTCAGGTTCAGTGAATGTTCTATGTGATACCTCTACACTGTGCTATTATCTCTCTTACATGGGGCAGGTAGAAGATACCAGCTGAACCACTGCAGTGTAAGTGCTGCCAGTTGAGAACAGATGATGTAAAAGAGCAGTGCCAGCCATCTGTTGACATACTGATTTGCCACTGAAAAAAATGGAGCACATTTGTTCACATTTCCAGATTATTTAAAAATAAGGAGCAATGAGAGTTATTAAGTTGGGCAATTTGAGTTCTAAGTAGCATTTATACTTTTTTTTTTTTCATGGATGCCTTCTTTAAAATTAAATTTTTAATAACCTTTAAGCCTTGCAGCCTTGAGGGAATAATTTCTTTCACAGTAGTTCAAAGGTTTAATTTCACAGTAAAGCTTTTGAAATATGGTATTATCCCTTTTGTTCTAGAAAATTACTGTTTAAAAAAATCATATTTCAAAGTAATGATTGTAATGAGAAAAAGATATGAGACCCAACTTCAAAAGAAAAAAATGATAACCTCGCCTGTGATGTCCTCTAGTGAGCCTTTCCCGCGTGGATTCTAATTTTTAACAGTTCAAAAAAATCTCTGGAATTGCACAGTCTTTGCTTGGTAATACAACTGGTCCAGGAGCAAGAGGGAGAGGTTGATAGAGATATAAAGGAAGCTGTTAACTGTCTTCGGTCATTCTGTGTGTGTGTTTTCTAAAATGCTATTTCCAAACAATGTTATCTTTGGAGTTCTAAAACCATTTTCTTAAACATTGAAGTCATTGGTGGGGTTTCATAGACAATGGGGACCATCCAGTTTAGTAGAGCTGAACAGGGAAAGGGGAGGAGAGCCCCCAAATACAAAGCATCCAGCATGTGCTAGACACTGTACTCTGGGCTTTACATATGTTTTATCTTTTCTAATTTTCACAGTAGCTCTCTGAGGTAAGTGCATAGCATTAGCCCCATTATACTGATGTGAAGGTCTCATTCTACAAGAGATGATACTTATGTAGTCTGAATAAGAATTAAAATCCTCACTGCAACTTTCGTTCGGAGATGCCCTGCCCCACTTATTATTTTATAAGAATACTTAAAGAGATTTGTTAAATTGTAAATCCATAAAGACATGAATGGATTAACACAGAAAGATTAATGGAATGAGAATTATATATTCAGGATTGAATTAGAGCCATATATATTTTAGAGAAAAAAATTGTTATCTACTAAAAAATTGAAATGAAGGAGAGTGTCATACAGCAGTCAAGGACACTGGATAAGATCTGAAAATGCATGTATGTCATTTGTAGGGCTGTAAAATCCTGGACAAATCACTAAAATGCCATTAGCCTCAATTTCTGCATCTGGGAAATGGATGGAAAAGATGTGAACTGTTCACCTCAAATGAAAGAAGGATAAGAATGTGACAAGAACTTTCTGAACTATCAATTTTAGTTGGTGTTGCAGAATGGGAAAATTGGTTGGTGATGGAATGATATATTTAATTTTACAGGGAAAAACAACAACACAAAGTGGTAGTAAGGGTTTAACTGTTTTACCAAAAAAACCATGACCTGGCTTAAATTCTGATTCTGCCATTTACAATTTGTGTGACCTTCAACAGGTTAATTATTTCTTGAAGCTTCCATTTTTTCATTCATAAAACATTTGTAACAGGATTGTTAAAAATATTAAATCTGTTACTGAAAATATAGATGTTTTCTCCATAGCTGATACCTGTTTTTGGTCATTTTTAATTTCATCCTCTCCACTTCCTCCCCCTCAATTTATGTTCTAGAATTGATGACTTACTGATAGCCCAGAAATCCACTACAGTTATATGTATTATACTAATTATATGTATTATACTCTAGAAATTCCAGTATTTCTCTAACAATTGATGTCTCTTGGAATGTCTTGTACATACACAAGTGAAATAAAAAAAATTAAAATATGTAAGTTGCACATTTTGTGTCTATTTTCCTGATTTTCTAGATAAGCTTGTTGCCCAAGAAATGAAGAGGCTTGGTTGATGTCATTGGGCTAATTAGGTTGTAACAGCCTGTGGTTTCAGTCTGTGACTCAGCCTGCCTATTTTTCTTAGCACAGTTTATAGCCCAGGGTCAGACTATGTGGCAGGCGATGTGTTCCAATTTGGGGTTTGGGAAATACAGTTACCAATTTAGACTATATGGCAATTAAAATGCAGGAGATAGTGCAAGAATGATACTGAATTCATTAACATTTACGAGATATTAGCTCTCATATATTTTTCCAGAGGCAAGAGGCAGGAAAGAAGGGGTAGAACATTGGCTTCTAATAGGAGGTAGAGGTAGCTTTAAAGTTTATCCACTAAAGTTCTAACAAAACCAGATTCTTTGATAAGGTAGATCAGCCAGCCAATGCGTGTTTTGTAATTTCAATACACTGTTCCACTTTCACACTTCAATAATTCATTTTCTAGCACTTAGAATCTAGAAACCCGCTTTCACTGATGTAGCTAAAATGCAAGGAACAGAGTTTAATAACAAACATCTCCACTTATCTCATCTCATTTCCCAGTAAATTGTGGTGGAAAACATGTGTAAATAGTACCAAGCAAACAGGGCATTAATGGTCTTCTTTAGAGTGTGCTCTACTTGAATTCTAGACTTAATGACTTTTATAGAGGGTAACCACTTTCCAAAACAAAAAGGCAAAACTTTCTAAAATAAAAATTTTAATACTATCACAGAACCATAGAATCTTCTAACTTAAATTCAAATTGAACTAACATATGGAAAGGATCTAATTCGTCCCTGTAGTATTCTGAAGGGTTTCAATCTCTGTGTAGTGGATATTATCATTTCCCTTTTAGTCTAAATTGCCTTAGACTAGTAGAAGTTAAATTATTTTCCTGAGGTTGGAGATGAAATAGAGCTTGGAGGAATCTAAGTAGGCTTAAATGCTTGCCATAATGAAGGATTAATTACTAACTTTGCTCTTCAGGAAATAATATAAAGGTTAAAGTTATCACTACGCATTCCAGAAGTTACTTCCCCTATCCGGAGATACATTCTTTGAACATAGCCAATGTATGCTTTTTACATACTTTCTCAAGTTCAAATATTGAGCAATCACTGGATATGTCAAATAAATAAAGTAATCCTCTAAAGAGGTATTCTTTCCCATGATCTTAAATATTAAAAAAATAAAACAAATACCTGAGAGTATATGAGGTGATCTTTAAATCTATTGGTGCAATATCCATAATCACAGATATTTGTTTTTTCAAAGAAACTGAAGATAATTTACTGAGCAACTTACTTAGTGATATTTAGATACCATAAGCAACAGTGATAATTCAGTTTGATTGGGTGCCAATATAGCTCTAAAGTAATCCAGGTAGAACTACTGCTGAGTGAAGAAATTAAGACCATCATGTATATAAGCTTGAATTCTAAAGGCCATCGATATTTAACAGTCCTAGGACCAACCTTTCATGGATGTGCCCCTAATGATTTAAAAATGATGTTAAGGTGCATGGGCTATCTTATGAATATCAACGTTATTATGATGCGGCCTTTGCAAATCATTACTTTCTTGGTATTAATGCAAATAACAACTGCAATAATAACCACTAACAATTATTAAGCACCCTCTTTGTGCTAGACATTCCGCTAGCTAATTTGCACATTTTACATATTTTACCTCCAGATCTGTGGCATTCTCACAATTTTACAGATAAGTAAACCAGAGCTCAGAAAAGTTAAGACACTCAGCTAATAAAGACCTGAGTCTGTTTGACACCAAAGGCAGGGCTTCATTCCTTACAGCCACTTCTGAATATATGAAAAGATCAGAGCAAACTTCAGTATAATAAAGGAGTGTCATTCATCCATAGCTAAACAAAGCTCTTTATTGGATGTTCAGCAGCTTAAAAACCTAAAATATGGACGATGACATCAATGAAGTCTGACCACCAAAGATTAATGCTTCCTTTTCATGGTGTGAAATTGTTAGTCTGCCACAGACTATATTTCTTGAACCCCCTTGAATCCAGGTAGAACAGTGTCTGACTTTTGACCAAATAATATAGATGGAAGAGATGAACAACACTTCCAGACATGATCCAACCTCCTGAGTGATGCTTCATTGTCTCTCTTTTCTTTATGTTAGCTGGCTGTCAAAATCCAGGGTGATCTTGGAGGTCAAACGTTGAAAGTGCTGAGTCTTTATTTGCTAGGTCCCTTAAGCACAGTAACACTTCTCTCTTCCTACCTTGTGCTGACTGGTTACTAGATGAATAAAAAATAACTTTTATGGTATTAAACTATTGAGCTGGGAGTTTCCCTCTTAGAGTAGTTAATGATAACATGCAGATTATTAGATATACATATTATTTCCAGTAATGTGGTCAATCAAATCTACATAAGTCAAACCAATCTTGTTTATATAATAGCATTAATTCAATTTCTCCTTAGAAAAGAATTTTGAACTATTTTTGATCAGCAGATTAAAGGAAGAAGTATTATTTCAGAATGCTGAATGGCTGTGTCTAGTATGTCACAGAACCACTAAAAAGAAAACCACTAGTTTTCACAGTCTTTGAGGATAGAAACCAGGACAGTCTGTTTAAGGGGTTGGAGACAAAGTAAAATTTCAAAATGAAATGATAATACAACATAATGAGACTATGTTGTATGAGACAAAAAAAAAAGGCAGATTTTTAATAAGACTTAAGAAGCCAAAGTTAACTGTACAGCTGAATCTCTCTGTCTCTCTTTTTCTTTCACATCTTGAAAGATTAAAAATGTCGGCTCTGATAAGAATAATACCTACCATCTACTAAGAACCTTTTATGTTATAAACAAATAGTGCTACATGCTTTACATATTTTTATCACAGTAACACTCAAAATAGCACCATAAAATAAGGTTTATCATAGTCATTATGGTTAGGGAAACAGACTCGGAAGCATTATATAAGCTGCCCATGGTCCCATTGCAGACATGGCTGAAGACCAGGACATACCTGCCTAATTACCGTCCTTTAATCACAAACTCCAGGCTTTCATTTCCAAAAACCTGATGATTCTATTCTCTGTTTTTTCATCTGTGACTGCTAAATGTTAAAACTAATAACGATTATAATGTGGCCCCCTACTTAATCACTCTGCAGAATTTGACATTCCCTCTTTTGGCTTGCTCAGCACCACCATCTTCTTAGTCTCTTGCTAACTATACCTAATCCTGAGCTTCTTTCACTCTGTCCTGCTCTCAAAGACTTGATCCACAGCCCTTCTTACTGAGAAAATTTTAGTTTTTCATTTCCCCATATGGTTTCTAAACACTTGGAAATGTTTTCCCAGTAGAGTGTTGTTACTGAATTTATGTTCAGGGCTCATATATTCTTGGAGAAGAAATGAATTTTATTCTTTATGTAAGTCTGTATTTTATGTTGCACAGTTATGCAAAGGACATGTTCTGTATAAATCTTACAAATGAAAATGTGAATTTGAACATGCAAATCTGGTAACAACTGTGAATTGAGATATAAACAGAGGAGAGTCGAATACATGAAACATTTCTACAAGGCAGGAAAAATAGATCAAGGGAGACAGAAAATGATTTGCTTCAATGCTTGGGACCTTGTTTTCTGCCAAACTCAAGGAATACAAACAACAATATTGACTTTGTAAGGTCAAAAACACTGAGTTTTAAGCAAAATGACTTCAGTGGAAGAAATATTTTTTGATGTGCATCAAAAAACAAAAATATATCCCTCAGAAAAAAGCTGGAGCTTGCCAATCATTAGTATTTTAATCCTTAGACACATAACACTACTTATTACTAAAATCTATTCTGTAGGGTTACAAGAAAAGGCAACTAGCATTTATTAAGAGCCTGCAATATTTAGGAATTTTACTAGATTAATCTATTTAATCATCACAAAATTCCTTCAAGAAGAATTCTATATAATGTCCACCCCACTTCAAAGTACACAAATTTGTGACTGAGAATTTAGGTGATCTGCCTGACATTTTAAAAATGGTGAGAGGCACGACCATGATTTAAAATTAAGTCTATCTAATATGGTCAAACATTATAATTTTAAACAAATTCAGTCTTCAGCATTCATCATTCAAAGGCCATATTTATGAAACTGATTATATCCAATATTTACAGGGTGCAATTTCAAAAACCTGCTAATGGATACTATATGTGCCTAGACTTAAGATCTGTTGATTTTATCATCCTTTTCTGTGACATTTCCTTTCCCAAACCAACCTCTGATAACTTCTCCATCCATGGATCTTATATGATTAAGTAATTTAGTTTTTACTACCAACTTGCATCCAATATGAATTATGATTTCCAGTGACATCATATCACCTTCAAAATAATGAGAGAGTAGAGCAAGGGATCAGAACATAGAATGTGGTGCAGTGTGCCTGGGTTAAAATCCTTAATTAGCCACCTGCCCTAAATTTGATTTTGGAAAAATTACTCTATGATTTGGTGCTTCTGTTTCAAAACCTGTAAAATGGAGATAATCAGAGTCCCTAACTCACAGAACTGTCATGAGACTCTAATAACAATATAAGCACTAGTCTGTTTTTAGATGGTAAGAACAAAATTATTTTAGTTTCTATACCTTAAACGAGTAGTGTCCTCATGGTAGACATCCAATAAATAAATGTATGTTGACTAAGAGAATGAATGAATAGGCAAGGCACTTTAAAAACAATGTAAAATGCTGTTTTTATGATAGGTTGAATTTTCACTCCAATATTTTCTTCTGATTCTTGCAAAACTCAGCCTTTCATTTGATATAATATGATTACTAAGACTCTTTTAATATGTTAGCAGTTAACCCTTTGGGTATGGTTTAGATACTATTCTATAATTAATCATGCTATAATGAAATTTCAGGACATCTGGAACAAGGATGCGAAGAGTAAATTGCATATTTTGTGAAAGTAAAATTCTCATTTTGAGGACAAATGGGGAAAGGGAAAGGAAAAAAGCCAAGATTGGCTGCTTCTTATATTATTGAGTGTCAGACCTGCTCTAAGGCCTTTCTCATTAACTCTTTCAATTCTCATTCAGTTTTCAAGTAAGATTAGGTTGTACCCATCATCACACAGTAATGGAGATATTTTCTCAAATTTTACTTTTCCAATATTTTGCAAACAATATACTTGAATGTTTTTGTGTATACATGTGTTTGTGTGTATGTCTATATGTGTAGTCAGACTTTTTGAGGTATAATTTACATGCTATAAAATGCCTATGTGTTTTCTATCACTGTCCTCCATAAATAGGGTGACCACACATCTCAGTTTGCTTAGTGCTTCAGATAGGTTTCCCTACCTAAGCAGCAGACTTGGAGATGAACGATGGATATTTGAGTGAAGCATTTTGATTAGAGAATACCTTGGCAATTAAACTTGTAGAAGAAAAGAAAAAAACAAAAAAAGGAGCACTGGATATAAAGAAAGGGGGACCTGGACTGCAGTTTCAGTATACATAGGTCTCAGCCAATTCTATACGCAATTCTGAAGGTGAGATGATCCTACAGAATTGTCCTGAGTAGAGCCGAAGGGAAAAAGCATTTATACTCCCCCATATCAACTGACACAGACACACAGACACACATACATGCACAGAGGACTGGTCATTGGGATAATGGTTGTTCTGCAAAAGGAGTGTGACATTCAAAAAGTTAACTCTCCTCAGCAGATTCCATCTCCCCAGAGGGGTATATGGATGGAATATCACAACATCCACCATGCCTAATTGTTCCTAGTTTATGCCTGTTTTCCCAATGTAACTATGAATAGCATTCCCATTTTCATTCAAAATTATCCTAATTTGAACAACAAATCATATTATTTCTCTACCCTTAAATCATGTTCCCTGGCCATTATAAACCTGGAGAAAAGAAAGGATACCAAAGAGGAGGGATTCCAACATAAAAAGAATAAAAGGTTGAAATCTAAGCCTTTGTAACAATGGAGGAGAAAAGGCAAGAGAAAAAGAAAAAGTAAAAGGTCAAAGAGAATTATGTCCTTACTTTCTCCCTCTCAGTGTGGAACCTAGAAAAGCAGAGAATAATAGAAACATCTAGGGAAGTCTGAGGTCTGGGGATTCCTGAGAATATCAGAGGTACAGAGACCCACTTCCCTAGATAGCTTATAGCATCAAGCCTCCAGGCTTTAGGTCTCCAGAGGAAGCTCTGTGTGTGGCATCATCAAGATGGCCTAGGGCTATAGCATGAAGCAACAGTAATGTGGGATGTGTCTACATAGGTGGATGTGACAGCTCTATCGGCTCTCACAGTGTGGAGTGAGGTGTGCAGAAAAAACAGAATCCTTGCATGCTCTGTTATAGGGATACCAGAATGCTAACGGACCTATGAAGATCCCCTGTAGGAGAAAGAGGACTTTATAGGTTTCCATTCCAGCAATGGGTGTCATCATATTGAGGGAGCAGACCACATAAGCCCACTCTGCAGTAGAGCCCAAGGTGAATTTAGAGAATATGAGTAGAGTCAGAGATCTCTTTTTCCCTGTTCAACCAAAGGCAATATTAAATATGTCTCACTATCCACAACATTGTTGTGAGGCAATAATTCTTTCCTGCTCCTGTTAGATGGCTATTCTTTCATGTTAGATGAAGCTGTTGTAAATCCCTAGACTCTATTTGCATCCTCATCTACGTCTATTGTGGCTTAACTAATTTATTAATTTGATGGAGGTACAGGTTGGTGTAGCAGAGCCTTTTTTTCTTACTATTGGCAGTGAGCTACTCGGTGGGCACATGCATGGCCAGACAAGAGCTTCTATGAATAGGTGAATCTGTCTCTGTTCAGTATTAGAGAGATCACTTGCCTATAGATATTAATCATATTCTTTTAAAAATCTACTTTATGATACTCTATGTCAGTGATTCTAAGACTCACATCCTTTCTGCATTTTAGCATTTCTGAAATTGATGTGCAGGTTTCAATTGATAGCATCTGATGGCCACTGTTGGCCAGGGGACAGTCATGACAGTGGATATTGCCTACACACTTGTTAATATCAAATGTATCAGTGTCAAAATTTACTGAATGGTTATCAAAAACACTGGAGAAAATCCTGAAGATTGTTTTTAAGCCTTAGGAACAAAATTTGAGGAGTTATATCAGATACGTTGAGAAACATCCTTGAAGTAGGAGTCAAAACATCAAAAAGCCAGCTTAAAAGTCCAGTGCCAGTGGTTTCCAGATTTTTTTTAAATGAACTATTTTAAGAATGCAATATCATCAAGACTTCCGATAAAATATAGGACAATATTATACAAAAACAAAAAACAAAAAAACAAAAAACAAAAAAAAACACCCTTAGAAATTGACCCATCTGACTGGGAAAAAAAAAAAATCAATCTCCCAATACAAAGAAGCTTTAGGAAAACCTTTACTCGTTTAGTTGGTCAATTACTTTCCTGTTTACGGTTGCATAAGGTTGATGTATGATAACGATATATAAATAATTAAGATTAAGTGTTTAAGTGTAAAAAATAAATTCTAAATTATGAGAAAGTTTATTGTCAAATATTAATTAGTAGTGTTTTTATCTTTCCAAAATATATAAAATAATGGTATGTCTTAATGTGCGCATTGCCATGGATACAAAGAAATGTGGCATTTTGGTAATTTTACATATTCCTTTGCTTTATTTTTCAACTAGTTCAAACACTGAGTTGTGCAGAAGGGTACTATTTACAAAATCCTGTCAAAGACTCCAATGCCATTTTTAAGAGAAAAAGGGGGAGACATAATTCTAAAAAATTAAACTTTTACACAAAAGGGAAAGTGGCTGTTTTAAATGAAAGGAGACAGTTTAAACCTGAAGAGACTCAGGTATGTTTAATTAACAAGTTTAATCTGTCATACTACCTAATAGTTTGAGGAGGTTCACATAAAAAAAAAAAATATTAGACCTATTATAGGAAATGGAGAAGCAATGCTTAACTGATGAATTTTAGTCATACTCAGTAAATATAGAGCCTGATTACACTAACAGTGATTGGAGATAAGAATTAAACATGCTAAAGCTTTTGAGTAACTTGCCAAAGATCACATAGGTAGTGTGATGAAGCTGAGTTGAACCTTTAGGTAATTCCATTCCAAAGCCCTTTATTTTTCCAATGCACAAACTGTCTTTTCTTTCTACATATTGTGTTATTATTGCATGGCGTTTAACCCTGTATCAGTTTGGCAATCTCTACCTTGGAGCTACCTGAAGTCAGTATAGACTGGGAAAGAACCAATATGTCCTGGATGTCATTTATATTTTGATTCAGTAATTTAAACTTTTGGGGTTTAAGTGAATGTGTGCATCTGAAACTATAAGGAGATCATAAAAAGGGAAGGTCTCTCAACACACGCTTGAAAGAAATCCATGGTTAACAAGGCTCTGGTTTGAAACTAATGAATATTTAATTAAATGTTTGACTTCATCAAGGAGACTTAGTAAATTGCTGTCAAAGTGCTTTGCCTATTAACATCTTTTCCAGCTCTTGAGTGTACCTAGAGCTAAAGTTCAAACAAGATGATCAAGATTCAAAAGATGTTGAGCTGTCAAAGTCTTTAATGATCACCTCATTGAGTAATTTCCAACATGGTTTCTGCTCAACACAGTTCTTAGATATTGTCTAATAAGGAATCCTTTTATCAAATATGCTGACAGAGTAATCACCTGGGAGATTCATACAGCTCATGAGCCTAGAAAAGACTCTCAAAAGTCCTACAATTACAAAACAAAATATTAAATGCATTTAATTCCTAGCCCTTCCTAAAACTGATTTGGGCATTTAAAAATGGTCTCTGTGTATTTTAACACATACCTACAGCCTAAAGAATGGATGGTTCTAGTAATACATTTTGGGAAATGCTGATTCACTGCAAATAATAAATCATTTTTGGTTATAAGGGAAACGAAGCCCCAAAAAGTTGAGTAACCTAGTTTAAGATATCAGTGAACTGATAGAGCCACTGGGTCCACTGACCCAGCCGCACTCCCTCCCCACCATCCCGCCATTACAAAGACTTCAGAATCTAATATTTAAGTAAGCTTCACAAGTGAACTATCACATTTAATGGTCTTTAGTGAGCACACAGGTTTTATATATTTCCTTCTGTTTTAACATATACCTGAGGGACTGGGTTCTTCTATAATTATGCAAAGCCTCAGCTTCACTTCAACATTTAATCAAATCTTGCTTAGTATCCTTCCTCCATCCATTTCCCAGAGCTACTAATTGCTTTAAATACATCTCTACCATGAATATTTTTAATTGTGAAAGAGTTTGAATGGATATCAGTTTAAATTCGATTTATAATAATCTCTTTAGTGGTATTCATTGCTTTTAGTATAAAGTGTTTTTCTTTCTTTCTTTCTTTCTTTCTTTCTTTCTTTCTTTCTTTCTTTCTTTCTTTCTTTCTTTTCTTCTTTCATTTCTTTCTCTCTCTCTCTCTCTCTCTTCCTTCCTTCCTTTCTTCCTTCCTTCCTTCCTTCCTTCCTTCCTTCCTTCATTCCTTCCTTCCTTTTCGTTCGTTCTTTTGTTTGAAGAGGTGTTAAATACTTTGAGTTAATTTTAAATTAGCAGTGGATATAAGTCTTTCTATTGAATCAACAAGTTCTAAATGAAAACTCCCAGGTCAAGAGAGTTATTTTAGGTATGTATGGCTAATCTAAGTTAATAGACCATTTCTGAGAATGACTCATCTCCTCTTCTATAATTATATTATGTGGAAAGAGACTTTTAATACAGAATTCAGTTCACTTTGAAATGAAAACTGGGTGTCTAGACTTAGGAACCCATTCAAAAGCATGGAGGGACCACTGGCTTTCTTAGAGCTTGTCATCTGATGGTACAACTGATAATTTCATAAATTGTCAGAGATGAAAAAGTCTTGGAGATCAAATTATCTGTGAAGACAAGAACACTGACAGCCATAGATGAGGGTCACCCAGGAAATTAGCACCAGTGTTTGAAAATAGAATAGTTATATTTATATTCTACCCCATAAAGACATTTTAAAGTGTCAAAAACTTGTAGGTCAAACCATTTTTTTGTTTGTCTTAATGGTCTTATAGAGGCAACAATCACTACAACATTGTGAATTTAAAAATGTGGCATACCAAACTCTTCTTGTTTTCATTTTCCTGATATTTTTAGTTTTCTTTTGCTGCATAATAAATTACCACAAACTTAACAGCTTAAAATAACACATATTTATTATTTCACAGATTCTATGGGTTAGGAGTCCAGGCACAGCTATGTCATTTGCATAGGGTCTCAAAAATCTTAAATCAAGATGTCAGCCACACTATGTTCCTATCTGGAGCATGGGGTTCCATTCAAAGCTCACATAATTGTTGGCAAAATTCAATTTCTCACCATTTTCTTGCTGACTATCAGCTCTTAGTTCCTAAAATTTGTTTACAGTTCCTTGCTATATGGCCATTTCACAACATGGTAGCTTACTTCTTCAAGGCCAGCAGGCAAACCTTTCCTGATTAGGTCAGGCCCACTCAGAACAGTCTCCCTTTGAACTCAACGTCAACTGATTAAATACCTTAATTACATCTGGAAAATCCTTTCACCTTTGCCACATAATGTAACCTAATTACTATGTGACAATCATAATGTTCATAAGTCCCACTGCATTCAAGGGGTGGGGGTTACATGGGGCATGTTCACTAGGCAGGTTGAAATCTTGGGACCATCTTAGAATTACCTATATACCAGACTAGCTTCATCTCTTCCCAGAGACAGATTTATGAAGTTTGTTACTTAAATTTGCAGATTTTTTTCATTTGCATGGGCCACTGTGAGTACTGGAAAAAGCTGGGAGTTATTCTAGGTAGACAAAAAAGCTAAGTTTTGATAAGAAAGCATTTCTATATAAACATTTCTGATTCAGGGAAAAGGAGACCTAAATCTTCAGGGATCCAGTTATTTATTACAATTTCTCTTCTCATTCTAAATAAATATGCACTATGTGTCTGTGTATATTTTCCTAAAAGAAGGCTCTTTAACTTTTGTAAACTTAAGGTCTCAAAACACGGCCCTGCCACTGTCTCTTGACATTCACCATGATTTCAGTACAAATGCTTGGGACTGTCTTAGAATTCACCAAGATTTGTCAGGTTTACAGTTTTTTCATGTTATTTCTATTCCTTGAAAGTCCTAATTCCCCTTCTCTACTTGATTGTCTCCTACCATCTTGAAGAATCAACAAATTGGGCCTTACTTGGTTTGGGGCGGGAGGCATCTCGGTGCTTATCCCTGTCATACCATGGGGTTTTAAAATGATATATCTTTTTCTAATTTGTTTCCCTACCTCCACCATTTCAACTTTCACTCTCCACCTGACCTTAAGGAGGGAAGAGTAGGTTTCCCTTCCTAGTTCCCCAGTGCTTAGTCCCATTGGCATGTAACTGATATTTTTAGAATAAATAAATATAAATGATAGAAATGAATGGTTAAATTTCCAATTATGATTAAAAAAGGAATGAGAAAGAAATGGCATTGATTTGGGTCACAAAACTAATTTAATTTTGTTCGAAATTAAGTTTCTCCTTTATAATATTATTTAAATAACTACTTTTTACATTAACATTTTTGTTCTCAGAACTACAAAATGTGAGGGCCCCGGACTTAGTGAATAGATCCTGAATGTCAGAGTAAGACAAATCTGGGCTTGGATCCTAGCTGGATGGGCTTGGGAAAATGACCAGGTTTCTTTGAGACTTCATTTTCTCATCTGTAAAATGAACTTAACAATTTCAATCTCAAGACTGAGTGATATGATATGTTTTCAAGGGTCTAGTAGACTGCCTGGCATATAATTTGTGCACAGCAAATATTAAAATTAAAAATGTAACAATGATGACAACAAATAAACAACAACAAAAAACACCCTAGTTGCCAGATAAAACAATTATAATTATTTCCATTTTATAGCTGAGGCTCAGAGACATTAAGTAACAAAGGAGAAATGACACAGGTATATGAACTTAAACTCCTTAATCTCTCTGAGCCTCTATTTCTCCATCAGAAAAGAGGATAGAAATAGATAATGCTTATATTACTGTGAGGATAAACTGAAATAGTATACACGAGAGTGGCTAGGCAGTACATAGCACAGAGTAGATAAACAAGAAAAGAAAAGGAAACAAAAAGATAAGGGAGAAAAAGGGGGAGAAAACTACACTTTGGGGACCAAAGAAGTATTTATTTTTTTTCCCATTTTGCAACTGTAAAACCTAAGGCTCAGAATACACAAATATCATGTCCAGCATCACACAACTTAATGGATCTAGATGTAAGTCTCCTCACATCAAGTCTAGGCTCTTTCTAGTACCAAACTCATCAGAGGCTCCTCACCAACTGCATATCCCATGAGGCGTTAATTCCTAGCTGCTCTGCAGAGGGCCTAATAGTGTTAAGAGCAAGTCTGTATTCTATGCACACAGAATAACTTGATTCACAAATGCCATATTCTAATTCCAGATTGAGAGGAGGCTATCTTGAGCAGAGAGGCCAGTAGGTGACTACCACCCAATAACTACCCTTTAAAATATTCCCCTTGAGAGAAAGAAATTTGATTTAATATAGAGAATAGAAAAAATAAATGCTATGGCATGGTAGTTAAGAGGCCAAGTTCTGAAGCCAACCTGGCAAGGGTTTGAGTCTGAGTCTACCACTATCTTGGGCAAACTGAGTTAATTTCTTTTCTGTAAAATAGAGATAATAATTTCTACCTCTTGAGATTGCTGTGCAGGTTAAATGACATAATGCATGTAAAGTTCTCTGGACAGTGTCTGGTAAAGCTCTCCACTAATGTTCACTACATAGTAGCCCCAGCACACCTATGTAAATGGTCCATTCCTATGCAATCTCATACAGGTGCTCCCTGGGTTGTGTAAAACTCCACCTCCACCTGCACCGAAGAGAAACAAGAAATTGCACAGCAGCACTGTATTTATAAATGTTTCTATTGGAATTATTTGCTTATATACCTTATGTACATTTTGATACATTTTCACAACTAAACACACACATGTAACTAAGACACAAATCAAGACAGAACATTTCCAGCACCCTAGAAACTCCTTGTATTCCAATCCAGTTACTATTCCGCCCCTTCCCTGGGGGTAACTTTGATCCTGAATTCCAACAACATATATTATTAGGTCTGCCTGCTTTTAATTTAATATGAAATGGATTCTTACAGCATGTACTCTGTTTTGTATGAATTTTCCCTCAATATTAAGTTTGTGAGATTCATCTATATTTGTAAATGTAGTTGTATATCACCCAATTCTTATTACTTTATAGTACCTCATTGTGTGAATATGTCTCAACTAATTTATACATTTTATTGTTGATTGACATTTATGTAGTTTCCAATTAGGGTCTGTTAAGAACAGAGTTGTGATAAATATTCCAGTATGTGGATTTTGGAAAACATATGAATGCATTCTGTTGAGTACATACTTAGGAGTGGATTGTTGAGGTTATACATATGCGCAGCTTTAGTAGATATATATTGTTAAATAGTTTCCAAATTTGATTGTACCAAATTACACTCCCACCAACAGTGTAGAAGCATTCTGGTTCATCCACAGCTTTGCCAACACTTGATATTTTCCATCTCCTTTTTAACCATTCTTGTGGGTGTATAGTCTATAGCATTGTTTTTAATTTACATTCTCTGATAACTAATGAAGTTGATTTTTTTTTTCATATATTTCAATAGCCATTTGGATAACTTCTTTTGTGAAAGACCCAAGTCCTTTGCCCCTTTTTCTACGGGGTTGTCCGAATTTTCCTACTGACTTATTAAGTTCTTATATATTCTAGATATAAGTGCTTCGTCACGTACAAATACAAAACAGAGTACTGACACATACAAATATCTTTTCTGCTCTTTGAGTTTTCTTTTATATTCTCCTGATAACTAGATGTTTTTAATTTATTATATACTGTGAATTTTATCAAATTTAACATTTTTATTTTATGGGTTCTCTTAGCTCTATTAAAAGCAACTTCCTTTCCTTCCCACAAATGATAGGAATGCAGTGAAGTTCAAATAGTATAGTTAAACAGAGTAAATTTAATGCTTCCACCCCAGGTCTGTGCACAACTTTGATCTCCAAGAGGTCCAAGCTAATATTGTCTTTCCTGATATTCTCTTTTCTTCCGAAATTAGTTCTAGCCGCTAACATTTATAATAGAGTAATCAGCATTAGGAGGGCAAAATAGCAATGCTCAGTAATTTAGAAAGACAGTAGAGCAAATAATGCAGATTAGAGAAAGAACTATTACATTTGGGAAGTGGTAGGAAGTTGCAAACAAGATGCGTGTAAATGTATTTGGAGTTAAGTCGCATATTCAGAAACCTAACCTATCATAAGTAAGGAATGACATTACTTTGGTCATTCATTCATTCATTTATTAACCACCTATTGTTTTATGTTGTTCTGATAGTTTCTCCTATATCAATTTGACTCCTCGTTGAATTTGTGTTTGTCCAAAGGAAACTGACACCTAGGTCAGTTTCAAAAAAAAAAAATCCTTTTCCACATCTTCCTATCATAGTAGAGACAGGGTCTCTTCTACTTAGGATCGCAAAATTGAGTGAGACATACCTCTACGATCCCAACAAGAATATGTTGTGAAATTGTCAAAGGTAGTAATTTTCCAAGATTCTCCACTGTGAAGTTATTCCCCTCTTTTCCATACTGTACTCTCTGTAAGCAAGTCACTAAGCACATGCTTAATTAAAGAGTAGAGAGGCAAGTATTTATATCAATTATTTGAAATTACTCTGTAATGAAGATTTATCTCTTCACCCCTATTTATTTTTTATTATATCATTTATTTATATTACATGAGCATTATTTTGTACTCAGTAGTATAAGTCAATGGTACATTATTTATTTTGTTACTCAAATTGTTCTTGTTTTGGCCATTGAATGCTCTTTCAGCTGCCTTCTGTGTCCTCTTGACAAATGCTCATCATTTTGTTTTGAGCAGTTCCTTAGTTGTTGGCACTACAAGATGTTACAGGTTTGTCTTATATATTCTATGCCCCAGCTCTAAAATCAGCCATTCCTTTAAAGAGTTTTGGTAGCTTTTATTGGAAAATGGTATTAGAAACCAAGATTTGGGCATATGGTTATACTATCTTTTGATGGAAGAATTCTATTCTCTTCTATAAATGTATAGACTACTGTACAATTCAATAATTCGACACTTCAGGTAAAGCTTTCTGACTTGATACCTCTAAGGCCTAAACCTATCAAGCCTTATCTTTCACTCTCATAGCAGTTGGGGGCTGAGATAGACTACCAATATGTTAATTTTTTATACTGATCTTCTCTTGGTTCAAATGAAGATTACCGAGTGTTTTCATTTGTGCATTTACACCTAACTGAAGACCTCTCTGAGGCAATCAGAAGAGTTGAAAGAGAAATAAAAATGGAGAGCTTTCTAGGGAACATTCTCCATCAAAACATGATTTCATAGATTTATCTATCCTTGTAAATTGGCTATTTGTTAGAATGTTTCTCTTGAACTTGAAAGAACGGGCTATGGAGACCTATGCAACCATACAGTACCAATAATCACACCCAAAGTTTATTCAGTGCTAATCGTCAGGCACTGGGCTGATTAATCTGCACCATGATCTCACTTAATCCCTAAAACTGTCCCATGAATAAATGCTATTTGCCCATACTAAAATTTCTACTTTACAGTTGGGGAAATTGAACCTGAAAAACTGACTTACCCATGGCCGCACAGCTAGACACTAACTGAGGTGGAGCTCAGAGTGCTGATTTCTCTGACCTCAATTAGCCTCGTTTACCTAATTTCACTTAACCACCACATGATATGTATGGTCTGTCATAGGGCCAGTCATCACAGACTCTCCTGCTTCATATACTTTAAAAGTATATTTGTGCTTAATATATAAGGTTTTACATGTAAATTTAAGAAGACACAATTATTATTTTGTTTGTGTTCAGAACACTCTTAAATTTTGGCTCAACAAATGCAATCATCATAAACATGGCTGGAAAATTCAAATGAAACTCATCTATATAAAGACTTATGAGAAGATAGGGCATAGTCACTGGAAAATTCTCTAGAAAATCTGTCGTTGAATAAGAAAATTTACATTTGCTTTTGCAATTTGATTTTATATATAGATACTAATATAAATATAGAGATTGGGTTAGTAATATAACTACTAAAGAATTTCCACTAACAAATGATTATTTCTTGTTTTTTTTTATTGTTGTTGTTTGTTTATTTTAACTTAGAAAGCAGCATTGTTGAGTGAAAAACACAGATTTGGAAATCAGAGAGAACCTGAATTAAGTCCTGACTCTGCTACTTATTAACCAAGTAATTTTAAGAGTTTCTTAAATGTTCTGTGCCTCAGTTTCCTCACTGATAAAATGAAAATAATAGAGGATTATTACGAAAGGTAAGTAAGATAGCACATGCAAAGTACCCAGCCCACAGATAATCCCATTACTCTGCAATGATATGTCCAACTACACCATAATATTCTACCATATAGAATGATGACACATACAGTATAGATTGCTGAGTTAACTAACAGTGGTTTGGATGCACTATGTCATGTAATCCTGGCTGAAATTCTTAAAGTGTGTATTACTGTTATAGTTAATTATAAATAAGAAAAAAAAAAAAACCACTTAGGCATATAAAGAAGTTTATTAGAGACTGTGGGAAAATTTCTTTGAACCCTATATTGTCTAAAAGCAAGACATGCACTTAAACCCCTCTGCCTTCCTAATTTCTACTATCAGCTCCATGAACAACAGGACAGAATCTAACCTATTCACATTGTATCCATGCCGTTCTGCTTAATGCATGATGATGCACATTAGGTTTAATAAATAACTGAAAGAGAACTAATCTCTCCTTTCTTTAAGCCTAAATAAAAATTTAACCAAATTAGAGAAAAAATCCTTAAGCATTAGGCCCAGTTTTATTCCCTTTTCTTCCTTGCTTGCAAAAAAAAAAAAAAAAAAAAAGTTTGAAATAATCATTGCTCATTGTTCTGTGTGAAAACTCCCTAAACAGTCTCCAGACCTATCCAATTAATAAAAAAGGGTAAATGACAAGTCTATTACTAAAGTTTTGATTAGAACTATTAGCCAAGGTCCAAAGAGGGTTTTTGTTTAACAGTTTTGAAAAACCAAACAGGCAAATTTCATGTATATTTCTATGAATTTGCCACAGAATGACTGACTGACACTTCTGATTGTCAAAGTGTTGAATTCCTTCAAAGACTTCCAAACAGCATGAAATAGGAGTAACTGCTTTTCATGTTTCCAAAGAGACTGCTAATTTTAAAATTTAACCTCTCCTTTGCCAAATTAAGTTTGGCATTCTTGCTTTCTACTCTCTTCACTCTTTAGAGCTTCCTCAAAAAACAATTTAATCTGGGTTAGATTAGAGATGCTGTTCTTGAACCAATACGGAGCACTGTGTCCACATAACATCCTGGCCTATTGAATTTATTATCCTTAAACAAGGCTGTGAACTGCCATTTGAATCACTTTTAATCAGTGAGGCTTTGGGGATGATCTTGTAATCTAACTCATATTTTCAAAGAGGAGTAAATGTGATCCATGCGTGGCACAGTATGATTCAGCAGTGTGAAAGGATAGCCTGTTCAGCTTCCACTAAGAATCATCACGGCAGACCCTGGCCTTATATAACATCTGGTTCACATTGTGATTTGAGGAAAATGCTGAAAATTCTTATTTGATTATATGAGTCCTCATTACTACTAGGCTTTGAAATGAGATTTGCATCCAGGTGGGTGAGGTCATGTGTAGAGGAAAGAGAACTTGTCTTTGAAACCAGACAGGGTTGGTTTTAAGTTACTGCTCTGCCACTTACTGCCTTGTAAGTCAATGTGGGCCAGTTTGTTTTAATTGGGACTTTCTAGAATTTTATATAAATGAAAATCAGACTGTATGTGTTCTTGTTTTTTTTTTTTAACTTTGGCTTCTTTATTTTAGAATAATTATTATGAGATTCTTCTGTATTGCTGTTTATGGCAGTATTTTGTATTGCTTTTTATTGCATAATTTTGTTTTGTGACTATACCATAGTTGATATATTTATTCACCAGTATGTGGATATTTGATTTGTTTCTAATTTTGGATTATTACAAATAATGTTGCTATGGACATTCATCTACAGTCTTTGTATAGATATGCACTTCTATTTTTCTTAGATAAATACCTAAGGATGTAATGGCTGTGTTAATGTGAGGTATGTTTAACTTTTTAAGAAATTGCCAAAATGTTTCCCAAGGTTTTGTGCCATTTTACATGCCTCCCAGTAGAATATGAGATTTCCAATTGCTTTACATTCCTGCCAACAAATGGTGTGGCCATTCTTAATTCAGACATTCTAATAGGTGTGTAGTGGCATCTTTCATGGTTTTAATTTATATTTTCCTAATGATCGATAGAAAATGTTTCTTTACCATCTATATATATTATTTGGTGATGTGTCTATAAAAATCTTTTGACTGTTTATTAATGGTTTCTTTGACTTCTTATAACGACACTTGAAGAGTTCTTTATATATGTTAGAATAAAATCTATCAGATATTTGATTTGCAAACACTTTTTCTAAGTCCATAGCTTTTTAAATAAAGTCTAGCAGTGTCTTTCAAAGAGCAAATATATTTAATTGTGATTAATTTATAAATTTAAGTCAATTTATAAATATTTTCTTTCACAAATCTTGCTTTCAGTGTCATATCTAAGAAAACTTCACCTAACCCAAGGCTACAATGATTTATTTCCTATGTTTTCTTATAGAAGTTTTATAGTTTTACATTTTAAGTTTAGATCTATGATCCACTTTGTTAGTTTTTGTATTCAGTGAGAGGTATGAAGTTCACATTTTTGCATATGAATATCTGATTGTTCCAAAACCATTTGTTCAAAACACTACCTTTTCTCCACTGAATTGCTTTTGTCAAAAATCAATTGTTTATAAACGTATGGGTCTATTTCTGCGAATCTCTATTCTATTCCATTGATCCATATATCTATCTTTATGCCACTACCACACTGTCTTGTTCCTGCAGCATTATAAGTTTTGAAGTTAGGTAATGTAATTCATCCAACTTTTGGCTATTCTAGGTACTTTGTATTGTCATATGAATTTTAGAATCAGCTTGTCAATTTTTACCAAAAATCTGATGGGATTTTTATTGGAATTGCATTGAATCTATAGTCAAATTTGGGAGAAGTTAAAATCTTAATATTGAGTCTTAGACTTGAACACATTATTTTGTCACTTATTTAGGTATTTAAAACCTTTCAGCGATGTTTTTTTCTTGTTTTCAGAGTACAAGTCTTGCACATCTTTTGTCAGATTTATCCCTAAGCATTTCACATTTTTGATACTATTTTAAGCAGTACGGTTAAATTAAATTTAAATTTCCAATTATATCCTGCAACCTTACTAAACTTAATTAGCCCTAGTAGCTTTTTTATGGCTTCCATAGGATTCTCTCCATAGACAATCTTGTCATCTGCAAATAAAAAGTTTTTTTTTTTTTAATTCCTATTTGTATATTTCCCTCTCCCTTTCTTTCATTGCATAGAGTAGAACTTTCAACAATATATTGAATACAAGTGGTGAGGGCAGTCATTCTTACCTTGTTCCTGATTTCAGGGGGAAACATTCAGTCTTTCACCATTCTTTGTCTCTTAACAGGTTAAGGAAGTTCCCTTTTAGTCCAAGTTTAATAAGAGTTTTTATTAGGAATATATGTAGAAGTCTGTCGAATATTTTATCTGTCTCTTTTGAGGTTACCACGTGGTTTACTATTAAGTCAACCTTGCATTCTTATAATAAACTCAAATTGTATAGCACATATTATCCATTTTGTGTACTGTTGGATTACATTGCTAAAATATTAAGAATTTTTACACCTATGTTTATGAGGGATATTAGTTTATAGTAATGTTTTTGTCTGGTTTAGGTATTATACCTCAACTAACTTGACAAATATAGCTCTTCAATTTTCTGTAAGAATATGTACAGAATTGATACTATTTCTCCATTAAACGTTTGGTGGAATTTACAAGTGAAACCCTCTTGGCCTGGAAATTTTATTGTGGGAGGATTATAACTACAAATTTAATATCCTTAACAGTAATAGCTTTGTGTAATTTATCTATTTCTTCTTGAGTGACGATATTAGTTTCCTAAGGCCACGGGAACAAATTGCCACAAATAGAGTGGCTTAAAACAGCAGACATTTATTTTCTCACACTTCTGGTGTCCAAAGGTCTGAAATCAAAATTTCGGCAGGGCCAAACACCATTAGAAAGCTCTAGAAGAAAGCTTCTTTGTTTCTTTTAATTCCTGATATTCCTTTGTTGTGGTGGCATAACTCCAATCTGTGATTCAGTGTTCACATGGACTTCTTCCTTGTGTCTCTCTGCGTGTAAAATTCTCTCGCCTTTCTCTTATAAAGACACATCCTAAGCACAGGAAGATTTCATCTTGAGATCCTTAACTAATTATATCTGCAAAGACTCTAATTTGAGAGACACTATTTAATTCACTATAGTGAGCTTTGGTACTTTGAGGTGTTTTTGTACAAAATGTACAAAGATATTTGTACATTTCATCAAAGTTGTCAAATTTATAAGTGTGAAATTGTTTATATTATGTACTTCTCACATTTGATGTTGGTAGTTTGTGTATATTCAGTTTTTATTCAAGATTAATCTGGTTGGAGGTTTATCAACTTTATTGATCTTTTCAAAGAATAAGATTTTGGTTTCATAGATTTTCTCTATTGTTTTTCTGTCTTTTATTTCATCAAGGGAACTGCACTGAATCTTTATTATTTGTGTCTTTTTGCTTACCTTGCATTTAATTTACACTTCTTTCATTAATTTCTTAAGGTAGAAGCTGAGGTCACTTATTTGACTTTTCTTATTTTCTAATAAACATTTAGTGCTATAAAATTTCCGCTAAGTTCTGTCTTAGCTAAATCCTACACATTTTGATATGTTGCATTTTCATTTTCATCCAGTTCAAAATACATCCTAATTTCCCTCTTGATTTCTCCTTTGGGCCATGGGTTATTTAGAAGTGTGTTATTTAGTTTTTAAAATTTGAGAATTTTACAGATGTCTTTTGTTATTGATTTCTAATTTAATATCATTGTGGTCATAGAAAATATATATGTAACTTAAATTACTTTATATTATATATTTTTATCTTTTTATTAAATTTATGGGGGTAACATTGGTTAATAAAATCATATAGGTTTCAAGTGTATAATTCAATAATATGTCATATGTGCATTGCATTGTATGTTCACCACCCAAAGTTAAATTTCCTTTCATCACCATACATTTGATCTTTTCGACCCCTATTTACCTCCTCCCTCCCCCACCCACTTCCTTCTGATAACCATTAAACTATTGTCCATGTCATGAGTCTCCATTTGTTTTCATGTTCACTTGTCACTTTCCATTATATTGCACATATGAGTGAAATCATATGCTTCTCATCTTTTTCTGTGTGACTTATTTTGTTTAGCATGATAACCTCAAGATCCATCCATGTTATTGCAAATGGCAGTATTTGATCTTTTCTTATGGCTGAATAATATTTCACTGTATATAAATACCATACTTTCTTTACCCAATTATCTGTTGAAGAATACTTTGGTTGTTTCCGTATCTTGGTCACCATGAATAATACTGTAATGAACGTCAGGGAACATATATTTTTAAGAATGTTTTCAAATTTTGGGGGTTGATACCGAGAAGAGGGATTGCTGTATCATACAGTAATTCTATTTTTAATTTTTTTTGAGAAAACTCTATGCTGTTTTCCATAGTGTCTGTACCAATTTGCAGTCCAACCAGCAGTGTATGAGGTTTTTTTTTTTTTTTTGCCTCACAACCTCTCTAAAACTTATTTTGTTGATGATATTACTTGTCTTGTTGATGATAGCCATTCTAAGAGGTGTGAGGTGGTATCTCATTATGGCTTTGATTTGCATTTCCATAATGGCTAGTGAGGTTAAGCACCTTTTCATATGATTGTTCAGGTCTTCTGTTCATTTTTTTAATTGGACTGCTTGGTTTTTTTATCGTTAAGTTGTATGAGTTCTTTATATATTTTGGATATTAGGCCCTTATCTGCGGCGTTGTTTGCAAATATCTTCTCTCATTTAGATGACTGTCTCTTTGCCTTGTTGATGGTTTCTTTTTCTGTGCATCAGCTTTTTAGTCTGATATGGTCTCATTCATTTATTTTTGCTTTTGCTTCCCTTACTGTTGAGGTCAAATTCTTAAATCCTCTCTAAATTCAATGTCCGTAAGTTTGGTACTTATGTTTTCTTCTAAGCTATTTACTGTTTCGGGTCTTATATTTAGGTCTTTGATACATTTTGAGTTAATTTTGATGTATGGTGACAGACAGAAATCTAGTTTCATTCTTTTGCATATGGCTTTCCAATTTTACCGGCATCATTTATTAAAGAGGATTTCCTTACTCCATTGTATGTTTTTGGCTCCTTTGTCAAAAATTATTTGCTCATATATACAAAGGTTTATTTCTGGACTCTCAATTCTGTTCCATTGATCTGTTTCTGTTTTTCTGCCAATCGCATGCTGTTTTGATAATTGTTGCTTTGTAGTATAATTTGAAGTCAGGCAGAGTGATATCTCTGGCCTTGTTCTTTTTTCTCAGGATTGCTTTGGCTATTTGGGCTTTTTAAGCTTCCATAAAAATCTGTTGAAATTTTGTTCTGCTTCTTTTAATCCAATCCATGAACATGGAATATGTATCTATTTCTTTGTGTTTTCTTCAATTTCTTTTAATGATGTCATAAAGTTTTCAGTGTATAGGTCCTTCGGGTGCTTCATTAGGATTACTCCTTGGTATTTTATTATTTTTGTTAATTATAAAAGAAATTTTTTTCATTTCTTTTCTGAAAATTCATTGTTAGTGTATAGGAATGCTATGGATTATTGTACATTGATTTTATATTCTGAAAAATTACTATATTTATTTATTGTTTCTAATAGTTTTTTTTTTTTGGTGTGTGTGACATTCTTAGGGTTTTCTATATCAAGAATCATGTCATCTGTGAAAAGGAAAAATTTGACTTCTTCATTCCATATTTATTTCTTTCTCTTGCCTGATTGCTCTGGCTAGGACTTCTAATACTACATTGAACAACAGTGGTGATAGGGGACAGCTTTGTCTTGTTCCTGATCTTAAAGGAAAGTTTTTAGTTTTTCACTGTTAAGTATGATGTTAGTTAAGGGTTTGTCGTATATGGCCTTTATCGTGTTGAGGTATTTTTCTTCTATACCCATTTTACTAAGTGTTTTAAAACAAATGAATGCTGTATCTTGTTAAATACTTTTCCTACATCTATTGATATAATCATATGGGTTTATGTAGTGTATCACTTTAATCAGTTTTCATATGTTAAACCATCCCTGTGGCCTGGAATGAAGCCTAGCTGATCATGATGTATACTATTTTTAAAAAAATTATTATTGTTGTATTAAATTTGCTATTATCTTGTTTAGAAATTTTACATCCGTATTCATGAGAATTATTGGTCTACAGTTTTATTTATTTATTTATTTAGTCAGTTAGTTAGTTATGTTTACCAGGTTTTGGTATCAAGGTAATGTTGGTTTCATTAAATGAGTTAGATATTGTCTTTTCAATTTTTTGGAAAAGTTTGAGAAGAATAGATATCAAATTTTCTTTGAATGTTTGGTAGAATTCACTAGCTATTTGGTCCTTGACTTTACTTTTTCGGAGTTTTTTGATGATTGTTTCAATTTCCTTACTGTTAATCTATTTAGACTTTCCAGTTCTTAGTGATTCAGTCTAGGAAGGTTGTATATTTCTAAAGACTTGTCCATTTTTTCTACATTATTGAATTTTGTGGCACATAATTTATCATAATATTTTTGCAAGATGCTATGTATTTCAGAGGTATCTGTTGTAACTTCTTTTTCTTTTCTGATTTTGTTTATTTGTGTCCTTTCTCTCTTTTCTTTAGTGAGTCTAACCAGGGGTTTTTCAGTTTCATTAATCTTTTCAAAGAACCAGATCTTTGTTGCATTAATTTTTTCTATTGTCTTTTTGTTCTCAATTTCATTTAAGTCTGCTCTAAATTTAATTTTCTTCCTTCTGCTGACTTTAGGTTTCATTTGTTCTTCCTTTTCTAGTTTTTTTAAGATGTAATGTTTGGTTATTTGGGATTTTTCTTGTTTCTTGAGAAAGAACTGTAATGAAATAAACTTTCCTCTTATTACTGCCTTTGCAGTGTCCCAAAATTTTGATATGTTGTATTTTCATTCTCATTTGTTTCTATGTATCTCTTGATCTCTCCTTTCATTTCTTCTATGACCCAGTCATTCTTTAGTAGCATGTTGTTTAATCCCCACATGTTTGTGGCTTTTCCTGCTTTCTTTTTACATTCTATCTCCAGTTTCAAAGCATTATGGCCACAAAATATGCTTGGTATGATTTCAATCTTCTTAAATGTGTGGAGGTTAGTTTTGTGTTTCAACAGATAGTCTGTTCTTGAGAATGTTCCATGTTTACTAGAGAAGAATGTATTATCTAGTGTTTTGGGCTTTGTAAAAACTGCTTATGTTCAATTGGTCTAATGTGCCATGTAAGGTTGACATTTCCTTATTGATTTTCAGTTTAGATGATCTATCCATAGTTATCAATGGGGTATTGAGATCTACTATAAATAACTGTATTTTTGTCAGTTTCTCTCTTTAGTTCTGTTAATAGCTGCTTTATATATTTTGGTGCTACCTGGTTGGAAGCATATATATTCATAAGTGTTATGTTTTCTTGATGTATTGTTCCCTTTATCATTATGAAATGCTCATCTTTGTCTCTCATTAACTTTTTTTAATCTTAAACTCTGATCCTTCAGATACATGTATAACTGCACCATCTTTTCTCTGAATGCCATTTGCTGTGAGTATCATTTTCTATGCTTTCACTTTGAGTCTACATTTGTCCTTGAAGCTGAGATGTGTCTCTTGAAGGTAGCATGTGGTTGGGTTTTGTTTTTTGATCCAATCTGCTACTCTGTGCCTTTTTATTGGTGAGTTCAGTCCATTCACATCTAGAGTGATCACTGAAATATGAGGTTTTCCTATAGCCATTTTTATCTTTTGTTTTCTGGTAGCTCAATGTCTTCATTGTTTCCTTGTTCTGATTCTGTCTGTTATTTTAATTTGGTGGTGTTCTATGGGTTTTCCCTTTGTTCTCTCATGTTTTATCTTATATCTCTCAGTTCTAGATTTTATGCGTGTGATTACAATTAAGTTTATGTAAAAAAGTTTCATATATACAGAATTTTTTTTTTCTTCTATTTTCATCTTTTCTCCATTCTTCTTTGCAGAGTCAAACCTTTACTCCCTCCCCTTTCCTATTTTTGTTGTCTTAATTATCCCTGTTTATGCTGTGAGTTCATTTCTACATTGTAGTAACTATTGTCGTCTTCTCTTTTTAAAGTGTTTTTTTGACCTCCGACCATTATATAATATTTAAGTATATAATACTCTGTTCTTAAAAAGGGTTGCAGTTTTCTATTTCTGTCTTCTAACCAGCCTATCTATTTTTTTTTTAACTTTTTGTCCCTTTGTTCCAGGTAGAATGACCCTCTTCAGTATTTCCTATAATCCATGCTTTGTGGTGGAACATTCCGTCAGCTTTTGTATGTCTGAAATGGTCGTTATTTCTCCTTCATATCTAAAGGAGAACTTTGCTGGATATTTTATTCTTGGCTGGTAATATTTCTCTTTCAATAATTTGAATATTTTGTTCCACATCTTCCTAAGCTTGAAAGTCTCTGATGAAAAGTCCAATGATAATCTAATAAGTTTTCCTTTATAGTTTACTGTCTTCTTTTCCCTGGCTGCCTTCAGAATTCTTTCTTTGTCATTAATTTTTGAAAGTTTTAATATAATTCATCCTAGAGAAGGCCTTTATGGATTGAGATAATTAGCTATTCTGTTTGCTTCTTGGATTTGAGGATCCAATTATTTCTATAGGTTTGGGAATTTCTTATCAATTGTTGTTTGACTATGCTCTCTGTTCTCTTCTCCCTCTCTTCTCCTTCTGGTATACCCATTATTCTTATACTGATTTTTCCATTGGTGTTGGATAGTTCTTGTATTTACTTATTTTTTTTTTTTCTACTCTCAAGTTTCCCTCTTCTTTCTTCTGTGTCATTTCCAGATTTCTGTCTCTGATATCACTAATTATTTTCTCCATTTGGTCAGCTCTATATCCTAAGCTTGCTATTTCATCCTTCATCTCTTTTAATGAGTTCTTCAACTCTGGAAGTTCTATTTGGTTCTTTTTAGAGTTTCAGTCTCCTAGGTAAAGTATTCCTGTTGTTCACTGATTTTGTTTCTAAGTTCTTTAAACTGTCAATCAGGATTTTCTTGCACCTCATTGTTCCCCCCACCCCCCAGAAGTGCAATCATGAATTCTATCATTTAAGTTGAATATTTCTATATCTTTAAACTTATTTTCAGGAGATTTTTCATTTCCATTCTAAGCTGCATTGTCACCTTGGCTGTTCATAATGTTTGATGAACTATTTCTCCACCTAGGCATTAATGAGAATATACTCTGCTTTTTGTTGTTGTTGTTTGTTTGTTTTTAAAGGAAATTTATTATATAATGAACTTTCTTTAGCAGGTGGACGAGGTTTTTATTTTGATTTCTAGTAGGTGGTATCCATGCCTCTACACTGTTCAAGTCTCCTGGATCTTCACTTTGAGGTTAAAAATTCTCTTTATTTACTGAAAAGGTGTCTCCTCTGTGACTAGGTTCCCTCAGTTCCAAGGCTCTACCCCCATGGGAGATTGTGAAGGGCAATGGGGGTCTGAGCCTCTGAAAAGGGCCTGAAGCCCTAGTACTGCCCCAATGGTCAGATATAATGCTCTGCTGCTTCCTTCCAAATTAGGGTGGCGATGAGGTGAAGTGGTTTGGAAGAAACCAGCGGTGTATGTGGCTGTTTTCTTTCCGGTAATGTTGGCCCTCAAGCTTCAGCTGCCTTGCTTCTATATCTCCACCCCTGTCACTGAGACTGACTGCAGGGTGTGTTTCCGTTCTGATTGCTGCAGACTACCATGGGGCTTGGTGCTAGCTCTAGGAGGCTGTAAGGTGTGGGTAGGGGGTTAGGGATGCTCTAGGATGGTGAGGGGAGGTGGTCAGGCTCTGTGACTCAGCTTTCTGCTTGGAAATGGCAGTTGCTCTCTGACCTGACCACTGGGCTCCTCCACATGGAATATGATAATCATTCAGGCAGGACTGTTCAGGGCTTCAAAGACTGAGAACCTCTACCTAACTCCCCCACAACACATCTTACACAGCTGAATCTGATGTGCAGATCTCTCAGATGAGTCTGTTTGTTATTTGTTGCTGAATTGTAGTTGTTCAATTTGTTGTAATTTCAAGGGGAGATTTCAAGGGAGATCTCTCACAATGCCATGCTTCTGACAAACAACTGAATTATTTTAAATTTATTGAAATATATGTTATGACCAGAATATGGTCTATCTTGCTAAAGGTTTCATGTGTACTTGAAAATAATGTATATTCTGCTTCAGTTGGGTGGAATATTATATAAATATTAATTAGGCCAATTTATATTATAGTATCCTACAAGTTATCTATAACTTTACTGATTTTGTTTTATTTTCCTATTTGTTATGAGAGAGGTGTTGAAATTTCTAACCGATTATAGACTTATTGATTTCTACCTGTAGTTCTTATAGATTTTGCTTCATATATTTTGAAGCTCTGTTATTAGGTGTATAATAGTTTAGGCTTGTCACTTCCACTTTGACTCCTTTAAAACTATAAAATGACTTTATTTATTCTTGGTAATATTCTTTGCCTGAAATCTGCTTTGTCCGATGTACCTACTGCACCTTTCTTTTACTTACCATTAGCATGATCTATGTTTCCCAATTTTTTTTTTTTACTTTTAACCTATATGTATCTCTATTTTTAATGTATGTTACTAGTTGATATATATGTGTGTGTGTGTGTGTGTGTATCCATTCTCATAATCTTTGACTTTTAATTGGGGTGCTTAGTCAATTTATATTTAATGAAATTATTGATAAAGTCAGCTTTAAATAACTATCATATCTTTTTTAAAAACCACTTTGCCATATATTCTCTGCAGCTTTTTCGTTCTTATTATGTCTTTTTTTGGATTAATTAAACATTTTTAAATTCCTTTATACTTCCTTTTAAAGCTATATCTCTGCTTTATTATTTTATTAATTCCTTTATAGTTTATAATAAACATCTTTGACTTCTTACAGTATACTTTCAAGTGCTATAATAATAATTCACATAGAGTAAAACAATCTTACAATAATATACTCCCATTCCCCCCCAGCATTTTGCTATTATTTTCATACATTTTATTTCTCTGTATGTTATAAAATGCATAATACAATGTTAATATTTTTGCTTTAAACAATTATCTTTCAAATATATTTAAATATAAGACTTTTTAAATATTTGCCCATGCATTTACCATTTCTGGTGTTTTGTATTACTTTTTTTAAGTGTGTGTTAACAGTTTTTGACCTCTCAGTGTAAATACTGTACTCATGCATTAAATGTTAAAAAATCTTGTATTTTTATGAAATGATTTAAATATTTTTAATAAATTTATTGAAATCCAATTCTCATATGATACATTTCACCTAAAGTATATAACCGATGACGTTTAGTATATTCACAAAGTTGTACAACCAGCACCACAATCTAATTTTTTAAACTTTTTAATACCAAAAGATATTAAAACAAAAAATCAAAACCTGTATGCATTATTAGTCACTCCCTATTACTCCCAAATATTTTCCTACCTACTCCTCGGCAAATACTAATCTACTTTCTGTCTCTGTATATTTATCTATTCTGGCTATTTTATATAAATAAAATCATGACCATTTTGTGTTTGGGGGTCTGGCTTATTCACTTAGCATAATGTTTGCAAAGTTCCTGCATGTTGTAGCACGTATCAATACTTCATTCCTTTTTATTGCTAAATATTCCACTGAATAAATATACCAAATTTTTTTAGCCATTCATCAGAAGATAAAAATTTGGGTTGTTTCCATTTTTTGGCCATTATGAAAACTGCTCTAATGAACATTCATGTACAAAGTTTAATGTGGAGACATATTTTGAATTCTATTGTCTACATAACTAGTAATTAAATTTCTAGGAGTCATATAATAATTCTATGTTTAACATTTTAAAGACCTGACAAAGTGTTTTCTAAAGTAGTTGTACCATTTTACATTTCTACCAGCAATGTAGAGATTACAATTTGTACAATTTGTCAACACGTTGTTATCCTTAATCTATTTTGACATCCTATAGGACATAAAGTAACATCACATTGTGGTTTTGATTTGTATTTCCCTAACAGGTAATGTTGTGCATTTTATCATGTGCATATTGATTATTTGTATATCATCTTTGGAGAAATATCTATTCATATTATTTGCCCATTTTAGGGAGGTTACTTACCTTTACATTATTGAGCTGTAACAGTTATTTATACATTCTGAATACAATGAGATGTATGATTTTTAAATACTTTATCTCATTCAGTGAGTTTTCTTTTTCACTTTAATGATAATATTGCTTAAGCACAAAAGTTTTTAATTTTGTGGTTCAATTTATCTGCTTTTTTCTTTTGTCATTTATAGTTTTGGTATCATATCTAAGAAGAGTTTACTTAGCAAACAATTTACACCAGCCAGTATCCTAAGCCCTTGGGTATACCTATACTCAAAAAATGATGTATGTATTATCTGTCACTCCATGTAGATTAATTTTAGTGGGAGAGCCAGTCGTTTATTCAAATTAACACACAAATATATAGCTGCAAGCTAGTTAGTACTGAGAAGGAAAAACTTGAGAGCTATGAGGAAATATAACAGGAGACCAGACCTGTGAAGTGTGTGTGTGTGTGTATTTCAGGAGGAAATTGTCAAGGAAGTATTTCTTGAAATACTTTCTTGAATTTTTTTTTTAGATTGAGACCTGTAGAACCTAAAAGAGAAAAGGGCAATGGAGAAAGTTCTCTACACAGAAAAGACCTAAAAATTATATCACTTAGAGGACAGTGTTGAGTTGCAGAGAGAGCAGGGCTGAGAGAATCATCAGATGAGGCTGTAGAAGTGAGCAGGCATTAACAGCATGCAGAGTCTTGTAGATCATGCTAAAACCCTTTAATCATTCTTTTTCCTAAAAACAATAGTGAATGATTAGAGAATTAGTCTCTTTGGCTGTAGTATTGAAAACAGACTGTAGATAGAATAAATGGCAATGAAGCGACCAGTTAGGAGGCAATCGTAGTCATTCAGGCAAGAGATAACGGTGGCATGGAGTATGGTAATGGCAGTGGAGTTGAAGAGAAGTAAAAGAATTAGAGAAACATTTACTTAGAAAAACAAAGAGAACTTGGTCTTAGATATGGTATGTGGTGTGACAAGTGACTGACTGCTACTTTTGCCTTAGAAAAATAAAAGTGTTCAGAGTCTAGAGTTTCAAAGTTAGCTGATCTGTTTCCCAAACCTTTATTTGTCTCTAATAAGACTGAGTATCTAAACTTTTTCCTTTGTTCTGCTTATAGATTTGATCTCATTAACTTCTGATTTCTGGTCTTTTCTTCTATATAGACACTCCATATTATCCTTCAGATACAATATTTGACACACGTCCTCAAATAATATTCCATTAATTTCTTTGCTACATTTTGTGCATTTATCTCCTTCAATTATTTTTATTTTGGCAGCCATTGGTACAACCTGTTCAATCTTCCAGCAGTTCCACCTTCCAAAACTTTACCAAGATCTAGACTATATGGCTGACATTCTTATAGGCAGTACCCTAGAATGTGGAGTGGGCAAGGGGAATTCTTCTCCCTGGTCATAGAAAACCAGTCTCAAGCAGAGATCAGAAGGGCTATAATTGATATGTAATCTTAACAGCTCAAGTATTGTGATGCTTCCACAACAGAAACATCTTCCAAGCTCACAATATCTTTATATCATTTATTATATTAATCTGACCACCCATTCACTACACCCACTGTAGAACACAATAAGATATTTAATGTCTCTTTCAGATATTAAAATTGATGAATTTCTTCCTAGATGTTAAGCTTTAGGAAACATGATATATAATTACTCTCTCCTATAATTCTCTATATTACAGCTCTGAAGTTTCTACTGCATATTCCTGTCATTACTTCTATATGTAATTACATTTACATAATACTTACATGATTTTATTTACATAATATCTAAGGTGATGATTCATTTTTCAGAAACTTTTTAGGTGTCCTAAAACAGGAAACACTGGGGCTATATTTATTTATTACATGAAATGTTAGAGAAAAAAATAAGTATACACATATATATTAGCTTGTCATAATAAGGCAAGTATATAAAAATGTGGGGATTGATAGTCAAAATAAATATAAGCAGAATGAAAAAGAGTAGAAAAGGTATAGTCATTGTCAGAATGATAAATCATTATTTATATGTAACATCAAGAAGGAGGTATATTACATTCCCAGTATAATGAACATCAAAGCACTCCATAATGGTAATGTATCTCAGATGCATGGATTTTTGCCTGAAGTTGCAGACATTCCACTCCAGGTGTGTGTGAAGCCTAGCTGGTTTCAATTTATAATGGGAAGATTTAAAGCTTTGAGTCCTCTACATCTGAGTTCAAATCCTAGCTTGGCAACTTCCAGCTGAACGATCTTAGACAAATTATTTATTCTCTAATTTTCCCATCAAAGTTCAGAAAATAAAACATATTTCAAAGTGTTGTTATAAGAGTTAAATAACTAAAAGAAATCAAAGACTAGTTGGTATATAGTAGGTGATCAGCAATGTTTAATGTTATTCTTCTTTCTAGTCTTTTTTAATAGAATTTTATGTATCGACATAATGGTTTTGTCAATTGATAGGTAAGCCATGTAATTAAAATTATTTTACAGACAGAGCTAATTCCCCCAAATTTTCTTTAATATAGAGGTTTTCAAACTTTAACACAGGTCAGAATCCTCCTGAGGGCTTTTAATCCATAAGTTACTAAGCCTCACAACCAGCTTTTCATTCAAATGTTCTGAGTAGGCCTAAGAATTTGTATTTCTAAAATGTTATACTGATGCCAGTGTTTGGGGCCACACTTTGAGAAACTGCTGCTTGAACACATGTGCAACTATCAAAATGATATGATTGGCCAAAAGGGAGGAAAAGCCACATTTTCCACAGTCACATTGCTGGACTAAACTTTAAATGTATTCTTCAGAAGAATCAACATGATTCAGTAGATGGGAATCAGCATATCTAGATTTGTTCTTTTCTCAGTGTATGACCTTACACATGTCACTTCACTAATACTGACTTCAGTTTTTCTATCCTAAAATTTAAAGTACTGGTGCAGGTCAGTGTTTTTCAAATTGCTTTCTCCAAGCATTGGAGTGTCTTCAGAGTAAACTCAGGGATGGTGTTAGTGGGGGAGTTGAACAGGCAAGAATATGAGCTTCTCCCATCCCCAAAGAGATCAGCTCTCCTTATGTAACTTTCATATATAATGTAGTTCCACATAAGAAACAAAAACAGATCAAACAAAATAAATCCAACCAAACAATCCAGTCTTTAAAATCTTTGGGCTAGATCATATCCATGGACACTTTTACATGAGCTTTCTGCATTCACAATGATAATCAAGCTGAGGCACTGCAAATCTTCAAACTTCAAGCTATCTTCAAGCTATTTTAGTCTTGAGATTTTTTTTTACTCCAATTATTTTAAAATAGATAAGCTATTCTTATTCCATGTGATCTCTCTCTCTCCGTGTGTGTGTGTGTGTGTATGTATGTATGTATATATGTGTGTATGTGTGTATGTGTGTGTGTGTGTATATATTCCATGATACAATTAATATTTTTGTGTACTTGCTCTATGCTACCTATATACTGTTTGAAACATATGACCTTGTTTAATCCTTGGAAAAAATCCTTCCAGACAATATCACTGTTTCCTACTTGCAAATATCGCAACTATAGCAAAGAGAGGTTAACTTACTTTCTCATGAGTCACAGCTAGTGTAAAATGAGTGTGAGAACTGATATTAAGTCTACTTGTCTCTAAAGTTTATGCTCTATTTGTTCTATAAAAATAACAAATTACCAGATACTTATCAAACAGAACAATCAAAATACACGTAGATAGATCTCTTCATCTGATACCAAAAAAGAAAAAAAGAAAAAAAGAAAGAACAAAGATACTATATCTCTAAGTGAGAGGAACTAGCCTTCCTCCCACAGAGGTCTTCAATCCATTGACTAGAAAGGAGGAAGATGTAAATGGTTTGCCCAGAATCATAGAGGGCACTATAAAATGTTTACTTCATTTTACTATTAATTTTATTTTTCATATGTGAGCTTAGCTGAAAGGTTTTAGAATACATTAATGAAATTAAAACAAACAAAAGATTATGTTAAATAAATGCTTTGGTCAAAAACAGGAATAAGTGCATGTATGGGGAATGGTACACTATGACATAGGGCAGGCATCATGAAACACAGAAATCTCAATGTAGTAACAACTTCTTGACCAGGAAGACTAATAACCTCTTAATTATGGGTTTTGGCTCCAAAGATGCTTTATATTGAATCTCCTTATTCTAAGTCATTAAAGCTTTAATGAATCATATTAGACTCATGACCCATAATCCAAAGAAACCTAGATAGTGATTTTGTACAAAATCTGAGCAGATCAGTAGTCAGAGGAATCATTCTAACCCAGAGACACTCCTACATCTTTTTGATAACTGTTTAAGCAATTCAGACAAAAAAAGAAAAAAAGTTGGGGTGGGGGGATGCTACTCCCAATCAGCCTGATGACTGAGACTGAAACTGTTATAGTCAGAAAATCATATGACATCACTCTTGAAATGATGATAACTTGCATTGTAAATTGGTATTTTAAAGTTGACCCTGTTCTTCTTTGGGACATTTGCTAACTAGGAACCCACCCCTAGTCTGGCCTCCTCATCTGTATTCTACAGCTTTATGTATTACCTACTCTCAGCAAGTGTTTGTAAAGTTTGAAGAGAAGAAGTTATTACAAAATTTATTTAAATAAAAGATATACATCACAATACTGTTTTTACAAACAAAGACATGGGAATCACATTGGCTTTGATTCTTTCTTCAACTGTGAAATAAATGGCAGTTCATTGACACATGCATTATATTTAAAATTTTTTCTCATAAACTCATAAATTAGAAATCTCAATGAAAAATACTAATATATGGAGAAACAAGAGATGAATATGATCAATATGAGAACAATCAGCTAACTATAAAATATAAATCTTTATATTCTGACAACTATCATAAACAACTGATTTATAGCATTTTTCAGTCAAGAAGCAATGAGATGTCTAATGTTAATAAGAACAGTAATACACTAATGAATAATAATAATACAGTCATAGACTCTTCTAAGCCTTCTGTTAATATGTTGATGCACTAATGTATCTGGCATGAAATTCTGATTGTTCTGTTTTCTCTCTCCATGTTTCTCCCAGTCTCTTTGTCAAAATAACCATCCATAAAGGCAAATAATATTTTATGTTTTCAACATATTACAGTTCTGTGTCTATTTTCCAAAGTGAATAGTATAGCTATTTCCAAACATCATCTACTTCACAGGCCTTTATAACTTGACTAGTAACTGATTTCCACTTCACAGAATTTATATCACACTATCTTGAAAAATGCATGCAAAGACTGAGTATTTAGTTTAATTTATGGTTTTAACCCCTCCATTTTCACGTTGAAGGGAAACATCTACCCTACTAATCACTGTTACTTTCATTTCAACAGACAATGCATTCAAATACTGATAAGAGTAAGATGCTGTGAGCTTCCAGTATATATCAAACAGAAGAACAATGAACACCCAGATTACATTAGAAGGACTGTGACTAAAGACACTTAGACAGAATATGTGTTGATAAGGTAATTATTAGGTGGAGTAAATTGCAATGTAGAAGCTTTAACGAGTACTTGTATAAATAGATTCTTTTCCACAAAAGAGATCTTGTAGCTGGAAAAAAATGGTTCCTTACTTCTAGTGATTGCCAAAATCAATTGCCTCAAGTTCTATTGCAAGAATACTTTTAAACTTTCACTCTGAAGTGTATTGTATGTATTTAATTTTGAGTTAGTACATTTTGATACTAGAAGACATACCTGATCTGGTAGTTCCTTTTTCACCCCAAGCAATGAAGATTGATCAATTGATGCTATGAGACAGCTACCTGAGGTGATCTAAAATAAAAAAGTCATTTTGAAATTAAGAAAAGAAACTTGCAAACTTCAATAATGATGGCCTCATAATAGAATTTTTTTTAGTCAATCAATATTTACAATGTATGCCCTATGTACTGAGCCCAGTTATATGTGGGTGTAGAAATGCAAAAGGGAGAGTAAAAGGAACCTAGTGTGATATCTGTAAATATTTGTAAAATAAATAAACAAATGAAAATGGAAAAAATATATAATCATTTCTCTGGATGAGTTTATAAATTACTTGGGATTAAAATATATCACAGAAAAAATATCTACTAATTATAGTATATCAAATACATAGATCTGAATTATTTTATATAAAATTTCTACAAATAACTTTGAAAATTAAGAGATAAAAAGTAAAATTTGAATGGAATTACAGAGAAGACTTGGCAGAAGATGAATTATTTCTAGGAGAACCTACTAACATAACCTAGGTCACAAACCCTGAACCTTAATTCTAGAGAGCAGATGGTCCCTGGAAAAGAATACGTAGATCTCACACACACACACACACACACACACACACACACACACACACAAATATGTATATGTGTGTGCATATATGTAATTTAATATTAATTGTGTGATATTATGAATGTGTTAGTTTAAGATATAAATCTCAGTTACCTTAATCAAAAATCACATTCTGTGGTGTTCACTTGGCATTATATCAAAAAGACCAGAGTCATCTACACAGGCTTCCTTTATGCATCTCTCTATCTTCAATGGAGGCTTTGGTAATTAATCTGATGAATGTCAAAAATGTATTTGCACTGGAGAAATTAGGGGCTTGTTAATCAGCATAATGACTGTTAGAAGTAGCTCTCGCTGGTGGCGCTGAAGCTATTTACATGTGGATTTGCTCGTGTATTTTAGTAGGACTCCCTTCTCCTTTCATGATCACAATATAAGTATTAAGTGAGTCCTGTAAACAATATCCTCAAGGATAGTAGTCACAGCTTGATCCTAAAGTAATCTATGCTTGGCCAGGAGTGTAGGAGAATTTGTAATTGTCCAACAACCACTACAAGAGTTATCTCTGTTCACATTCACCTCAAATGACCTTTTCATACAAGGTGGTGGTCAGAACTAAAAGCACTCCATGGCTTTATTGAGATTACAATACAGGTTGAATAACTGTTTTGTGTTTGATTGCTAATGAATGTCTGCATTTAATAAATTTCTGTGTGTGTGGAAGAATTTGATTTGACTTATTTTTTTGTAACTTGGTATCAAAATTACAAGCATAGCTGACATTAACTTAAAACTTTTTCGGTAGCTACTATTATCTACGAGAAAAAAATTCCAAGAGTTGAGTGTGATTGAATTGTTACATCTCAGCTTGCATCAATGCTCTGAGTACAGTGCTCTTAATCTCTAAGTCCTCTCCACTGATTCCTTATTTTCAAGATGGTTCTCCAAAGATCAATCACTTCAACTCAGAAGCAGTTATTGAACACATCTCTCTTTTTCTAGGCTCTCAGTTTAGCACTGGTGACGCAGAGATTTGCAAGTCAAAACCACAGGTATTTTTGGAACTCACAGTCTAGTAAGGGAGCCAGAGACTCCATAAAATTATGATACAGTACAATAAGTAAAGAATAATATAGGCTAATAGCTAAGACCAAAGTTATAGATATACACATGTTAAATTAATTGATATTTAATCATTCAATGGATATTTAATTTTTATTACTTACTATATGCTAGGCAGAGAAAATAAGAGACATAGTCCCTGACATTTTAAAGCTTTCTGAGGCATATGTATATACACTGTGGATGCACAGTGGAACCAGAATTTCCAAGAACACATTGTGCTCGATGCACACCTTTACGTTTATTCAGGAAATCATTTTTATCTCTCAAAAATCTATTTTAATACTGCTAGTTCACTGGCAACTGGTATTAAGTTAATGGACAACATTTATAGTCATGTAGAACTCAGGTCATCTACTGTTATAAATTTATCTTGACCATCATCTATGGGTAGATACAAGACAATTCACTAAAGGTTACAGGCAAACCAAAGATTTAGATGAACAATAGCTAAAGTAGATCAGTAAAATGGTGAGCTAATGAAATCGAGACTTTATGTTTTATTCTTATTTATTAGATTTGCAATTAACAAAATGCCTGGTAAACAATATTTAAGTAAACTGAATTAATAAGGGATGAATGCCAACAAGTAAAATGTTATTTAGATATTATATTAAACATGTGTACAAATAATTGAAGACAGCAAAATCTTTGAATTATTTATAATAATAGTCTTTATATGTTATAGTATTATAATTGGAACAAACATTATTTTGTCAGCTATAATCACAGCTTTTTTCAACAGACTCAGAAACTTCTTCAATGAAAACCCCTTTCTCTAATGTGTTTTAGTGTATTTTTTTTTCAAGTTTGACAACTGAATTTGTTTAAAAATGAACTTCTCTGCATAACAGAAAGAGAAAAGTTTGGAGACTCCAGGATATCTGAGAGGTAGGGTTAAGAAGGAGGATGGGAAGGTAGGAATGAAAAGGAAAAAGGGATCAAATGAGATAGACGGACATCCCCACAAACTTTTAAATTTTCAGTAAAAGAGGCAAAACTCTCAACTAATGTGATGGATATATTTTGTTGAAATTAGTAAACGGAATTCATTTCAGATGAGATTGACACAATGTGGAAGAGCGTAAGCCTAGAAATTAGCATACAGTTTAAGAAGGGCTTTTAATTTTCAAAGCCTGAGAAATCTTTAAGAAAATGTCATAGAGGTAAAGGTGCTCATTAAATATAAAAAATACATGAAAACAACATTATTCATGCAATATAGCATTAATATGAATTTCAATATGATAGGTTGAATGAAATACCCTCCCCTAAAGAGGTACACATCCCAATCTCTAGAACCTGTAAATGTTTCGTTAATGTCAAAAGGGACTTTGTAGGTGTGATTAAATTAAGGGTCTTGAGATGGAGATATTCTGGATTATCTGAGTGAGCCCAAATGTAACCCTAAGGGTCTTTATAAGTGAAAGATAGAGGCAGGAGGCACAGACTCAGATATTGGAAGATGTTATGCTGCTGGCCTTGAAGATGAAGGAAGGGGCCATGAGCTAAAGATGCAGGTGGCCTCTAGAAATTAAAAAAAAGCAAGGAAATAAATTTCCCCTAAGGTCTTCAGAAGAAATGCAGCTCTGTTAACACTAAACTTTGGTTTTAGTTTAGTAAGACCTCCATACTGGCAAGATATAAATTTGTGTTGTAGTAAATCATAAAATTTGTTATAATTTGTTACAGCAACATTAAGAAACAAATAAATTCAGATTAGTAAATCTTGATTAACTAGGAGTCAGATCCATGTTTTCAAGACATGGCTAAATAATAAAAATAATAATAATTAAATTGCTAAGGCGTGAGGTAGAAGGAAGGATGAAAATCACTGAACTATACATTTTAAAATGGTGAATTTTATGTTATGTAAAATTTTATATTATATGAATTATATCTCAATAAAAATCAATCAATAATCTGCTGAGTAAAGGTTATACGGTAATAACCAAGTCCTGCTTTAACCTATTTTTGACTACTCCAATGGAACAGTAATATATTTTCCTGTTTTTTTAAAAACATAATTATGGTGATAATGATAGTAAGATAACGATAATTTTGATGAAGACAACAGCTAGGCTGCTTATTGTCTGGCCTGATTCATTTCACTTAAGGGTCTGTCCTCACCCTAAATATAATAAATGAATAAAACAAATATTATCATTTATTGACTTGATTCTGATCCATTAGCATTGCCTCCCTACCATTATTATTCCTTACTTCTTTTGTAACAATCTCCTTTCTTATTGATTTCTGCTCAGTTTAACCTCAATGTCGGATTCTTTTCATCAACTACTCTGAATGCTGATTTTACTTCTGCTCAAGAGTGACTCTGTGATCTGCCTTCCAAGAGGGGCTTTGTCTTTCTCTACACTGAGATATGGCTGGTCAGTCCACCCTCAAATTCAGAATACGATTTTAACAGTATCTTCCTCTGCATCATCATCACCAGGGTATTGGGAATGATTCAAGAAAAACAGAATCAAGAAAGGAGGAGGTAGATCAAGTCAGTGGCAGAAAGGGAGATCTTTTTGCAGTGCAGTCTTGAAAAGAGTAAAGAACTTCGTCCATGTGATGGGGATGTGGGAGCTCAATTGTAGGCAGAGAGAGCTAGCAAGGATGGTCCAGAAAATCTAGCCAGACCCTACTATGAATATTGTCCTAAGAGTATTGTCCTAAATGTTAGAGAAAATGTGAGAAAAATAAAATCTGGTTGAGCACAGCAGTTTCTTGCTAAATGGTACTGAATGCAGAATATCAATAAATAGTCCCTCAAGCATCCATTAAAAGGGTACAGCACAATGAAACAAGAACTTTTGAGTGCTTATTAGGATCAACTGTAAATACTTCATCAAGCTTGCTTCTTGGATTCACATTTAAGATGATGGGGGCAATAGAAAGCCTAGGCAGATATTTCAAATTGTATGAAGGATTATACATATCTGTAAGCTTGTCATTTAGCGATTGCAATGAGCCAAGCATTGGGATGATCACTGTCTGTATATATTTTATAATCATCATAACAAATTAAAAAAGTTAGTATTACCTTTTCCATTTTATAAATGAGGAAACTAAAGATCAAAGAAATTAAATAACTTTACCCAATCGGTAAACATTGATTTCTCAATACAATTTTGTCTGTCTCACTATAAACTTGTGCTTTAAAATCCTTTGAGATATAACCTCTGTTTCTTTTTTTAAATACAAATAGTGCATTGGACCTAATAAAGCCATAATTTCAGCTTTTAAAATTATTTGGGTCTTATTTTTTTTTTCTTTTTCCTTCCTTTTTCTTTTTAGACAGTGTGATTCACAAGGCTAAATACCATTTTTTTTTTTAAATTTATTTTTATGGTGACATTGGTTAACGAAATCCAATAAGTTTTAGCTGTACACTTTAATAAGGCATATATATATATTTACACTGTATTCACCTCCCATAGTTAGATTTCTTTCTGTTATCACATATTTGATCCCCTTTATCCTGTCTACCTCCTGCATCTCCCCACTCCCTACCCTCTGGTAACCACTAGTCTATTGTCCATGTCCATGAGTCTCTGTTTGTTTGTCCTGTTCATTTGTTGCTTTTAGGTTTATATCCCACATATAAGTGATATCATGTAATTTTCAACATTTTCTGTCTGGATTATTTTGCTTAGCATAATTATCTCAAGGTCCATCCGTGTTGTCGCAAATGGCAGCATTTCATCTCTTCTTATGGCTGAGTAATATTCCATTGTATATATGTACCACAGCTTCTTTATCCCATCATCTCTCATAGGACACTTCAGTTGCTTCCATGTCCTGGCCACTGTGAAACAAGGCTAAATAACATTTAATAATTTTTACTGTATTTACTGCCTTATCATTTCATGTGAAAATATATATTCTAGAGAAAATGGCTGAATTTCCTTACGGACAGGATCCTTTCTTTCAGAATTTTGCTGCTATTGCAAAAGTATTGTCCTAATTTCAAAGGACAAATATGAGGACTACCAAAAAATTACAAATATAATTTTTTATCAAGCATTCAGTAATTTATCAAGACTTAAAATATATTGTACAGTGTCACTCTGGAAAAAAGAATTATCCAGAATTATACAAAGCCATGCCTAATATTTCAGCTTGACTGAAAACTAGTAAAGTGACAAGATATTAAGAAAACATATCGGGTTCAAAAATCTATAACTAATCTTGTCAGAGGATGTGGCAGGACAGATTCCTATTTAAACTTGCATCTTGATGAGACTTTCCCTTCATTTACTGTATCAGTACAGAGCATACTGGGAACTCAAGTGATCTAAACCCATTATAGTGGTTTTATAGTCAAATTCATGCTCATTGCATACACTGCCTTGTGCTTGGTGGCATTAAATATTTAAGTAACTGTGCCCATGATGTTGAAAAAGAGGTAACTTTTAGTGTATTTTTTATACACACTGTTGAAGAACAGATATAAAATTAAAAAGTCTGTGTCCAAGGCTTAAGAAAAAATAAATGGTCAGAGACAACACAATCTGTGTTTAGTTCCTATAACTGAATTAAATTACAAAATATTCTAAGTATATGTCTGCATCATATTCTAGAGTGAAATGTGAAGAATCATAAGCAATAATTACATCATTAAATTTTAATGTTCAAGCACAACTTGGATAAGAAAGCATGCTTCCAAAACTGGAAACAATATTAGAGAAAGTAAATTATTTTGAAACCTGAGAGCTGGATTGAATTATTATCTTCTAGCAACATTTAAGAGGTAAAATAATTATAGAGTGGAAAAAAATGAATAATGGAGTTTCATTTTGATTGAATTTATTCTTTGTTAATATGCCTCTAGAATTTGTATACCTTTGTGAAGTTGTCAGCAGCTCCTTTTATTCCTATGAGGTGCTTCCCTAACTCTAAGCTCCACAGTATCTTCTTATTGTGAGAAACATTTAAAGGATAAATGTACACTTATGCCACATATCACACCTCATATACACAGGAAGCTAGCTTTTATAATGCCTAGAGAGATCTGAATCACAGTGTCATACAATTAAATTGTGACAGGGATTACATCTAAAGTGACAGGTAACCATAGGTACAATATTAGACATGTGAGCTGATACATTTGGATTATGATATAGAGATCAAGGTTTTCTGATTTGATGATCACTAATTGTGTTTATGTTTCAACCCTTTATAACATTTTTATATGTGACTAGTCTCTGAAAGCACAGGATTCTGATCAGCAACGATCAATCCATTAGCTGTGATTGAGCTTCCTTGAGGAAGGCATTCCACTGGTCTCTGGTTCAGGCACCAATGTGGGAGGAACCATTTCCTTCGAATACCTACAAAGTGCCAGATATTGTGAGAAGCTTTTTGACATTTATTATTGAGACAAGCCTGAGAGGTAGGCATCACTATCCCAGTTTTACACATGTGGAAATTGAGGTTAGAGCTAAGTCACTGAGCAATCAGGGAAGGCATCTGGAATTTGAACCCAGTTATGTCCAGGAAGCTGAGGATCAATAGTGCTGCCAAAACTAAATTAAGGATCAGGGTTCACCCTTTTCTCTGTATTGAGACCTCCTAGGGGCACCCACTGATAAAGTGACAGACGATCTTCCTAGAAAATAAAGATACTCATTTTAGCATGTTCTTTTAGAAAATTCATGTACTCACTGAAATTCATCCACAGACCCTTGGGCTCTGAACAAGGACTCTTAATCTACAGGGAAGAAACTCAATTGTATCTTACTTTCCCTTGGCACACAGCTCCCTGCCAAGCATAGAACTGGTGATAAATAAAGATTAATGGATAGGATAAATAAATTAAAGAATGAATGAATAAAAAATTTCATGCTCCACTCTTCATTGCTAACTCAGATTATTCCTCTGTGGGTATTTGGTTTATTTATATAACATCGTATTGTATATTCTAATATTTATTGAACATCTACTATATGCCAGGTCCTTGCTTGCCTGTCTGTATGCATTATTTAATTTAATCCTCCCCATAGTCTTCAATTCTAAATATCTTACATTTAAGCACTAGAAGAGTACCTGACACAGAGTAGAAGAAATGTAAGTGATGAAAAAAATGCAATATATGTATTCGGTAATATTAATGTTTATTAAACACTTATGTTCAGTGCAAACATACAAATGCTTTACATATATCACTCTAACTTAATCCTCACAACCTTATGAAGCAAGTATTCATACTTTCTTTCACCAAAAATGTACCTGAGATTTGGAGCAAATAAAAGGTCCTGCCTGAGGTCAAAAAGCAATTAAGGAATAGAGTCATGATTTGAATTTGGAGCTTTCTGACTTAAATCTCATGGAGAATAAGATACAAAGAGAAAGTAACTTATCTGGAATCACACAGCTACTATTTGGCAAAACAGGGAGATTATCCCCACTGTTCTTTCCACTCTACCATTTTAATTCTACATCCTATCATTTAATACCATAAAACTGACAGATTTCACTTTCCTGCTAGCCCTAATTTATAATTTGTTGGCACTAACTAGCTATGGTTTCTGAAGGTCATGGAACAGCAAAGAAAAGATAGAGACTAAATTGGCTCACAAAACTGGGAAGCTTCATTGATTTTTATGATGTTCTCAACATTTTGAGAACAAGATGGTTAAATACATCAAAATGCTTAAACTTGTTGATCTACAGTTTATTTAGAGTGGAGAACTTCCCACATCTTTTCCATTCTCATCTCAACTTGGTCCTATACTGAAACTATCGCAACTGTACCCCATAATAATCATTTAGAGAAATTATCAAAAGAGGCAAAATGTGGTTCTTGCCATTTTCTTTTATGGGATTTGATTATAGTGCCTATTAGAATGTTCACATTTTAGCTACTTCTAGGCGCCTACCATTTGGTAACTGATAATTATAGCACTTTAAGTGTGTGTTTTCCTCTTAAACAACCATCCCTACATCAAATACTAGGTTATATACATTCCACTTAACAAATAAAGGTAAATTAAGAAATACGGTATAAAGTATGGGTTACAACCATGGGCTTTAAAGTCAGGAAGATATGGGTTTAAATCTTGACTTCATTCATTGATAGATGTGGGGCCTTCAGCAAAGCAGCTATTTAATTTAAATTAGTTTTATCCTCAATAAAATAGAGATTATAAGATACATGTCTTGTAGAATTATGGAAATTAACATAACATAGATAAAGAACTTAGAATAGGCCTTGCATATAAAAATGCTTTAAAAATGTTAGTTTTATTAAATATACATATTTTAATTTCTTTAGAATTATACTTTACTTAGTACTGTTCTCAGTTCTATCTATCTATCTATCTATCTTTCTAGCATCTATTATGTATCTATTCATCCAAATCATTGACTCATTTAATCCTCACTATAATCCTATGATATTTGATTATTTAATGAAAATAGAAACTAAATTTAAGAAAGGTTAGGTAACTTAAAAAATGACACATTTAGTAAAATTGAACTCTCTTCAATACGTTTTCCTATCTTTGTCTATCTGTAGAACCATAAGCATAAAAGAACCATAGACAGTTCCAAAGAAAATAATACAAAATATGCACCATGACCTCTATCTTGATGGTATAAAAGCTTTGATACCAGGGCTCATACAAGAAATTTAGAGCTCAGAAAGACACAACTACCCATAACAAAGCAGAAAAACTACTAGCATGGCCCCATTAAAAACAAAATACCTTTCTCTTAAAATGCAAATCCACTGTTGTTCAATTGTTGTTATGTAACCCCATAACAAAAATCTTTCAACATTATAATTTTAAATCTATTACATTTCTTTATTCTTTAATATTTAAAGTGACATTTTGGGATAAAACCAGCTACACAAGAAATAATTAAGAATTAGATGCAAGCTGCATCGAACATCTTTAAAAACAACAGCAAAAAAAAAATCTGAGTCGGTGAAAAGCAAAAGGTATGAGACAAAGTAACATAATGAAAAGGAAAAAGAACTTAGTATCTATCAACCTAAGTTCAGCTCCTGGTGACACTGATTAATTAATTCACTAAATCTCTTAGAGACTTTTTTTTTTTTTTCCCATCTGTAAAATGGAAATAAAAATAAAACAGGGGTTCTTGCTACAGTCATATTTTTGTGATAAAAAGGCATCTTAGTACATTATAAATGCCATAAATGCTATGAAGAGATGGCTTTGTATTCTAGGTGAAAAGCCTACCACAAAAGTAGGTAGCTCAAGCTATCAAAAGTCCCTGTAAGTAGCAAGACAAAATAGATATTTGTGGATTGGTTTAATAAAGTACTTTAGAAACAATTTACAGAACAATAAGTGTGCACATAGATTTGGATATTTAAAGCTCAAAGTCTATTATATATGTGGCTCCTGCCTTGCAATAAATTATTCTTTCACCACCCTGCAACCCCAGGTCCAATACTTTGTTCACTGAAATCTATTCAGCCAAATGCCTTCTTCTGTGTAAGGTTATGGGGATGGACTATTATGATCAATTTGTGTGGTTTGGCAACAGCTGGAATTTACAATGAAGACTAAGTAAGCACTGCTATTTGAGTTTATTAAAATTTATAACAAAGTAACAGCAAATGAATTTTACAAAAATTAAGGAAGTTTGATCATTTTTGTGACTTATTCAGTGTTTTTCCACTTCAGTGCAAATATGATTTAGAAGGCAGCTGTCATCTCTTATCGTGCTACATATAAAAATCATTATTGACTATTGCTAACTTTCGGAAAAAGTTATTAGCTTTAAGTTCCAAGCACATTTTTTTAAAGTAGAACTGAAATACAGAAAACAGAAAAAAATAGCTTTATGAATTATGTTGCTGTTTACGTTTCTACTGACAAGTCTAATCATTTGTTTAGATACAAAATTTTGTTTTTATTGAACAAGTTAGGGATAAGTTAAGAAACTCAAATAACAGTTCCTTTTGATTCTACATTACCATACCATCTGTTCCTAAAGTATGCAAATTATATGCTTCACTCATTTCCTGTATTCAATGTCCATCAGCTTCCTCTAGCTGCATTCAAAAGTTTCAAAAATATTCATACTCCTCCATTACCACTGTCACTGTCCTAGTGAAGGAACTTCTCACCTTAATAGTTAGCCTAGGCTCCTACTTAATCTCCCATCTACCTTCAGACTCTCTCCTTTCTGATTTTCCATGCATCACATGATCAGTGATTAATTAACACTCACCCTGGGCATTTGCCTCTTAACTAGCTGATATAATTAAGGTTGATCTTTTCATGGTAGCTGGCTATATGCTTACACTGAACGTCATGGTCTTGATTACCAGCTCTGCAGGTAATCATTGAGCTTGATGGAAGTCTAGCTTCTGAAGCTTTACCCCAACTGAAGCAGCTATATATCCCTACTCCATCCTCAGAAGTGGTATGTAATATCTAAAATCTACCTTCTACACCACCGCTAATTATCTTTCTGAGAATATTTGACTCTGTTGCATAGCTCCTTAATGATGATCTTCCACTGAATAATTTAACACGTAACATGTAACTGTGTAGCAGCAAATATATATTTTCATCTCCTATCACATACATCACTCCGTAGTTTTGCACATGCTGTCCCCACTCTATAAAATGATCTTTCACCTGTCCCCTGCCTAGAAAACCTCTGATTGTTTTTCAAACCCCACTTGAATGGACACCTCTTACCTGAATCCTTCATTAACCCAACTCACCTACTTCCTAACATGAGGAATTGATGGCTCCATCTTCAGTGCTCATAGAGCCCTTTGATTTTGTAAATTTGTTTCATCCAAAACTCACTCTGTATTTAAGCTGGATATGTTTATCTCTGTCCCCCTGAAAATTCCTTGAGAGAAGGCATCATGCTTAACTCGTTTCTATATCACCAGTGAATGCCATAGTGATAGTCATATAAGTAGGACACAATAAAAATCTCATTGAGTCTATTTAAAAGATGCTTTTTAGTTAAAATGAAACAAATGGAAGAGATATTAGAGTTGAGAATGATAGAGGGCAAAGAGAGAGAATATAGGACTTGTCCTGTCCTAAATTAATAATGTTAAGGACAGAGATCTGAAGCAAGGTACTAGTCATGAATTATGTTTCACATAATCATCAGATGCAGTAAGAAACAAGGGAAGAAAACTATCATTTATTAAGCACCAGTGTATGGCAGTCAGTGTGCCAGGTCCTTTAACAGTTTTAACTCATTTAATCTGTACAGTCTTGTGAGTTATATATAATTCCTATAGTATTGACACAGAAACTGATGCTAAGTAAAATGGAACAGTTTGCCTGAGATATCACAGCTGTTAACGTTAGAACTAAGATTTCAACTTAAATTTCTGCAACTTGAGTTATATTTTTTTCCTTGTAAATGCCCATTTCAAAGTATCATACATAATAGGAACTAGATTGGTGTTAATAGTATTAAAAATAAAAATTCCTAACACTTACTGAGTACTTATTATGTGTCAAGTACAGGGCTGAGCACTGGGGACACAGGTGAATTAGATACACCTTCCTCTAAAGGTTTTAAACTGTATTTAAATCAAATTGAATTGACCTAAAGCTTAGTGTAGCCAACCTTAAAGTAATTCTGGGCTTTATCAAAAAGCAGAAAGTGCTTAGTTTTGTTTGACTTTGTTTTGCTTCTGTGACTATATAAAGAGGAAAAAGAGTCTCTTCATCAAACAGTGTGGAGGCAGAGTCTCTCTTCCATGCCAAATGAGTGACTTCAATAATTACCAAAGGAGCTGGAGACATCCAGCTCCTTCCAATTAACTTCTGTTACCGAGTGCTGTCGACTGCCTGCCTGACAGCCATACGCAGATGCGGGGAGAGGAGTGCACATAAGATTTCTTTGCATTTCATAGTTCACAGATTAAAGGCAGTGTCAAGAGCAAGTCAAAGTTGAAGAATTGATTTATTTGGCACTGAGTGTGTGGGGAAGGGCTACTTCTGAGTCATTACAAACAAAGCTGAGGCACTTTCATGTTATGTTCTACCTCTTGGTACACAAATCAAGCAATTTTTTTTTTTCCTTTATGATGCCTTTACTCCGAGAGTTTCACTGACAGAAACTGTGGCTAGGTTCAGCTTTCTTAAATCCCAGCACTTACAACCTGAGTGGCAGCTGTTATAACCACTCTGGCCCTAGCTCAAATGCTAGCTGGGAGCTGCTGATGGAGAATGAGAAAAAGTGGCAGCTAGAGGGGATAGAGAAAATTTTAGAGAGCTTGATCAAGGTCAAAAAGAAAGCAGTCGGATTCTCAGACCCAAAGGGACACAGGTACACCATGATAGCAACTACTCAAACAACATCTACATGTGTTAGGCCTTTCTAGGTGTGTGTATGTGTGTGTGCATACACATTTACACATATATACACTTACATGTGTATACACATGTACACGCACATGACCCATATATATGTGTGTGTATATATATGATAAAACGGACTGTGTATATGTCTCATACTTCATCAAAATTTCTCTCTGGATCAGCATCCATTAATGATTCTTTTTGATCCAGTCTTTACCATGATGATACAAAACCTTAATTTTTCAACTTTACTTCCCCCACATTAAAAAATGGGCACTTTGCATTTTACCATAAGCAAAAACCCTCCCTTCTCCCCCACTGATTAACAGATTTGATCTATTTATTATTAGATATGGCTAAATTATTTTTTCAATGGTTTATAATTCTTTATTGTATGTAATTATTTTTGTGTTCAAATTGTTCCAGATTTGTCCAGTAGAAGCCTTGTCAAGCTACTTCCTATGTTCTTGTGACATCCCCCCATCATTTCTTGGGAGCATTCTCTGACTTTCTAGCCTAACATGGTGCTTGAGGCTTATTTTGTACCTAATCTGCCCAGTGCTGGAATCAGTCAATTATCTAAGGGTCTCTGCTTCATGATAGTGAGGAATGGTGGGAAGTAGGTTTACTTATTGCTATTGGAGTTATCTTTGATTCATTATCCTTTCAACAGATAAAGCTAGGAAACATATGCATGTATACACATGCAAAATATGCCTGTGTATATACACAACAATATACATGTATATACATGCAAAAATGCACATATACATACAAATGCATATATAAATGTACAATGTACATATATAGGCATATATATGTAAAAATGTGTGTATACACACAGACACACAACACATACTAGAAATTGTGAATTTACACTGATATCTCAAATTCCCATCCCCAAAAGAGTTTTTATTTTTTGCCTTATATCATTCAATATGTGGAAACTTCATTCACAGAGAAAACCCTGTCTCCTTTAATAACAATATATTTATTCATTGTCTCAATTCTATAACACATCTAAAATAGTTTCAGAATTATTTTACCCATGTCACTACAAAAAAAAGCAAAACAAAAAACCAAAACTATTAAAAAAAACTTTGGTGTTAGCATTTCTTCCTCCTACTCACACTGCTATGACTTAAATAATCAAATACTATGAAAATGTTACCTTGGATTAACTCTTCCTTCCTTTCCCTTCAGTTTAATCTGTTATTGGCTTTTGTCTAATTTTCTATAGGGCAAATCTAATCTTCTTTTCAAATTTTAATTGTCTTTTAAAAATTAAGGATCTTACTCTTTTTTTCTGATATGTATAATTTTACTCCCAATTGGTCATTTTTATTTAATGTTTGTTATTCAAAATCTGTTTCTCTTTCATTTTTATGTAGTCAAATTTGTCATTTTTAAAAATTTCATATGGGATTTTACTCATAATTTAAACTATTTTTCCTATAGCTACGTTTAAGGAATAACCTATGTTTTCTTTTTCTTCTAGTACTTATGTGACTTTTATAGTTAGAACTTCCCAATTGCTCTGAATTACCTACAGCTCTCATTTCCAAACAGTTCTTCAGAACCTAATGGCTCTACAAAAGTGATTCAGAAGACTGAAAATGATTAACTTAAAATATATTTGTCAGTTAAAATATTTAATTAAAAACAACACATCTACTTAACCATGTCAAATAAAAATTTTAACACATTGGCAATAGTTTATATACTAAAACTTACTGCTAAATAAAATCATTTTGGTAAATTTATCTGGACATATACTGAACCTTTGAGAATGTTATTGATTAGCAAGGTTGCAGTCCTTCCCTGGCTTTTTTATATTCAAGCTTATGAGAATCAGCTGAAAACAAAACAAGCAAATCTTTATAAATCAGTACATCAGATGTACCATGCTTAATTAAGACTAAGCAAAGCTCAGGTACACCTGCTTGGTCCATGTCCTTCACTGGAACAATGCAACAATGAGATGCACACAGGTGCCAGTAAACACTTAAAACTTTATAGTGTTTGATGTCAGAGTACTCGTATTTTTTTGGAATGCAATGTGAGTTTAAATCCTTCTTGTCTTACTCTTATGTTAATTAATTACAAAATCATTTATTAAAAGCCTCTTATGTGTCAGGTACTGAACTGGGTCTTAGATATAGAGCAAAGAACAAAGTCTTCATGATTCCAGCCACTTTAGGACCTCTAGGCAAGACATATTAAACAATTAATTTTAATCTAAAGTGGTGAGAGATATAATTGAAGTACTGGATATCAAATGGTTATATAAGAGAATATATGGCCATATGAGGTATAAAAGGTCTCCCCTCAAAAATATTGCTAAACCTAAGACCTGAAAAATGAATATGACTAAGTAAAATGTCCTTATTTATTTATTTTGTAACATTGAGGTTTCTGATGAAGTTGTGTTCAAAATATAAAAGAATTCATTCTACTGCTGGCAAATCATGTGCTTAAAGGAAAGAAATCCAAGTTCCTTAAGATAAAAGACATTTGTACATCTTCTTTGGAAAAATGTCTAGTCAGGTTCTCTGCCCATTTTTTAATTGGATCATTTGTTTTTTTGCTCTTAACTGTATGTGTACCTTATATATTTTAGATATTAACCACTTATTTGGCATACGGTTCACAAATATTTTCTCCCATTCTGTACATTTACTATTCATTCTGTTCATTGTTGTTGTTTTACAGAAGTATTTTAGTGTAATGTAGTCCTATTTTTTTTGCTTTTGTTGTTTGTGCTGTTGGTGTTATATCTAAAAAGAAAAATCATTGCCAGGACCAATGTCAAGGAACTTTTTTCCTGTTTTTTTTTTTGTTTCCTCTAGGAGTTTTAGTTACGTGTCTTACATGTAAGTCTTTAATCCACTTCAAATTAATTTTTGTGAGTGTTATAAAAGTCCAATTTCATTATTTTCCATGTAAATCTCTAGTTTTATAACAGCATGTATTGAAAAGAGTATCTTTTCTCCACTGAGTATTCTTGGCGTACTTGTCAAATATTAGCTAAGCATATATGTGGAGGTTTACTTCTGGGCTCTCTATTCTATTCCATTGGTCTTTGTGTCTGTCTTTTGTTTTGATTAATACAGTTTTTTTGTATTGATTAATGTCTTTTGTTTTGATTAATACATAATGTTTTGATTAATACAGTTTTGTAGAATAGTTTTAAATCGGGAAGTTTGATGCATATGGTTTTCTTCTTTCTCAAGATTGCTTTGGCGATTCAAGGTCTTTTGTGGTTCCATACAAATTTTAGAAATTTTTTTTCTTTTTCTGTAAAAATTACCATTGGAATTTTTATAGGGATTGCATTAAATAGAAGGCTTTGGAAAGTATAGACATTTTAACAATATTAATTCTTCTTACTTCTGGGTAGCTTTCCATTTATATGTCTTCTTCAGTTTATTTTCATCAAGGTCTTATAGATTTCAATGTACAGAGCTTTCACCTCATTGGTTAAATTTATTTTATTGTTCTTGATGTCATTGTAAACTGGATTTTTTTATTTCTCTCTGTTATTTTGTTGTTAGTATACAGAAATGTATATCAAATCATCATGTTCTAAACTTTAAACTTACATGAAGCTGTATGTCAATTATATCTCAATAATTCTGGAAAACAAACAAAAAGATAACAGATAGAACCCCCATAATCTTGAAGGTCTGCACATCAATCTTGACTATTCATCACTTTCATTCTTTCCAACATTTGGCTAACTTATTATTTAAGACTTACATTGCTTAGGACTTGATCTAGGCATTGCCTTTAAGAAGATACCTTCCCTTGTTTACTTGCCCTCTCTTTGCCTACCATTTGTGTTCTTATTGTATCCTACATATTTTTCCTCTCCACTGTAGTATTTGTCATGCTCCACTCTTTCTGTCTGTCTGTCCCCACCACGAGATACTCAGGTTCCTCCAGCTCAGGACTAAGCTTTATATATTCAGCATAATTGCTAACACTCCTTATTCAATCTATATATGTTAAATAAATGAAGATACTTTCCAAGATAAAAGAAGAAAACATATTGCAGGTGAGGACAGTATGTTACAAAAATAAAATAAAGTATGTAAGAGTGGTTTGGTTTAAGAAATGGGCAATGTGTACGCTTGGAAAAAAATATTGAGGATACAGAAAAACATCATGGAAGATCTGGAGGAAAAAGAAAGTATAGGCCAGAAGCTTAGGTGCCTGTATTTTCTGGTAATACATGTGGACTTCATTTTACAGGCAATGGCAAACTATTGTAAGCTCTGTGGCAGGCTGATAATAGTCCCCAAAGATATCAGGTCCTAATTCTTGGAACCTGTAAATGGTATCTTATAAGGGAAGGAGTTTTTGCAAACATAAATATCTTAAGATAGAGAAATAATCCTGGATTATCCAGGTGGGCCCTACAATCAATCACATGTATTCATATAAAAAGGAAGCAGAGGGAGATTTGACAGACAGAAAAGGTGATATGAAGATTGAGCAGAGAAGGATTTGAAGATGATAGACTTGAAAATTGAAGTGACTAAAGCCAAAGAATGCTAGTAGCCAGAAGAAGTTGGAAGAGGCAAAGCACAGATTCTCCTATGGAGCTTCAGGAGGGACTGTGGCTCTGCCAAAATCTTCAATTCAACCCAGTGATACAGATTTAGGGCTTCTGGCCTACAGAACTGTGAGAGAATAAATTTCTACTGTTTTAAGACACCAAGTTTGTAGTAATCTGTTACAGTAGCCACAGGAAACTCATGCAACTTCAATAGGGGTGAGGTATAAAATTATTTGTAATAGAATAATTCTGGCATTAGTAAGGAAGGAAGCCTGGGGTGAGCACTGCAGGAGCAGGGCAGGACGCCAATTGGGAGATAATGACATTAGTGCAGGTGAGTCATCAACAGAACTTAAAATAATGTGGCAGCACTAGGAATGGTGGACCGGGAATGAAAATTCACTTGTAAAGTATCCCTAGCTACAATTATTCCTTTATGTGGTAAAGGAAAGCTTACAAAATATAAATGGAAGTAAATACATAGTTTTATTGTCTTATGGTGCTTAAAAAAGAGAGAACATCTAAAATGCACACCTTTTAATCCTTGCAAGTAAGATAATAAGTGCTACAATACTATGTACTGGGCTGCATCAGAATTAAATTTTCTTCCAGATAAAAAAGCAAGGATATTTTCTGCACACAGAAATCATTCCAATTACTTTGGATCACAGAAAATCAGAGCCAGAAGAAAACTCAGGGGTTCTGACTTAGCCTCAACAGTCCTTTTTATCATTCTAGATGAGTAGTCATTTGACTTCTGTCTGTCCAAAAGCAACTTACTACTACCACATGTGGCAGGCAGCCCACACATGAAGCTCTGCCTGCCAGATACTCATATAACAAATATTCATCAAGTGCCTGCTCTAGATGTATTGGGTGTTTTTGTAATTCTAGAGATCCAGCAGTCCTTAAGAAATACAGTGTTTCCATTCTAGTAAGAGATAGATAATAACCAAGGAACCAAATACAATAAAAGAATAATAATCAGATACTGACAATAAGTTCTAGGAAGAAAGTAAAACACAGTAAAGATATTGAATATTAAAATTGTGATTAGGAAAGGCATAGCTGAGGAGGCAACATTTGAGCTGAAAGATGAAGGACAGGTAGGAACTGGCTAGGCAAAGATCTGGGCCAGTGTATTCCAGGTAGAGGTAACAGAAGTACAAATGCCTGAGGATAGAAATGAGCTTGGTGTGTCTGGGTAACAAACATACATCAGTATTGCTGCCACATAATGAAGGGTAGAATATCTGAAAGTTACAATTCTGTGACGCCCCGGAACATACCACGCAGAGCTAGAGTAGGGTGGCTGTGTTAGAATAAAAAAAGCACTGGTTAGGAACTCAGTGACCTACATTTTAATTCTCTTCCTTCACTTGACCACATGTGTACTCTAATTTTTCTTTGCCTTTTTAGATTTCCAACTTCTAATAATTCTGATAAGTGATGGGGTCACACTAGATCACTGATTTTCAAACTACTCCATGAGGCTCACTAAGGGGCTCAGCTGAAGGGGCTCGGATCTTGCCACTAGCTTCACCCAGAGTAGCCCGGTGACTTGTTTGCATTTTCAAAACAATTTTATTTAATCAAAGGATACTACAGATTGGAAAAGTTTATAACCCATTAGCTAAAATTATCTATTTAATTATTTAAAACTTCAGAAACCGTGATTCTAAGCTATAGACAATTTTTACTCAATAGAATGGAAAAATGCAGTCTAAATGTGAAATGGATTGCCTTGTAAAGAAGTTCCCCATTACAGGAGTTTTGCAAAAACAAAACAAACCAACAAAACCCTGCATTAAGGAAATGCTGGGTTACACAAATTTAAATTGTTTCTTTACTACAAACACTCTCAGAGCCTTTAACAAGCTAATGTTCTTTATGAATTTCCATGAGAAAAATGCAATATGCAGCATCGCCCATACTTCCTTAGAACTTCTGTTTTACGAAAAATGCTATAAAATTAGTGTTCCACGGAACCCTTTATTAAAACTATTTTCTTATCACTCTGTGATAGCAGGATATTATTCCTTTATTATAAACTCAACATGAAACTGAGATATCTCTCTTCTGTTCACGACTATCTCTACAATGTTTTACATATATATACTGCTGTGAAGGCAATATTCTACTAATAAATAGTTCTCAAATGACTCTCTCAATGAATGAGTGGGAAGTAGATAATAAATCTAACTTTGTTCTTGAGGAGAGTAAAGCGCTGTAGCTATTCTCTGATGTCACCAAAATCACACCAAAATCAGTGACATAGCCGAGGACTCATTATTTTGACAGTAAAACCCTAAGCCTCTTCCATGAGATTCTAGCTTCTTTTAGGTTCCCACTTTCTCTTACAGGCATTATTCATTTATTTGATAATGCTATTTGAATATTTTCTGTTCCGAGTACTCCAGTAGATTTGAGAAAGCAATGATAAGCTTACAGTCTAGGAGGAGGCAGAGGTGATAATTATATATTAAAATATATAATTACAAACTTAATATGTACTATGAAGGAAACATACATTTCGTTATGATCTAGTAGTGTTGAAAGTTATGGAAAAGTTCATTGAGAAATGTGAGATTCAAGATCTGAAGAGGTTAACTATGCACAGAAGGTGGAGGATAGGGGGTTAACAGGCCAAAAAGAATCATGAACAAGATCTTGTATTCTTGTATGATATTTGTATATCTGCTGTGTCTGTTGTAATTTCTCCTCTTTCATCTCTGATTTTATTTCTGTCCTTTCTCTTTGCAGAAGCTACTTTGAAAAAGGGAGTTAAGAGATTGAGAGGGAGATGTGGGAAGATAGTAGCTGCTGGGATAATAAAAGACAAGAGGGTTTTTGTTTTGTTTTGTTTTGTTTAAAGAATAGACAAGGTTGAACATATTCTGGTGCTAGTGAAAAGGATACAGTGGAGAGAGGAAGGTAGAGACTGAAGACACAGGAAAGGTTAATCAATACTGGTAATCAATGCTGTGAGTTTCTAGAGACAGCAAGAAAGACCAGGATACAGTGCAACAGAAAGCTAGATGGGATACTGAGGCAGAGCACAGCTAATGTTATCGGGAGAAATGCAGAGAATAAAGAGTCATACACTGGTCAGAGGATAAATTGGGAAGATGAAAACTGTAGGTGAAAAAGCTTAATGGCTCTTTATTTTTGAAGAGGAATGTAGGAGTCAGCATTATTTATTAAGTGCAAAAGGAGTAAACAGTTGATGGGTGGGGGGAGACTCAGAAATCTGTAGGTCACAGAGAAAGTTTGAGGTAGTCATTGTAAAAAACCTAAGAAGAAATAAGTCAGAATGAGAAAGAATGCTGGGTAGTATTGAAAGCTACTGGGTAGTATTGAAATATCATGACTTTAGTTCATTTATGGCAATGATATATGTGACTTGCTGCCCAATTATATGTGCTAAGAATGTCAGTATTTGCTTAGGAAGTGGAAGCCAGACTCAGGAAAATAAAGATTTAACTAGCAATGGCATGCATGTGTATGTTTGTGTGGGGAGATATGAAAAATATTTTCAGTGGATGGAAATTTTTTTTTTTTAATTTAGGATAGTCATAGTCAGAATTTATTTTTGTTTAGATGACACGTTACTTTTTAAGTATTCGATTCCTTCAAACTTTTGATACTTTTAATCATGCTGTTTGTCTCAGCTTCTTGCTCCTTCCCTTTCCAATTTTTCTTCTCCCCTTCTTTTCTTCCATCCTTTCTCTCTTCCTTTCTCTTTTCTTCTTTCTTTCTTCTCATAAACTCCCTTTGTTCTCTCTAGGCTCATAACACAGAAATTTTCACCTCTGGCTATAAATGAAAGTCACTTGGGAAGCATTAAAAGTCACTTACCTCTAGATTACATCACAGTTGAAATTAATTCATAATATCTGGTGTTAGGGACAGGACATGAATATTGCATTTGTTAAATGAACAAGTGTCATTCAAAATCAAAACCCAATTAAAACAGTTTCTCCCATACACTTTACATTAATATGATCACATGAATAAAAATAGTAAAACTTAAAAGAAAAAGGAAAGGAAACAGAACAAAACCAGATGCTCCTCTGTTCCTCATCCTGCATCCTTAGCCAGTCCAATAGCTACCAGTAATAACCGGTCATTCTAATTGTCAGTGTCCATAGGTGTGCCTCTGGGAACTCTAGCAGAGTGTGGGGAATATTAGAAACTGCCTTTTTTTTTCCTGGTGAAATTGATGTGTTGGGAGAAGTAAGAAGGGCAAGATTTTCATTTCACTTCCTCAATATGAAACTTTTAAGCTAGTGACCTCACTTCTCTCAGTTTCAGTTTCTTTATTTACATGATAAAATGTTAGCATATTCCCTACCTAGAGATCTAGAGAGGGAGCATGAGGTCAGTACCACATAACACATGATTTAATATTTGCACCATAATAACCATTTATCAAATGACTTTTATACTTAAAGTGCCTGGTACAATGGTGGCACATGATAAGTAGGGTTGAGGAATCCAAAGTCACCGTGGCTTTAGTAAATGTTTTGTAAATACTTAATGGCTTCTTGAAAACATAGGAGTTGTTTTTGTGAATACGAGTCTTCGAATAGACATTTTTAGGATGCATGAAAGCATTCTCACCCCTTCCTTGCCTCAACCACCAGAAGAGATCATCGTATCCACAGAAAATGAAATTAACCATTAACCACTGAATCATTCCTGAGATACAGATAAACCAAATGTCTGATAGTTCAGATGCCTTCAATCAACTAAATGAAATTATTACCTAAGAGGAGAGAGGTATCATTTCATTCCAAATGAATTCCAGCTTTTAACTTATATTTGAGACATTGACTATTTCTCCTTTGAAATTTTTAATTCTTTTTCAGAAGATATCCTAGTCCAAAGATGTCTAACATACAATTCAAGCAAAACAACTGCCAGCATGGGAGTGCAATTCTAAGCTCTCAGCCTAACCATGGGGCTTTCATTCTTTGCCAGATCAGAATGACCACGGAGCTACTGGGCAAGCCCTCTGAAACCCTTTCTGGATTACTATTAGATTTCCCAGACAGCAGGATCCTGTCTGGAAATGACAAAGACTTCTCAGCGTTCATGGAGTTTCAATACTCTTTTGTTTATAAAAGAGGAAGAAAGACTGGGAAGAAATTGACTTTTCTATTTGATATACCTGCCTCCATTGAACAGGAAAACTATTTGAGGATTATCATAGCCACTAATAGTGGTTCCCTTAGCCAGATTTGTCTTTTGTAAGAAAAAAGTAGATATATCCCTGCATTCTTTTATTTATCAATTTTAACACATTTTGTGGGTCAAGTACTGTGCTAGATATGAGCTGTTTGAGTAAGAATTCCCAAATGAAATAAATGGGAGAATCCTACAATAAAATCAGATTTTCATAATTCAAAGAGAGTTTAATAAAGAGACTATTTACAAAGATGTGGACAGAGTGGAGGAAAACTCAAAGGATAGTGTAGATTCCTGCTGATCTCTTCCTGAGACTATTAAAGGAATAAGAAAAGGAGAGAGTACCTCACATTTATTCACCCTCTGTCTCTCCTGACCCCCACCATCCTCTGCCAGATCCTTTCATTGGTTGAATCCAACAAGAGGCCAGAAGGCAAGACATTCTCTTGATAGAGACTTGCAGGTCAGCCTCCCTTAGTTAAAGAAGAACACAGCAGAATAGAGTGGATTTAGAGGGACAAAAATAATATCATTGGCACAGAGGGAGTACAAAGATGATTTGAAGGGTATGTTTCTACTCTGATTTTAATCTAAAACATGACCACAAGGAAAATCACTGATGAAATTATAAAGTCTAAAATTTTCCTGCTTATACATCTATCTGGTCAAAAAAAATAATCTAAGTAAATTAGGGTCAATTGACATGAAATGATGTTCTTTTATTGAACTGTTAATTTGTATTTCTTCTCAGAGGCAATGCATTGTAATGGAAAGAACAATAGCTTCATTGCTGGATAAATCCAGTTCAAATATTCATTTTGCCACTTACTATCTATTTGCCCTTGGGTGAATTATTTAACTTTTCCAGCCTTAGTTTCCACACCTGTAAAAATGGGATTAGTTACATCTACCTGCTAATATCCATGATATATTATAATAGCTTAATAAAAGATATCTTTCATAATCTTTAATGATATTACAGCTATATAAATATCAATCTTAAATCATCAGGATTCTGCATTTCATTTGATATGTAGATGTCAATTGAAGGAAAGGAGATATTTAGAAAGAGTATCCTTTGGCTTACTATTACTGACGTTTAAATCATTTGTTTTTTATTATCGGTTAGCTTTGACCTTTTATTGGAAGCATAGTGATAAAAGCCCTATGAATTATAGGCTATAACTCTATTTTAGCAATGAATAAACTAAAGTTCAGAGCAGTTAGAGAATTTTCTTATGATTATATTATTGGTAAGTCAGGTAATTCTAGGTGTCCACAAAGTCCATATTTTATTATATATTATGTGACCTGGAATGCCATCATACAGAAGCCATTCTTGCATGTGGAAGGAAGAAATAATAATAGTCAAAAAATCATAAGGTGTGAAGGAAAACAGATGTTAAAGAGGGTGAATGCCTTATTATGGGTGGATGTACAAGATGATAGAGAGATAAACAAACAATTAAAATCAGATTATTAACTGATAGGCCAATGTTATCTTAGAAAAGAGATGACTTAAGAATGCTGCAAGTATGATCACTTATTCAAGCACTGATACAAAGAACAAAAATAACAAAAACTGAAATGTAAATAGCCATCATATGAGAAATACCCTTGTGCTAGAAATAAACACAAAGAAGGTGAATCAAAATTAGTACTGTTGTTATGTTAAGTCATTTATGATGAGGAAACTAGCCTACAAGTCTCCTAAGATGTCCTCTAAACTCTCAAGTTCAAAGTCTATAATTCAAAGCCAAATATAAGGAATATACAAAACAAGCATAGATTATTTAGGATTATTATGTATTGTTTTAACTTGGGATCTTTTGAGTGTACTCAAAGTAGAACTTATTCAAAATAATTCAATCTAAAAGGGGGAATTGATTGAAAGTATACAGTTATTTCAGGGGGCAAGATTCATAAAGCATGGGATCAAGAACTGGAAAACAGAGGCTCGGATTACTCCTACTGTTTATCTTCTCTGCTTCTCTTCAAGCATTTCACCCATTCCCTCTATCTCTTTACACCCTTCCTTCACTTTGGCATGTGCAAACCACTACAGCTTTGGCTTCACATGGTTTCTTGTTCAATCCATCAGACACAAATTGGAGTCTCAATTAGCAGAAAGGAAATCTGGCAGCCTCCACTCATTTCAGGTGCTTTCTCCAGCCCAATTTTCTATTGGGTGGTGATGTCATTGAATTGCAGGACTATGGAACAGATTGCCTACTGTGAGACCATGAATATATCCTTTTAGAAAATGTACAGAAAAAAAAAAAAAGCCAGTGTAGAAAAGAAATGAAGCGTAGCATGTGTATGGATAGTTATATGTAGACAACAAGAAAATTGTTTTCAAAGGCGTTACAGTGCTGAACTTGCTCCAGGATATAAATATTCAGATTTCTTTAAAACACTTCTTAGACTATATTTTATTCAATGGCTTTACCATTTGCCATCTAATACCTCTGCAATAAGCATGGTTGCTAAGAAGTATTTTAGTTTTCATTTTGAATTTTTTATTCATGGTAAAAGTAATGAATGTGAATTGTAAAAAATCAAAGGGAGCGGGGAGAGGGAGAAGTTTAAAGAACAGAGTCAGAACTAAACAATCGCCCTACCCAGCAACAACCAATGTTAACATTTTGGTGTATAATCTTTGAATTTCAATCTACACACAAACCCATTCATATACTTGACCTTTACATACTATTTTAAAGTGTTTTCTTTAAATTAATATTTTTTTGTCATTTTCTCTTTATATTTTGTAATGGTTGTATGGGATTTTTTAAATTTCTGAACCAAAAAAAAAAATTGATTATTCCCCCTATGAACAATGTTTGAATCTATATATCTACATGCGCATATAGATATTTAAATATATAATCTACATTTTTAGTGTATATGTCTAATTATTTAGATTAAATTTCTAGGAACAGATTACTTGGTAAATGAATCAGATAAACTACATGATTCTTGATACATATAGCAATCCAAAAAGACTGTGCTGACTTACATTCTACTGTGTTTAAAATTTTGGTGTTTAAGTAGTCAAAAAAGCAAAACACCACTATCACCACAAAACCTTCCAACCGGAAATGATAAACTACCTCATTGTTTTAACTTATGTTTTTCACAATTATCAGAGTTGAAAATTTTTAAATTCTTATTATTGATTGGCCGTATTCAATTCATAGTTTGTCGTGTGAGATCTTTTGAAAGTTTTTTTCCCCAACCTTTCGCAGTCACTAACTTACATAACCTATGTTTTACTTTCCTACAAATTTTCTCAAAAGAGAACAGACTCCACTATGATATTCAATTTAGATGATAACTGTGGAGTTGGAAAAAGCATCGCCAGTGGAGTTATATAAACTGGGTTCAAATACAGGCTCTGATATTTAACCTTGAACTCCATGTAATCATTTACAAAATAGAGACTAGAATCCCTACTTGCATAATAAGATTAATTTCTTCTCATTGCTCTGAGAACATGTGTTCCACAGTGCCATCTCTATTTTATTACTTATACTTTCTTGTTCTCTACATTCAGAAATATTGAATTTGCTTAATATTTTTGAATTTGTCTTGCTTTTTCCCACTCAAAAATTTCATGTTTCCTCTACCTAAAATAATCTTTTCCCCATCTTCCTAATTCTTATACATCTTTATTATTTTAATTTTATGTCCATATAAGAACATTTCTTTAACTTATGTTACTTTAGCTATACTGGTTATATGCGTCGAAATTTCCTTTAACATAATTACTGCATCTTGTATTTCTCATTTTACTGACTGTGTTTCTAAGCAGTTGTTTCTTTAAGGTAGGGCCCATTTCTATTCACTATCATATCCTCAGTGCCTAGAGTACTTAAGAATCAATAAATATTTGTATAAATTGATAAGCAAATGAACCATATTATTCTCCTGAACAATATTTTTCTCTTCATCCAAATCTACTTATTCTTTTGTCACTTGTTGACAATATTGTTTGTTTAGGTTGAGGTGGACTTCTTTTCTTAAACATAAAGTAATATTTAACTAAGAGCAGCCTGCACACCTCTGGTGATAGCTGAAATGATTTTAGGTAGTAAACAATTTTTAATAATTCTTTAAGTATTTTGGATTATAATCTATAAAAAGAAAGAGATGTCACTTCCACATTTTGGTACAAATGTATAGTGCACACTCCATCTGCCTTTCTCCTCCTCTTCTGGATACTTAGGGTGACTTTATACCCCACTCACAATCCCTACCATTCTTTGTAATTAGGGCTATGTGACAATTTCTGACCAATGAGCTGAGACTGGAAATTATGTGAGTCATATTTAGGCTAAAGCATATAATTGCCTTTTTGAGAACTTCCAGTGTTTTTGTTGTTGCTGTTGTTTTTGTTTGTTTTTTTTTTACCCATCACAGAAACTGGGACATCCTTATGCTGTTAAGACTGATGGAGCCTCTGCTAGCTTGGGTCCTTGAGTGACTGTACAGAGTAAAATTCCCCTTTTTTCACTGATCCCCAAGGGCTATCTAGAATGAGCAACATATAAAATGGTATTGTGGGGATTGCTTACTATTGAGGCTTAACCAAGTTTATCCTGACTATATCAATGACAATAAAGTTTCCTTTTAAAATAATCTAATTTAAAATGAGGTGTTTTGTAGAAATATGTGAAGTAAATAATATAATATTTCAAATTACTTTATGATCCAGCAATTCCACTTCTGGGTAAATATCCAAAATAACTGAATTCAGGGACTCTAACAGATATTTGTACAACCATGCTTATAGCAGCATTATAAACAATAGCCAAAAGGTGCTAACAACCAAAATGTCCTTCGATGGATAAATGGATTTAAAAAATGTGGTATACACACAATGTAACATTATTCAACATATGTCGATTGAGTTGTTTGTAGTGAATATTTCACAGTGTATAACTAGATTAGGCCATCAGGTGGTACATCTTAAATGTATATACTTCTTAATTGTAAATTATACCTTAATAAAGAAAAAAGAAAAAAAAGAATGAACCTTGGAAACATTATGTTAAGTGAAATAAATCAGACGCAAAAGGAGAAATTATATTGTCTAATTCCACTAATATGAGATAATTAGATCAGTCAAACCCATAGAGACGGAAAGTTGAATAGTTGTTCCCAGTGGCTGGAGGAAGGAATAATGGGGAGTTAGTGTTTAATGGGTACCAAGTTTCAGTTTGGAATAATGAAAACATTCTGGAGCTAGGTAGTGGTGATAGCTGTATGATAATGTGAATGTATTTAATGCCACTGAATTGAATATTTAAAAATGGTTACAATGACAAATTCTATGTTATGCATATTTTACCACAATATAAAACACAGTTCAGGTGAGATTCTTTTATCGAAAAAATCATCCAGATGATAAATAATTAAAGGTTTGGAAATACTGACATAACAAATGGGCATGAGCTTTCAGATCAGAGACTGATTTGAAGTCTGATTTGGGATTTGAAGTAGGTATTGCTACGTACTCGTTGAGAAAATTTGGCATTTATTGACCTTCCTCAGCCTCACTTTCATTATGTAGAAAATAGGATCATTGTAAAGATAAGCAAGGTAACATGCAAAGCACTTAGAACAAAGTAGAAATCCAGTTAATGGTTCTAGTTGTTATATTGTTATTATTTTTGTTATGTTTTATAACTAAAAATTGAGATTTAAGTGTTTTCTATGCAGTAGTTTTGGCTTTTTTACCCCTCTATATAATATAAATTTGGTTAGAAATGAAGTTATGAAAAACAAGATTTTCTTCCAGTAGAGTTATTAAATCATTCAGTCCAATTTTCTTCACTTATTCTCAGTGTCTTCTGGCTTTACAAGATAAGTAACAGATCCAATTTATGCTGTCAAACACTAGCTACCTACTATCTAAAAGACTACTCATTTTAACCTTCTTTTATGTTTACCTTGCTGAAAAATAGTTAAATGCTTTCAATAAAACATAAAACCACAAATAGTCAAAACTTACCAAAGACGGTCGCTCCAGATATAAATAGATCTTTTGAGACAAATGAACTATTTAGCTTAAGAAAATTTTGCACAGTTAACTTTGTAAACAACTGGTAAGCAAGCAATAGTCATTTCCATTTTGTTGAATGCCCATTATGTGATCTTGGGGTTATGGGAGAACAGAAATAAAGATATCTCCATAGACTCTTAAGGAACTATAAATCTTATTGACCAATTGATGATGTGAATGACATCTTCTAGACAAAGCTTTCGTTAGAGAAGTTTAAAGAAAGCAATAATGAGTTAAGGCTCATTCAAAACACCTTAAGATGAAACTTATGCTATAAAATGCAGTCCCCTTATAATACTGATATCTGCTATGTTATTTCTTGATCGCTTGCTTCAGTTGATACTATGCCACTGTCTGGAGGGCCATTCTCTCTTATATTTCTTATTTCCTATATTATCTCTAACATCTTCATCTTTGAAAAGCCCCACCTCTTGGACTCTACCAATGTTTCACAAATCGGTATCATCATTAACATAAAATTCTAACACCAGATTACATATTGTTCTGTGTTTTCTACCAATGTCTAGAGAGATGTTCCTTTTATTTAAATTTAAAATATCATGAAGAAGAGATACACATTTCCTTATGCATTTATATTCTTGACAGTTTTCAGAAAATTAATTATAATTTAGGCACTCAATAAATACTTGCCCATATGACTTAGTTAAGATAACAAAACAGGAAGTTTCGATCAGTCTTTCTAGTTGCAAGGTACAGTGATAATACACTCTTTTTATTATAGACATCACAGAAATTCCGCAAGTGTTTAAGTTGTATTGGTAGCCCTTACTAATTACCTAGAAATTAGTTCTCAATATTTCTCATATACCTTGGGCATTTCTGCCTTATTGTTCTAATTATTCTATGAGAAGAATTTGCCATGGAACTTTATTGTAACCTAGTATGTAAATTAGTCAAACTAGTAATATATAGAGAGTGAAATAACTATATTACAGGGTTAAATTAACATGTCCTCATGCAATGAGAAATAAACAGTACATTTTTAATGTAGCAGCCCTGCCATTAGTTGTGTTCAATTCTCTAAGAATTTAATTTGATCTCTTTACATTAAAATGCTACTGTTAGATAATTTTTTGTCCATATTATTATACTTTTTAAAACACCTCTACATAATGACTACATGTAGTTTGGTGTAATGAACAAAGTAAATTCATAAGGTAAATTCAGACCTAGTGCCAGCAAATGAGAAAAATAAATAATCAGTCTTCTCCAATTCATTTTTCCGCACATTTATAATGAAAATTATCAAAAAGAAAGCATCCAGGAAGAAAACCACCTAACTTTTTTTTTCTTTATTCCATTAGAGAAAGACCTCATTTAAATTAACTCAACTATAAGACTTTTCATGTTTGGCTGGCTATGTTTGAAATGACACCAGAAAAAAAGAAAAAAAGGATTATTTCAAACCTATGTCTAATGTACAATTAAAAAGCCACTGATATACACCTTGAGTATGAATGTGATAGCTACAGTATAGCTCCTCTTTTAATTCCTCACTAGGGAAAGTTAATTATTCCATTATTTATAATATCCTAAGTGCCATTTATATATTTATATTTCATTGTATTATAATTTTTTTATTCATCTTATCTGATCATTACATTCTTGAAACATATATATTTCCTACCACTAAACTGGGACTGTTTATATCATGGTTTGAGCTAAACATTTTGGTAATTTTAGGCAAATAAACTGACCTAAGAAATGCCAGCTATCAGCTATACAAAGAAGGCATATCAAGAGATGATGATGTTCTGTTATTTCTAATATTATTATTAAAAATAACAACATGACAAAAACAATAAAAAAAATTATAATAGTTACAATGTTTTGAAGACCCAGTATATGAGGCATTTTACATGTCACCTTATTAAACCTTCCAATAAATCTGAAATTAGGTATCATTTTCCCCATTTCAAATGTGAGGCTGCCACAATTAGAAATATTAAGTAACCAGCTTGCATAGGGCTATGTAACTAGAAAGTAGCACAGCTGAATTTCAACCTCAGGCCTGTCTAGCTGCCTCCCAAGCACAATCTTGTCAGAATGAGTTCTGATTAGGGGTTATTTTTGGTGGTGAGTCACTTCTTTCATTCTGCTGAACAGCCCTGATACTGGACTGTCCTCGCTTCTCTTTCTATTTGGAATTTTATTTCATTGTTGTGTAATACTTCTATGGATACAGCCGTCACTATTACTGTAGCCCATGGTCAGATATGGCTCTGTTTAGCTAATAGCAAACATATGCTTAAAAAAGAATGGCTCAAGATATAGACAACTGACTGGCCCTTAAAACTTTCATTTGATGTTTAGTATTATATGTCACAAGTCTTAGTCCTTTATACAGTCTTCATTGTCACATATGTGGATCAGAGAAGAATGAACACGAGGAGTCAATTAATATAAAAGACCGACTGGCATATTTTAAAAATAGACAGTGATAGCCAGATATACTAACCATTCATTTAGCCAGCAATTGGAACTGTGCTACTGTCCCCATATTTATTTATTTCTGGTGAGTTGGTAATTTTTCTTGCCTGTGGGGATTATCCAGTTGTCCTCTTTGGAGTGCATCAAGTATTTAAAGAAAAATGGAGAAAACCTTTACATTTCTCTGGCTTGGGAAAAGTGAAATAATCCCTGTTGATAAACACCTTTGGACTTCACAAATTTCCATCTTCCTCAATTATTCATGTCTTTTCAAATCTCAAACATATTCCAGGGAGATTTGATAGTATATAATTTTCAGTCAAATTGCCACAAATACCCATAGAGAATTTGGTTTGACTTAGGGATTTTTCCCTAATTTTTCTTTGATCAAGTTTGCTGCTTGTGGATTTTTTAGACCACTTCAAACAACTGCTTTGGAAAGGGTTCATGTGTGTGTTTCTAGGTGCTCCAGTCTCTGGTCATGCAGGCTCCACTTGGTTCAACTAAACGAGATCTTGGACTCTTTTCACAGACTCTTTTAATTATCAAGGAAGTGAAATTGACAACCTCCATGAGAAAACTGGAACTCTCTAATTTTGAGAATCTATTCAATTTGTTGGAAGTAAATACTAAATTATAATTTTAACTAAAAGATCCTGTCACATTTGTGCCACTTTGGAGAATTTCATGTGCATTATTACCTTTCAGGGAAAACTCAAGAATGCTTCCATGTGGCACTATACACTTTTCTAACCAAAGAACATGTTGGTAGAAAACTAGTGAGGTAGCAAAGACAAAAACAAAACAAAACAAACAAAAAATGGGGGCCATGATAAAAGTAACTCCCTATCTTTAACAATTACTCAGTATCGGCTGTGTGTCGGGGGGTTTGGGTGCGGACTAGTAACATAAAGTCCTTAACACTAATTTCAAAGCCCTTCTCACCTCACAGACTTTGTTTTCTCACCACTCTACCACCTCAAAGCCCTGCCATGGTTTTCTTCCAGTTTCCTGAACATGCTATAATTGTTCTTGCCTCCAGGCCTTTTGCACATGCTGACTCTTCTGCTAAGAAGTCACCTCTGATCTTACTTTCCTGTTTTGGCTGATTGCATTCTACAATGCTGTGTCTCTCCTGGAACATGTTTTCCTTAGTAAGGAAAAATGACCCCTTTTTAAATTGCCATAGCACTTTTTTTTTTTTTAACCCTGCCTAAGGCTTTTTCACAATGTGGGAATTGCCTCTTTATTCTTCTATATTCTCCATTAGATTATAAGCTTCTGGAAAACAGGGGTTGTGTCTCCCTCTGTTTAGTATTTTATGGCTTAACATCTAGCACAGTGACTAATACACAGGAGATATTTAAGAGTTTGAAAGACATTTCTTGATTAAATAATAATGACCAACATTTATTATATCTATTATTTGCTCAGGACTGCGTCAGACACTTTATATGTGTTATAACTACTGCTTACCTCAATCATGGAGTGCACATGTTAGATGTGAGAAAATGAAAATTTAAATAGGTTGTGTAACTTATCCAGGATCTGTGAGTGCAAAGCAACAAAGTCTGTGTTTGCTCTCATTTTACCACAGCATCTACAAGATGGTATTACAGTATGTATATTAATCTCAGTAAAACAAACAAATGCAACTACTTTTATATGAGGTGCATAAAGATTCTTAACTAGTTTGCTGTGAAATGTTTTAAATTCTATAATAAGACAGTTATGGAGACATAATAGTATTTGTCTGTAGGTCCCTCCTAAGCATAATTATTTCTGCCCTTTCATTTTTGCTCTGTAAAGGAGTATTTTTTTCCTCAAGACATATTTTAGGGCAAACTGCCTTGAAAAAAATAGGCAAAAAGGAGTTAGAGATAAGTTTAATAAAAATTCTTCCTGTTAAACAAATAGCCAAATGTAGACACTATCCTGTGAGAATGTTTTAGTCTCAGTTCCTTGCATCAACTGAGTGTGAAACTTCTCATAATCGTATTAGAACAAAAATTCTGCTAGATTAGCATAGAGTTTTGATTTTTACAAAGTGATTTCATCTACATGATTGTATTTCTCAAAACTATCTATGAGAAAGGAAGGGCAGTGTGGTTAGACTTGTTTGACAGTGGAGAATGATGTTCAGAAAAGTCAAGTGCTGCTGAAGCAGTAGTGAAATGTCCCCGGAAGATTTCCTGCTACAAGGGGCAGGGAGTGTAATTACTACAGCCCATGCATTCTTCTCAGTCAGTGACCTAGTACAGTAAGGCTACTAAAGTAGATCCATTTTTGGAAACATTAGTCCTGTTTGATGGCTACCTTTGGTTCCAGGATTCTGCGACGGCTTTGCTGAACCTACTTTAGCCTGCGCTGCTGTCTAAGCCATTTTCACCTGACCTTCACTCCTTTTCTGCTAAAATATGTATCTCAGTTAATGCAGCTTCCAGGTTTTTCCAGCTTCTTCCCTGTCTCCAATCATACAACTGTTTCCCCTAATACAATCTTTGCATGTTTAATCTTGTCGTAGCACCTGCTTCTTGGAGGAATTAACACAGGTGGCCCTAAGTTGTGTATGGCATGTAGCACAAACCAGATCTCAGGTTACATGGTTGGACTGGGAAAAATCATTAATTTACAGCAACTGCAGTAATCATTAATTGAAGTTAAATATAGAGGGAAATTTGGATAGGAGCAGCTATTTACATCATGATCTTAAAATGTTTCTCCACGAATTGCTTATTGGTGATAAAGGAAAAAGTAGAAACTGTACTATGGAGAGATCAAACAGTGTCTTAAAGTATTTATCAATGTGGTAGATAGACATATGTCCAGATGTAATACCTTGAGAGTTTCACAAAATTACCTATATAGTATTCGAGCTGGGAATGAATAACCTGAATCTAATCATGAAGAAACATCAGGAAAAAAAAAAAAACATGACAAATATTCCACTTCTAAAAGAGGGAGATCTTATAAATGTTGTATCATATTTAATGTAATTAGTAACAGTGTTGGGTTAATAAGAGATTATCCCAGTTCTTAGGAAATGCACATTGAAGCATTTCGAAGTAAAAGGCTAGAATATATGCAATTTACTCTCAAATTATTCAGAAACCAAAACCAAATAAAAAGCATAAAGATAAATAGGTGGATAGGTAGATAGATAGGAAGGGGTGTGTGTGTGAGAGAGAGAGAGAGAGAAAGAGAGAGAGAGACAGAGAGAGAGAGAGAAATACAAATGATAAAGCAAACAGAGTAAAATGTTAATAATAGGTTACTATAGGTAAAGGGCATTGAGTGTTCTTTGTTATTCTTATATTCTTTAAAGTTTCCTATAAATTTGAAGTTCTTTCCAAATAAAATATAAAATATTGTATTTACAAGGCTTTGGAATAGCAAAGGAAAAAATAAATGGAGAAAGAAGTATGAATGTATGTTTTCCAACTGTGAAGATATAACTTGCCTTCCAGGGCTCACCTCACAATCCCTGTATGCATAGCACCCAAGGACAACTTACCAGATCTTTTCCTTCATAGCTCCTTATTCTCTCCCCAACCCTCCTCCTCTCCTCCTTTCTCCTCTCCTTCGATCCCCTCCCCTCCCTTTCCCTCCTCTTCCCTAATCTCCTCCTCTCCTTCTCTCCTCTTCTCTCTCTCTTCATTGAACTTCAGTTTCTTCCTTTAATTTATCAATGCAAGTAACTGTTGAGTTTTTACTATGTGGTGAATAAGACTGTTCATACTCCTTAGTTCTTGTCAATCTAGCATTGTGATTTGTAATACAGTCTCTGGAACAAATTCGGGCTCCTTGGCAAGTATAACCTGAGGCTAACTACTTAATTTATTTGGCTTTGATTTCCTTATCTGAAATGGGGATAAAAAGAATAGCATCTGAAGCAAAAGGCTGTTTCAAGGGTTAAAAAATTATGGTCACCACTGAACAAATTTTCAATAAATAACTATTTTCATTATCAACATCATTATTATTACTCATAGGATTCAGAGCTTCCTCATCTCATCTTCTAAGACTGTTGGCAAGACTTCTAAGACTGATATAATATATACAAAGCGTCCAGCACTTCCTAGAAAATAAAAATCCATCAACAAAGATTATTATTATTCTTTAGATGAAAGGGGCTCGGGCTGAGTTGGGTGGTCTAATACAATTCTCAAATTTCCACCCCTGGAGCCTAACTCTCAGTAGCCTATGAAAGCTATCCTTCTTTATTACGTGCTCTAAATTTTCCCTGCAGAGGCAATTTTCAAAACAGTTAATCAGACCAGGCTTATGCATATAGTTTGGGATTCACATGTGTCCAATGGTTTCCCTAATTTAGGTCTGACTCTTTAACATTTCCATCTGGTCTAGAAGCATTTATTTTCTTTAATGATCTTACTAGAGACAATGACTCTTCATAAATGGCTTTGCTCTTTGGCCATATGACTCAGGGAATGCTGTCTGTGGAAAGTAACACCCATTTCCCATCACTTTGCCTTTTTTAAATGTTTTAAGCTGCAAGCAAATAGTTGCAGTAACTGTCCCTAGACACTGTCACGTTTCTTCCTGCTTCTTTGATTATTGTCTAAAAGTGAACTGGGGAAAATATAACTAAGTTCTCCTCAATAATTAGTTTATCAGCCAAGGAAAAATTGGCTAAGAAAAAAGAATTAGCGATTCTGTTCTGTCATTAAAGCCTCATTATTTGGGGGTCCAGTTAACACCATTTTGTAAATTAGAACTAAGAACAGCTGGTGGATAAGATGAAAGATGCCAACTGCATTTGATTTTCTCTACACTCTGTGTCTTCCGTTATTAAAAAAATTTTCACATTTTCAATTTCCATCCTCATTTCCATTGGAATAATAGCACATATCTTAACTATATCACAGAGCAGCAATAATGATTAAACGTATAAATCTGTGTGAAGGTATTTAGAAAAGTATCAAAAAAACTATTTAAATTTTTTGTGTTAATCACCCTTACTATTTGTAAAATCTTCTGAATATAACATTTGCATTAAAGCTATGTAGTGTTTCTGTGAAGACTTAGGCTATTATTTTATTCCAGTAAGTTCATAATTCTTCAGAAATTCTAATGAGCATTTTCTGCACAATAAGTGATTAAAACTTAGAAAATAAAAACACCTGCATTAATCATGTAAACTTAGAAATTATTTTCAAATAGGCAAATTTGAATAAAGAGAAATGGGTACTTGCTTGATTTAGAATGATAAAAATTATGATGATGATGATGATGATGGCAGTGGAGATGAGATTATGATGACAATGATAATGATAATAGTCACACAAATATATACAGCACAATAGATTTTTACAATGCACTACTATATCTTTTACTACTTGGGTTTTATGAAGCTTCTGAAAAGAAATAAAAGTAGATACACATTACCTTCCAATAAGATGAGGAAACTGATAGGTGAGATGCTTTGACTAAGGACAAGGAACAATTAAGTGAGAAACTCAGGAGTCTTCATTCAGTCATTAGCTCATTCATTCTGTCAACAAACACTGAGCATCTGCCACCTGCCTTGAAGTGTGATAAACACGAGTGATTCAGGAATGAATATGATGAAGTAAATCAAGATAATCATAGTTTAAGAAAAAGAGATACAAATAATTAAATCAATAACTATAACAGAAGTATGAGGGCACTAATAACGATATTTATAAGATATTATGGATACAAAAGAGAGCCACTCTATAATCCCAGCTTGTTCCAATGTGATTATTCATAACCATACTGTTCACTTAGTTGCTTCCTGTACCAATGTAAATGCACATGGTTTACAAAATTAGTAACTTCATGTTATTCATCATCAATGCTTTCAACTATTTTTTATCTTTTATTTAATATTGCTTCTCTATATCACTCAGCAGAGCTATAATACAGAGCACTTCCAAGTGTGTTGGCTATGGTAGTATACTTTCAAAAGACCAAGTCTTAAAGCTGGAAAATCAGGAATAATCTTATGATTTTCTTCTTTCAGGTTTTCTAGTTGACTAGCTCCTTTTTTGGAAATCATAAAGAAAGTTAGTTTTAGTGGATCAGTGTATCTGGGAAACAGCTTTAACCATCTAAGAGCAATGGAAAGCCACACAATTAAATGTAAATAGAGTACTACAAATCACTATGTTAATGAGAAGATCTAGTACCATAGAAAATTACCAGAAAAATACAAAACAGGAATATTTACTCTGTGAAAAATAGACATAATTCAAGAAACAAACAAAAACTTAAAAGATCCCTCTAATTACTATATATATAGAGGAGTTTGAGGAGATATTTTGCCCATATTGTGATGACTGATGTGATGGAGAAAAAAGTATAAGAAAACTCTAGCAATTAAAGATATGACTACAGAAATTTAAAATAGAGATCCTAAAAGATGAAGATAAGGAAATCTCTTGGAATATAGAATAAAGCAATAAAAACAGAAACAGTTCTATTATTTACCCCAACCATCCTTCTCTCTCTCCTGACTTCCAGCACCACTCCCAGGGTGTCATGAGCCATGAGCCACAATGGCCCAGGCTTACAAAGAAGGGTGGGGAGTGCTAGGGGAGGGTAAGGCCCAGCCCCCAACAAGCTCAGTACACAAGGGCTGCTCTCTACTTTGTCTAGACTACAGCAATGGAGTTGTCCCTATGTCTGGCACTTGCTGCAGGGGACCCCCAGGTGAATGAAGGGCATGCTCTGGGGCCCCATTCCAGCTTGCCCACCATTTGTGACCTTGGGCAAATCACTTGACCTCTGTGTGCCTCAACTTCCTCCTCTGTAAAGCAGAGACTGTCTCTGTCCCTTCCTTCCTCACAAGTATGTTGTGAGAATAAATTAGACACATAATAATAATAAAAAAAAGAAACAAAATAAAAGGGAAGAGATCATGAGGTTTGACTCAAGAGAACTAACATATTACCACTAGAATTTTTTGAAAGAATAGTGAAAATAGAAGAAAAGTCATCAAACAAGTAAAGGAAGGGCATTTCCTTGTGGTTAAAGAAAGATATAAGTCATCAGATTGACAGGACCACTTGAGTATCCTATGCACAGCTAATACAATCAAATCAAACAAACAAACAAACAAATAGAATCCTTGTGAATTAAAACACAGATACTAAACACTTCCAGAAAAAAGAAAAGAAAGTGACATATAAAGGAGTGAGAATGAGACTGATATCAGCTTCTAATTAGTGACATAACATGCCAGAAAACAATTGGGAAATGACTTTAATATTTTCAGGAAAAATGATTTACTAGTGTTTGAAAAATGGTTATAATATCAATGAAATATGATGAGAAAATAGGTTTATAAACAAAAAGTATTCAGAAAGGTTACATAATCTAAAAGTTATTCTAAAGTTACTTTAGACTATACTCTGTTAATTATATCAAAACAAGAAAGAGTAAATAAAGCACAGAATCTGAAAAAAAAGCATGGAATCTGAAATTGCCCTAGTGGCACAGTGAAAGGGAGCTGGGTAGCAAATGTGAAAAACAGTAGTCTAGATTGTTACAGGAGTATAAAAATTTCCAATAGAGTCCCAGGAGAAGAGAAAGATAGGCATGAAGGTAAGGGTGAGTCACTTGACAGCAGAAAATATGATTAAGACCTTAGGGGAATTTAAAAAATAAATAAATAAAGGATGTTTTTAAAAAGTGCTGCAAGAAAAAAAATAAATTAGAAACTCTGAGGAAAAAAAAAATGTAATGGCCTCAATATAAAACAACTTAAAATATTGATGGATTTTAGGCAAGTGATAGAGTACAAGAAAAATATAATTAATCTGAGTATACTACTATAAACATTCTCCTTTAAGTGGTCCACAATGTTTTGACATTGGAGTCCAAGAGAAGGCAATTCACTGTTCGTGCAATGCTGACCAATATATATCTAGACATGCCGATGTAAATGCTCTTGATTGGTTTTCAGCTTTTAGATTCACACTATGCACAAAGCCACAAAGATTTGAGCATGGTTATAGGAAACAAGTATTAGGAATTTTGATCATGCAAAAATAAAAATAGAGCTATCATATAACAAGTCTCAAAAAGCAGAAAGAAAAACAGTATTAAGTGATAATATCAAAAGTTAATGAGACAGAATAAAGATATAAAATTAGTATATTAGATTGTAATGGTAATCAATAGAAAGAGTAAAACAGTAGACTAGCAATCAGGTATGTAAGCTGAATACTTATCTTCATATTAGTGAGTCAATAGATACTATTTATAGTTGATAAATTAAGTTAAAAAGATATATAATATACAGTTATAGAAAAAGCCTCCAGAAGAATTACAAGCAGTAACAATTAAAAGCTGCCTTTGAATCTAGAGCTGGTAATAAAATACTTTTTATCATAAATCTTCTTTACCTATTAATTTTATCATTATATATACAATTGAAAAAATCTCAATATAGTATTTTTTAAAGTCTGTAGTGTAAATATTAGACCTACAATGCTGGAAGTATGTGAGATGAGGGTAGGTCCTATTGTTAAACAAACTATCCGTTTGATGATTCTGAATGCAGAATACTGTACTTAAAGTTCATAGAAAACTGTATAAAAGAGATCTAGTGATTGTCAAACTTCTTTGACCAAAGATCTTTCTGTTTATTCTATTAAGAATAAGTAAGAATACTCATTTTTAATTCGAGGAACAATTGTTCTTCAAAACTCATTTTCAAAAACATTTTCTTAAGAAAAATCTTTTCAAAAAGTATAGAAACTTTCATGAAAATAAAATTTTCTCACTTTCAATGCTTCCTTTTGAAGTGTAAAAGTGCATTTGTAAATGATGAAGCAATCATTCATCACTGAATTGCTAATTTGATCCTCTCTGCATCTTAGTTACTAAACCAAGTCTTTGACTTTTAAGCATTGTTTGATTTCCTCTCTTATCTCAAAATAATATTTTAAAATCCAAATAAAGGCATGGACCTATCAATTTCTGCTATACTGAAAGTATAACCTTAAACTTTTGCTAAATCCTACAATAGGCTCCTGAATTCCAGTCCTGTATTCATACAATAGACTCAATCCGTCTGAAGATGTTACTTTGTTAATGTTTGTCTTTCTTTGCTTTATCTATATTATAACTATAACGATTTTCCTTACTACTTTAAAGAGCCAGGATCAACTTCAGCAACTCACCCTCCACCCTGGCCACTAAGCCAGGCACCATGTTAATACAAAGATAATTTTAGAAATGTGCATTTAAGAAGAATACTAATCATCTTCCAATGCCTGTCTATAAGACAGCATGAAAGGCAAAACTCTTGCCTCTCTGAGAGCAAATACTGTGTACAAACTCTTCTACCATGCTCTGCCCATATATGTTCTCCTGCAGCAATAGGGAGCCAGTATCTAGGAAAAAAAAAATGTCTTTGTATGTATTAGTAGACATACAACTCACCCTTTCAACATAAGCATTTCACTGTATCTACCAAGCAAATTCCTACTCTTATTTCTAAAACTTGGATCAAATACTCTCTTCTCTGAGAAGACAGTAAAGGAAAAGAATATTCGGTGTACTCCTACTGAGCACTGAGTGAGCTAAGAGTAGATGCACAAATTAAATATTTAGTCACAATGATACTGTAAAGCAGGTATCATAATCATCATGTTCTAGATAACAAAACTGAGTCTCAGAGGAGTTAAGCAAATTACTCAAAGTCACATCCTTTGTAAATGACTGAATGGAAATTCTAGCGGACTTCAAAGCCTCTTCTTTTCCTGCTTCACCATTTCATTAAAAAATTCTAGTTGTGCATCCATTACACTTTTTGTATGTGGACATAGCTGTCATCATACCATATTGCAGTTATTTGTTTACATATGTGTGTCCCATTTGTATTCCCATACTCTAAAGGCCAAGAATGTTAACTTTATATCTGTAGTTCCAGAATCCACTCTGTTTTATGAAAGGTTTAGTAAATTTTTATTGAACGAATGAATAAATTAGTATAAAAATAAGAAAATTTCAGAATCCGAAAACATTGTTATTCATCAAAATTTTCTGACTTTTACTATCTGGTGATGACATATTACAAATGGTGATGACATATTAAGGATCCAAAGAAACACAGCAGCACTTATATTTGGCTCCCATTTGGTTTCTTTTGACTCAGTTTATGCTTCTGGAATTATTGGCATGGGTTAATCCATATGAAATTTTATAACTTCCGGGAACCTGATGGATTATCTAAGATAACTCATATCATTTTATTAATACAAAGTTCAGAAAGGGGAAACAATATTTTAGTAACAGAGCTAGTGAGACGTAGGGCTGGGGCTTGAACACAAGTATGTATTCTGCCAAAACCAGGCTTACTTTCTTGATACTATAAGGAGAGAATTTCATAATTCATAATTTCATACTTCTTGAGACATGTATGTAGAAATAAGTTCAACCAGACTCCAACATAACTCAGACCAAATGGAACTGTTTACGGCCATGTGGAATCAGGTTGCAAACCAGAAGGAAACTATTCTTTCCTGACAATCTATTAAATAGCCAACTTTCTCAGATTCTTTATTTTGTATGTTCATCTTACATTCTCTCCACACATAAGTTAGCACGATTGATGTTAGGTGGGAGATGGAGAATATGATTTAGATTTAGGAAAAAAAATGAGCTAACATGTATTCTGTTTATATATGTGTCTAACACTTCACACATGTTAAATTATCTACTAATCCTCAACCTTTTAAGTGCTATAATTGTATGTATTTTACAGATAGGAAAAAAAATAAGGATCAGCAAAATTAAGTAAGTTGCCCAGGCCTCACAGTATGTAGGAGTCTAGAATCAATCTAGGCAGTGACACTATAGTACCTGTCACTTGAAATAGTCATCCTTCTCTTTCCATCTCTAATAAAACTTGCTTTTACTTGGCAACCCTCAAAATGTAACATGTTGCTGAGGCTGTTGACTAGTGCAATTGTTCACAATATTGTCCCATAGACTAAGCCTCTGAGTGTAGTCTGAGAGTTGGGAAGGAGGAAATTCATAGCAGATGAACCCTGGGAACCATCTGAGCTCTACTCTCATTACCAAGAAGAAAGTTTTATTATAGAAAAGATAAAACTGACTGTTACTGACTGTTACACTCACATAAAATTAATTCTACAGTTGTTCTTTACCAATGAATGTATCTGAAGTCTAAAAATAACCATTGTAAATGAAAACAGTTGGTTTATTAGAGAAGTAGGATTCTGGATTTTCCCTGCTTCCTTCTCTCCTTTTATTTATTTATTTATTTATTTTTTTTGCTTTCTGTTCCTTTTGTAACAAAACTGTTTATTAGATGGTTTTTCATAAAAGTTATAAATATTAATAATACTAAAAATATAAGTGTTTCTGCTTTGTCTCCCCCAAAACTCCAAGTTAAAAAAATAAATAAAAAAGAGAATAATGGTTAATAGAGTTTTATAAGAGTCTTAAAATGCAAATAAAACATGTACATGGGGGAAAGCGATGCCTTTTTAGTGCACTAAATAATCTGCATTACAACTTAGAGCAACTCATCTTCTACATAGACTTGCTTATAAAAACTGAGTATATATACAGCAATGGTAGGAATCTAGCTTTCATTATGAAAACTGTAAAAAATAAATATGGGAATATAAATAATCTATTTGTAACCAGACTGCAGGAGCCCTGAAATAAAAGCCAAAAAGCAAGATGGTGTACAGTAATATTGCCTTTGAGCATTGATTTATGTGATATTCTGGTGCTGGCAGGAGTTCCTTGTTATTACTGCAGCTTAACAAACATACAGCAAGGAGAGAATTTGGCAGTTATTGTTCACTTAGAAGAAAGCTCATTTCTTTTTTTACAATATGCAGCAGCTGGCAAAGTTGTATTGTTGTTCATACATTCTTCCAAAAAATAGTGATTAGGTGCCTACTAGGTGCAAGATATTGAACTAAGAGTTGAGATTAAAGCAGGAGAATTAGCTAGAAGAATTATTAGGAAGTGTGTGGATGTTGCATATCTTGCCCTGAAATGATCTTCAAAATGTTTTTTAAAAGACAGAGAGACACATACACTCAGCAGACCTACTACGTTCTGCTCATTATGGCTTCTCTGCTATGGTTTTGCACTTCACTCACTCCATTAGTTCAAACTCTATTTCTCAACAACATAGGGAATACCACTTTCCTTCTGATGCCTTTTCTTGACAATCTTCAGGTAGAATTTGTCATTCTCTTGTTTATGCCATTTTATTCAATAGATGACCGCAATACATTCAATTTTTTTATTATATTTATTTGCCAATATCTCAATGTGCTACCATTAGATTATAAGATCCCTAAGGGCATTTCTGCACTCCCAGAACTCAACAAAATGCCAGGCTTTTAGTGGATGCTCAATAATATTTGTATACATGTATACATGTATGAAATACTTATAATGCAAGGCAGATGGCAATTTTGATTAAAGAAAGAATCAGCACAATGAGAATATGGGGAGAGGAATAAATTCTAAAGAAGTTGACATGAGGGAAATGGATTTTGAACTTATCCCAGACGGTGATCATGGTAGGAAAGAGAAATCACTTTCCTTGTAAAAAGAATTCCCTAAGCTCTTATTTGTGAAAGATAATCATGGCAAGTTCATGATAAACATTTATTGATAGGACAAAACATGAGGGAAGGGGGCTGCTTTACTAACTTGCATATTCCCTTTCCCATCTTACAAGTATTAAATAATTCTAATTCATTTATACACTTTACACACACACACACACACGATCTTTCAGTCTTTCAACTGACCCTTCAATCTTCTTTTAATGAGTATTCGCTGCTCCTCATATCACTAGGTCTTTTCAGGAATCTCTTTTTAATTTTCCTCCCTCTCTGTCTATCTGACTGTCTGTCTGTCTGTCTGTGTCTCTGTCTCTTTCATTCTCCACCTGATCTTTCCCACTCTTCTGTACTTGCTTATCTCCAGCTGTCTCTATTACATTTGCCTCTCTGTGTTACTGCCAGCTTTAATTAAAGATATAAGAAAGTCACTTCTTAATTTTTTATTGTTAACTTTTTCTTTCTTTTCTCCATCACTGTCAGTGATTTTATATCTCCTCCATTGCCAGCTTCCATACTTTGTTTCATATTTGATCCTTAGCTTTCATTTATAATACCATTTAGGTTTTAGTTCTGTAATTAAAAATATTGAATTTAGGTGACATAATCTAAAATCTCTTATACATCATACGTGTGAACAACTAAGCATCCTATTTTTTAGATATCATAGTGAACTGCAGGTACAGTAATAGCTAATATTTACCTAGTATACGTTTTGTTTCAAGCTCTTCATAAGTTGTGTATGTGTGTATCTCCAAGCTCAACCTTCATTATAAGGTCATTATTTTGGCAACAGGAAAAGCTCAACTTAGAAGTAGCAGATAACTATCACAAAACCCATGCACATTCTTCCACAGTAGGGAATGGTCTTCTTTCAAATAAGTGAATATGAACTATATTAGAAACTTACAAATCTGTAAATTCTTTTCTTTTTTGTTTGACAGTCTGGTTTTGTTTTTTTCTACAGCTAAATCTCAAAAGTGCTTCAGGGTATCACTACAAAATAGCATAAGTTATATTCAGAGAATTAGAATGGGCTTATTTATTTTAGGAGGCTATTTCCTAGACCAAAATTAGAAATGCCTATTTCCAAATCTTCATGATATATAAGGAGAGAGTCACTGACATGTGCAATCACTTCTCATTGTTTCTTTGAGGGAGATCAGAGAGTGTGCAGATAATTATGAGCTCATTAGGATCAGCTAGAGCAGGGGAAGGATTTATAATTGTCTGCTTTTTAGTCAGAGTTGTATTAGAAGTAAGACTTGTAGAATACAAAAAACTTGACACTTTGCCCTCCTTCCAACATAGCTAAATATTTCACATACCACAGTCAGGGGATAAAAAACAGCAACAACAGAAAGACAACACTGCACCCTGAGATAAACCAAAATAACAGCATCACCTGATTAATTCTGGTTCCCAAGATAATAAAAGCTTAGAGATTTCTCATAAACTTGGACTTCCTATAAAACAATTTTCTCTGATTTTTGCTATCCTGATATCTGAATATATGGTATGACCTTTATGAATATGATAATCATGTGAGAAACTTTATGAATGCTTACCATGAACTGACTAATAAGCATTTGGTGAGCTTCATTATTTTGCAGTGTTAGCTTGAAATGCTTGTGTACTTTATTTGTCCAGTAAACCATTCTGACTCACTTGTACTCTTTGCAGGTCAACTCTTTCATTCCTTTTCTAAATTTGCTTTGTCTTTTAGACACTTTTGTAGACAATTTTAGAAAGATTCTATATTCAGTAATGCAGTACCCACACTGTTGCTTCTGGCTCTGAAACCTTAAATTCAAGTATCCTCTTTGACCACAACAAATATCTAGTGGTCCCTATGTTTATTTCCTATATATCTTCTCTTAGACTTTATGCAATGCCATTTAAACCACTCACGTGTATAATGAAACCCCAATTCCAAATCAATCCATCTGTTTGATTTCTCTGTCATTGGACTACTGAGGATTTTTGAAGAAAATTGCAAGTTCTTCAAGACTTGCTATACCTGACCTTCCCTCAGTATTTTCTTCTATTGTACCTGTCTCCGCCAGTCACTTGACATTCTAAGATGGAAATCTTCCTCAGCTCCTTCTGCCATGGGGACTTGTTGATTCTGCTTCCTAAAAGTATTTTTTCCCTGTCCATTTAGATTCAGCATTAATGAAAACACATTATCTTCTGCCTTCTTTCCAGGGATGGCCTTTTATTTGTTCTCCCCGGCTTCAACTTTGACCTTTTCAATGCATATCTCTACATTGTGGCTAGATTCTAACATGCAAATTTAACTATAGTATTCTTCTCAAAAAATCTTCTTGTTCTTCACTGTCTTCAGGATATAGTACATACTCAGTATGAAGTCAGTATGGTTTTTGAAGTCCATTATGCTTGGTGTCTTCCTACCTCTCCGACCATGGCTCGTGTTATTTAACCTTTTATTTTATCAAACCAAATTATTTTCAACCTCCAGTTTCCAGAAGGGACGATGGGCTTGGTAAATCTGCATAAGTTGAACTTTTTTATATCCCAAATTAAATACCAATTATAATTAGTCCAATAAGCATGACCCTTCGAGACTTGGTTATTCTTTTGCCCTCCTTTAGAATTTAGCCCTCCCTTTATTATAGAATCCAAATTGTACTAATTTTTATTTGCCTCTTATTTTTCTTCTTTCTCATTAGAAAAGAGATCTTATATTTTATTTATCACTGTATCCCCAGTATCTAACATAGTGCCAGTCAAATAAAATGCAAACAATGAATATTTGTAATGAACTCTAAGAGAATGCCATATGGGATTACATAAAACATGAAAATAGTCCTTATCTCTATATTCTTAACTTGCTTGTTGAACTTATATGCTTATGCTCTTATTATAAACTGTAAGCTATTAGACTCAGCAAAAGTTGCAAACAGCCAGCTTGAAAGCTAAATGCTGCCCACAAAAATGTTTGTTTTGATATACTCAGTGCTTGTAACAAAATGGAGCCACTATTTAAAGATAAAGAAATTAAAATCTGAATTTCCAACTGATCTGAAAAGTCAGAAAACCTAGAAACACAGACCCATCCAAACAGGCTTTGTGGTCAGTTAGATGTGGGCATATGGATACTTAGCTTTTCATTTACAAACTTGATATTCTTGGCCAAGTTTCTCAATGTCTCTAATCCATGATATACTTCTCTGTGAAACAGATATAATGCCTAGAATTACTGCAACCTTCAAATTAATTAATTAGATAATATATGCAAAGGGTATCTCACATTATCTGGCACATGGTAAGCCTTAAGTCAATAAATTATCACTTTTAATTATTTACTATTATTGAAATCAGCTACAGCTTCTTTAGTTAGGTTTAATACATGTGTCACTCCCATCAGCTGGTGAGTTGGTTATAACTGACATAAATTTAATAGGTTTGATAATGTAGCAGGGGACCCATAAGCCATTCGGTAGATCATTCCTTTTGTTGCTAAGGGATGTTGCCTCTCCCTCTATGTATTAGCCACTAGTCTCATCCAATAAAACTCAGTATAGTTCTCTCATCTTTTCTCTCCCATTGGTTTACCTATTGAGACAGAAAAAAAGCTTCAGCTCTTCTGCCTGCCTCTGCAGCCATACACCTTTCCTCTGCAAAGAAAAGTAAATTCCAAACTGGATTTCAGAGTCCAGAGCATTAATTGGATGACCTTAACTATTAGGTGTAATCAAGCACCCATTCAAAGTCTCTCTTCTCATTCCTGTCTTTCTAGGGTCAATAGATCTTAGCAAATTCTGACTGTAGTACACATCATCATATCTTTTTCCTGGTCCTCTCCTTCCCTGAGCAGATGGATAGGTGTGTCAATTGAGTAAGATCCTGCCCCTCAGGGCAGTCAGACACTTTTCCAGCTCTCCTTTCCTCTTTTAGTACTAAATAGTCTTGCTTTAAGCTATTGGCCTGATGTGCGATTATCTCCTAAACCAGTCTGGCACTAAGTATGAAACATAAACATATCCTTCCTTACTATCCACCTTTCTCATTGTTTGGAGCACTGTTCAGGATACTTTGAACAAGACTTTTCTCACAATATGGTGGTTTAGATGTGTAGGTAAAGTCGACAAAAGCTTGCAAATCCCTATAATATAGATACAGCTTCCAGAGATATTTAGAACAAACTATAACCCTGAGAAACTAGGTTGCTATATTTAGCAAATCTGGATGGAATTGGTAGTCAGAGGAACAAGGGAGAAAAGAGCAGCTTCCCTTACAGACTTGGACCAAAGACAGCTGTTCTTCTGTGGAGGTAAATTAGATGTCCAGGGAGAGAATGCACACGTCATATAGAAGCATTAGTTACAGACTTTTCAAACACTGGTTCTTGTAGGAGCTTTATTATCTTAGCTATCATTACCCTCTCTATCTTGTTTTCAATCCACACAAGCTAGGCCTTCAAGCTACATAAGGTAGTGAACCACTAGTATGTGAGAATTATGTTCATGGGTTGTTTATGTTGGACAAGGGGAATCCACATAGGTCGTTCATTGTGGATATTTCTGTTTGCTTGTTTGCTTTGCTTTCAAGATTTCTCTCACACCATCCCCCTTCTATCTTGTTTCTCAAATAGATGTAAAGGAACTATCTTGAGCAAGTAGAGTCCAGGTTAAGAGAAATGATTGAATTTTTGTGCTACCATTGAAATATGGAAGTAGACCAAGGCTTGGGGCAATTAGATGAGAACCATAATCTAATAGGCTGCAGGGGTTTGGGGATGAACATATAGCAAAAAATCATATTTAATATTGGATTTCTGAAGGCACAGACTTAAGAATACTTGGCGAAATACCATAGGGCTTAGAGAAGCTTCTGAACTTTCTGAGAGAAGCCCACATCATTGCAATGAAGATCATATAACTGTGGCCTTTGAAAATTTGTATGTATTCCTTGACATCTTAGTAAAGTGAAACTGAAAATAACTATATTTTTTTCCTCCTGCTTTTTGTATTTTGATTTTGTTTGATAACAGTAGATTTGGATTAAAAAACACACACACACCCAAGGAAAAATATCACTTTTCCTTGAGAATTTCTATTGTTGCAATAGCTACATATCATACTATATTTTACGGGTAAGGGACTAGTGCTTCTCTATACTTACATGATTGTTGAATCATTGGACTTTGGAAATGGATACATGAGAAATTAGGGGTTTTAGCTGTTAAACATTAGAGTGTGAAGAGGTATGCCTATTCTAGGGTAAAAACAAAACAAAACAAAACAAAACAAAACAAAACAAAACAAAACAAAACAAAACAAAGCATTATACAGCTGTTAAATACACATCCTACGCTGGCCAGAAATGAGTGTTTCTAGAGAAAATAAGGAAATCAAGGAGAAAGTCCGAAGCTCCAACTATGCAAAGGGTAGTGGATAAGGTAAATTTTATATCTATATTTTTTTTTCTTTTGATAATTTATTAAGGAGGCTGAGGATAGTTCATATAAAGCATCATAAAATTTGGGCTATTGAGGTGAACTAATCTAGAAAACATGGCAAGATTTAATTTGAGAAGTAGATTTAGAATAAGGGGATATCAAGTTTTAACTTATTTTACAGTAGCTTTGAAGTTAATTATTGTCCTAATTCACTTTTTAAGGGACTTCTGATGTTGGTTAAACTCTCTATTCCACTAGTCAAAGAAAGGTGAAGAATAATTACTATACCTAACATACAGCCATGCACAGATAGAGACAGGGTTTCTTCAAAACTCCAATAGTATCCACATCTGAGGAAAACAGCACTATCTCTGAATGATCCATTATAGAAGTGACTGCTAAACTGAGCTGAATTAACAAACTGTCACATGGGGTAAACACTGGCATTAGGAATTGTGCTCAGTATGTGTGCTGGCTCCTTGCTCCTTCACTTCCTACTCTTCCCAAGAGAAAGAAGCAGAGATTGCTAACCTGACAGTCATAGGCTCAATGTGGCTTAAAAGTTCACGCATCTGGCTGGGGCTATCTTTGGCTCTCTTCCATTTCCTGTATTCATTATGTACCTGAATTGATAAGTAGATTAAGGTCTCTTTTCCCTCAGTATACATGCCTAAGGGTGCTGGTCATTGCTCTGGGTTCCTAAACCACATAGGTCAAAGATAATAACACTCAATCATATATTTTTTAGGATAAAATTGGAGGCTCCTCTTAGATCTTAAATCCTAAGTTGCATGTGCCCACAGAGCTTTAGCAGAGTTTTACATGGAGGCATTGCAAACTAGCCTAATAAGTTATCATATAGGGCTTTGTTTCCATTTAGCTGCCATTCCATGAAAGCCTAGCTTCTTTCAGAAACTTTTTTAAGGAAGATTAACTGGCTGGTTAATATTACTCCATCCTAGTCAAGTTCCATCAATAAGCCAAATATACGACAGACTGCTTGTGTTCTTCATACATTTATTTTCTATAGGCTGACATTCTGTGCTTTAGATATTCTTCAGCATAGTGTTTCTCAAAAGTTTCCTCAGAAATATCCCTGCTGGTAGGGACGATGAACACATAACCCTGGGTCTGAAAATACAACCCAAAACAACCTATTATAAAGCAGAGAGTTCCCTAAAGTTCTATAAAACAAACAGCAGCAGCAGTATTACACAACAGTATTACACAACTACCAGATATAGCCAATTTACTTTAATAAATTATGTTTTAAATTATTTATTGATGATTAAAACTGGTTCTTCCGAGAAGTAAGAAATCAGGTTTTGTAATCAAGCAAACTGGGTTTAAATCCCAATTTTCCATGTGTTAGCTGTGTGTCTTTTCCTTGGGCAAGTTATTTAAACCATTTTGAGCTTCAATTTTCTCATCGGTTGGTTTAATGTGAGGATTAAATTATTGTGTATAATATTATAATCTATGTTATGAATTTTACATCTTTTTAGATATATTCTCCCACCACATTTTTTTTTTTCTTTCACAATATATACATCTAGTCATCTGCTCTTGGGGCCCAGGAGTAGGTCGATTCTAGTTTGAGAAGCACAAATCTAGGTGATGAGCGCCATTTCTCTTTCAGGCTCTTGTTCTTCACAGAAGGACACAGTGATTTATTCTACTTTTGCTCCAAAGAAAGAAGCAGAAAGGTATTTTCCCATATTGCCTTATCCTAGGGAAATGGATTCGGTTTGCTTTTGGTTTAACTAATCCCTTTTTCCTTTGGGCTGCTCATTTTTGTTTCTTTTTTTTTTTTTTAATCTTCCAGATTTCTTCAAGCCTTCCAGCTATTCCTACTGTCCAGGACACAGCGATGGATTCTCATACAACAACAACAGCTGGAGAAGTTTACATTTTCTTTTGGAAGATCTCATTGGTTGGTAAAACTGAAAATAAAGACATTTTTAGGCATTTCCCTAAAGTGCTTCTCTACCATCCTTATGCCCAGTTTGTTTGCCCATATTGTTCTAGCAGAGGTCTCTTAACGCAATGATTGCAGGACATCTGGGGGAAATATTTAGATATAAGCGGTTGCTGGAGTAACTTTTATTTTTATTAATGAAACCAGCTCACCATTTGGCAAAATATCCTATGCCTTCTGAGTGCTGTATAAAGTAATGCCTGATTGCCTGAGATATGCTTTGTCCCCAGAATTTTCTTCCAATTAAAATAATAAACAAACAACACAAGCTATAGAGATTAGAGGAAAAAAAAATAATTATCTTTCCTAGTCAAATAAATGAGGAACTGGCTAGGGCAAAGAAGGAGAGAACTAGAGAGATATATATTATTTTCTCCCACGGTGTCATTTTCATTGTTAGTTTATCTTTATGACAATGAGTAAAAAGGAAGAGTAAGTCAAAATGCAGTAATGGGAACCAACCTAAATGTTCCCATCCTTACAAGCCACAGAGAAATAGTTTCCTTTCAGTACTTTTACTATTCCATCTCGAGTTTCCCCTCACTACTCCTCTAGGAAGCTTTAGAGGCCGTTACTTCAGGGAGGGAGAAGAATGTATTAGAATATTCCACCTAACACTGAGAATAATATAAATTAATTTTGCCATTCAAATGATAATATCAACAACAATAATACTTATACTCTATTAAGTGCTTATTGTGTGCCATTCACTGTACTAACCTGTATTATCTTATTTACTTTCTTAAAATAGCTCTCTGCAGCAGGTGCTATTATTTTCATGAGAATTAGAGAATTTAGTTAATTTGCCTATAGTCACAAAAGACTCAGTGACCATCTCCATAAATCAGTTTGAAACAACACATCTGATGTCAGTCATTCATTTAATTACTCTTGTTGTGGCATATTTTTATAACTGGATGTATAATAGTTTATAAAGAAAACAATCAGGAGTACTACCTCAAAGTTGTTAATACTTAAAACTAAAAAGCTTCTCTCTAAGATCAGGAACAAGACAAGGCTGTCTGCTATCACTACTCTTATTCAATATAGTGTTGGAAGTCCTAGCCAGAGCAATCAGGCAAGAGAAAGAAATGAAATGTATCCAAAGTTGGAATGAAAAAGTCAAATTGTCACTTTTTTACAGATGACATGATTCTCAATATAGAAAATACTAACGACTCCACTAAAAAAAATATTAGAAACAATAAACAAATATGGTAGTTTCAGAATATAAAATCAACATATAAAAATCTATATGTTCTCATATACTAACAATAAATATTCAGAAAAGGAAATTAAAAAAAAACAATTCTTTTTATAATTGCAACAAAAAGAATAAAATACCTAGGAATAAACCTAACAAAGCATGTGAAGGGCCTATCCACTGAAAAACTATATATTATTTTAATTGTCTTTAATTAGGTTGGACAGTCTACGAGAAATCCCTTTGTGATCTGTGTCACAACAGATGTAACTTAGAAATATTTGTGTGAGGCTAGAAACAAGATATAGTGTGTGTGCGTCGGGGGCGGGGGAGGGGCAGAGCCTGAAATACTTCTGGAGCTAAGATGTAGAACCTCTGAAAACTGCATGAAATATATTACCAAGATAAAATAAAGAGAAAGAGTATAGAAAAATACTGTGGAAGAAGAATGATTTATTAAAGAAAGATGGTAGTAGTAAAAGAGAGGTAAAATGGTGAGGAAAACAAAAGCGTGAGAGGCATCTTGAGGAAGAGAAGAAAAAAGGAGGAAAATAAATCTTACTTTAAAATACTAATCAAGATTATTTAAAGGTAAAGAGGTTTTGTTTCATAATGTTAAAAAAATTAACAAAATTACTTTGCTTAACTTTGTATATTACACGTATGGCATGCGAATTTCTTCAAAGATAATTAGTAAGAAAAATGAGTAGTGGCGAAGTGGTTGTCATTTACAGATTGTATATATGTCACATTTGTTTTTGCTTCAATAACTATTTTCTTCCTGTCTACTTCAGAAATTTTATTTCACATGTGACAGACTACCAGGTTGAGCATGTATTTTTATTTACAAATATTCATTCTTTTAGGGTGATTTAAAAATGTATCATTACAAAACAATGGAAGAATATTATATATTTATTGGTATTTATATCATGTGCAATAATAAAAAAAGTTTTTAAAAAGTTATTAATACTTAGTGAATATCTTCTTTTTCTTATCCAGACTTAATTACAAGGCTCAGGAGACCCTGAATGGAGAGGAGTTTGAGCTTGAACTAAACACATAATTTTGTGTCACACTACACTAAATATTTATTTATATGCTCCCCCCCACACACATAAACACACTTAATATTGAGTTGCTAAACCAATGACCTAATTGTATTCATCTCTATATGCTTATACATTTCTTATTACAAGCTCAACTAAGGTCACATTAAAACAATTATAAACCAGAAAAGAGGGGAGATAAGAGGAAAGCATTTTTTTTTTCCTTTGAGAACTTATACAATGTTAACAGAATTACAGACCTATGTATCATTTCACATTCACATATTCATTTTTAAGTAGGTAGAATTATTCTAGTTATAGATATAAAGGAACAAAGGTACAGAGTAATTACATAATTTTAGAAGGTCATTTAAAATCTGTTTTTGCCCACTACCTAGTACATGCTTATTGTACAACATAGTGTTGAGTATATAACTTTTTTATCACTATTGATCTTATATAATTACATTAACTTACTTCCAACTCCTCTGATGAATTTGCAGATTACTCTTAGTACTGAGTGATTAGCAAAAATAATAGAATAGAAATAGTGTTGGGATGTGGTTATTTTTGGACTGCTGAGTTTGAAGCATGCAAAACTGTAGGATATGAAAAAGGAGGTTTTTCATAATAGCTGAAAATGTTTTTATAATCCAGGAGATAAATTTGTGCAAGAGATGGAGGTTTGGAAAATAGACTAAAAAAGGTAATGACTAAAACCATGATAGTTGATGAGGTCTCCGAAGGAGCAAATATAGAGTAAGAGTGCTAAAGATTAGCTTTATGAAATTAGGAGAAAAAGCCAAAAAAGATTTTGAGAAGGACCCTCTAGTAAAGAGAAGAACCAAGACAATTATACTAGACAATAAAAAAAGAGGTTCAAAAAGGTGAAATATATTAAAGTGAATTAAGATATACCCATTGGATGTATCAACTAGGAGTTCCGCTCTATCAGATATTTTTAAGTTTTGAAGTTTTACATCAGCATACCTAAGGGACATTTGAGTTAAGAGAAAATTTGATTTAAGCACAGATGCTCTTGAGTATATTTCTAAGAAATGCTTAATATAAAGAGTATAATTGATATCATGAAAGAAGAGTCACATTCTACCAGCTTATTCTAACTTATTTTGCTTTAATGTACATATTATCACCTAATATATTACTTATAGATTTGTTGTCTGCTTCTTCATGGTGAAATATAAGCTTATAAAAGGAGGCACTTTATTTTATTACTACTGCACCCTCAATGTCTAGAATAGGAGTTGACTAAATACAACTCACCCCTTGTAAATGTAAATAAAGTTTTATCAAAACACAATGCCTGTTCATATTGTCTGTGTAAATGTGACAGAGACCATAAGGCCTATCAACCAAAAGTATTTGCTATCTAACCTCTTATAAAAAAAAAAAAGTTTGCCAGCTTCTGGTCTAGAACAACATTTGCACCTAGTGGTCGTTTAATAAATATAACAGATAAGCCAATGAGATAATTCATATAATAAAGACATTGTTCTCAATTATTTAATGTTGTTGGTCAAATTAAACTTTCTGAGCTTTGTTCCTCCATTAGTAAGAATGGGATAATAATATATAGTATATGTTAAAAGACAGAATTGAATATTAAATGACATATACATATAATTGGCAAGTGGTCAAATCAAAAAACATAAATACTCTTTCCCTTTGCTTCCTCTCCTTGAAATGCTGTCTGTGAAGTTGTAGTATCAACAATATGCAGTCAATGGTATAATATTTATTTGCCCAAATAAGATACCCTCTGTCCCAAAAAGTTGTGAGTCTTAGACTGCACAGTCATGACAAAAGGAATAGGGCCTGAGGATAGTCAAAAGCCCTCAAATTCCAAATTATCCCAGTTCTTTAAAGTCATTCTGCCATTACTAACATTACATTGATTTTGGCAAAAGGGAACAGGAGATAAAAAATGGAGATATTTGGGATTGATAAAAACACATGGAATAATTTTCCAAACCACTGGCTCTCACCTTTCTAATCGTTCCAGAATAGTCTTTCATTATTCATGGCTTTCTCTGCAGTGCAGTGCATCCTTCAATGCAACTGTCAAGACAATTTAACCTCCTAATTTTTCTGTTTGTATTTTTTGCTAGGTTTTTTTTTTTTTTCCTTATGGTTGTTGGGTATCCAATGAGAAAGTTTTATTTTGTAAAGCCACTTAGCTTTTAAAAAGTACATGCATTGTTCTTAAATACAGACACTCTACCAAGGGAGATATTTTCAATTTTATTTTGAAAAGAGACTTGAACATTAAAATTGAAGCCTTTGGAACTGACAAGTGCTAAGCAGGAGAAAATAGAAAAGACAGATATTGGAATTTTCAAAAAGATGTTAACAATTTAGACAAAATGGAACAGAGAGTAAAAGAGAAAAATATAGAAAAATAATTCTATTAAATACACAAATGTCCAACTCTATCTTTTAGGCTCCAGATACCCCCATATTGCCTGATGAATCTCAGATCACATCATAAATTCCACAATTTCTATCTTCCCTGGATGTCAAGATCTTCCATAATACATTAAGCAAATGCATAGTGAGCTTTTGCATTTTGTGACATAGTATTTGAAGTAATATGGATACCACACAGAATGAAAGGCCCGAGCCTAACCTCAGGCTCACTGTCTACCAGAGAACACTGCCTCGTTAAAATTTTACATACAAGTTACTAACGCTCTGAAAAGAGAACACTAACCCTTTTTACAAAGAAAGAAGACTGACTGGGGACAACATGTATAAGAACATCATGGGATGAATATCATAGACAGTCTCATTAATTCATTTGATTGACAAATATTTATCTACCTTGTGTTTGACAACACAAAAGGGGCCAGGAAGATCTTGAACAAAGTTCATCATAATATATATTTATTAGGATTATATATTAGCAAGGAATATTTTTAATGTTTTACTTTTGTCCAGTTAATGATAAATAGATTTTAATCAAATTTAAATGAGATGTTAAAAAAGAATGGCATATCGACAAGTTTTTAAGATAATACACTGTATTCATTTGTGTTCCGTGTGCAGTGTAAAATTTTTAAGATTTGTGATTTTAAAAATCAAAAATAATATTCATTATTTTCCTGTTTTGTTTCTAAATAATAAAATAAGAATGGCTTCAAGGTGCTATTTGTAAATAATTTGTCTACAAATAAAACATTTATGGTGTGGTTAGTCTTTCTTCCCAGTAAATGAAGGGAAAATTGTATATAGGGTTACTATTTTTTTTAACAGTGGCTTTGAAGGATAAGAAACATCTTGAAATATTATATAATTTTGATCAAATGACAATGTACAGACTTAATAGATGCTGGCTTACTGTGAATTTAAAAAATTATTTTCATTTTTGTGAAGATCATCATCATCATCTGTTTTTTAGGTTGTTTATATAAAGTACAGATGTTACTAACATTTCTCTTCAGTCAGACTACTTGAGTTCAAATCCTGGTGCAAACCTACTTTGGGAAAGAGTCTAACCTACCTAAACTGCGTTTTTTAACCTGTAAAATTAGTATAATAGTGCCATCTACCTCCTAGAATAGTGAAATTTTCATAAATTAGTTTATATAAAATAAATAAGGCACTCTAATACTTATTTACTACTACTTCAAAGGGTTGTGGAAAAAATCACTGTACATTACCTAGAGAGAATGTGATTGTAACTTCAACTTTTCAAATTCTACACATGGTCTCGTGTAAACCTCTAAATTTATCAGAATCTCAGTTTTCATTTTTAATGTTGAAAATACCTACCAAAGAGATTATTCAAGAATATTGAACTGAATAATAAATGTGAATTAGCACACTCATTGGCACACTGTAGTACTAAATTCACATTAAACAAAAAGTCAAATTCACGGGAAATTCATGGGTTTCTAAAAAAGCAAGTGGCAGAAAGGAGAAAATTCTTGTTATAAAAATAGTAGACAAGATTTATAATTTTTTCATATACAAAGAGCTTTTAGAAATCAATTTAAAAAAAAAAACTAAGATTCCAATAGAAAATGGGCAAAGAATCAAAGAAAGTAAAATGTTTCAGCCTAATTTCTATGGTGCTTGAAATATAAACAAAGTCAACCTCTACCTGAAATGACCCATTCTTATTTTCAGAAGTTTCATGGGACAAAACTAGAAAACTTTATGTATCACACGTAGCACAGTGTTTATCCCACAATGAGTAGCAGTAGTACAAAGGTATTGAGCAGAACAATAGTAGTAGCAAAGGTATAATTATATCACATTATTATTTGGGTGAATAAAATACCATCCCATGTTTGATTTTCTGCTTCTCTCCTAATGATTAATATTGAATACTCTATTACAAACCTCTCTTAACACTGGTTTTATTCAGTACCCATAATTTATATTAAAAAAAATCAACTGAGCATTGCCCTCAAGTAGATTATAATGACTCGAGGTAATGTGAATAACAAACACTGATATCAACAAAATAGAATTATTTAGTAGTTGTTTTATTCTTATGAGAGTCTAGAAAACTTGTAAGTTACAATATCTGAAATTTTTAACATGTAAAAAAGTGGTATATTTTTATAAAGTTTACTCAACCAGAAAGTTGGTACAAATAATATTCAATCTCTGCTTGACATATCTAGAAGATCGTGCTCTTTCCACTGCCTCAGACTAGAGAAAAAAATTATTAGAACTACGAAGCTTGTTGTTATCAAAATACTCTCTCTTGCCAAGGTGAAAAATCACCATGGATAATTGGCCCTAGATAATGAAGGTACATTAGATTATTGGTATTTGGCATTTTTAGATAAAGAAGATGGTTAATGTATATAGGAATATACTGTACAAGTAAAATCTCATAGTGTAGCATAACATGTTCATACACAGAACTTATTTTGTTTTGTAAAGGGCAATTTAATTATTACAGCTTGCTAAGTCTGCCTTTTATTGAGAGTAACAAGGTAGAATGCTGCAGCCACAAGCTGAATCCCATGGCTGGCACAAATCTAACAAAAACCAATGGCTTCATTCAATTTCTCTCTTCCTCCAGAATGCAATTAATGCACTGTGATTAGTTGAACAAATTCCAAATCGTATTCAAATGAAGGCAGTTTACTCAAGAGTCTAGGTCCAACAGGTGATTATTTTCAAAGCTCCTGGAAGAATTGGATGGTTTCATCTAATTGTTCTCAGGAAGAAATGGATTTAAATGCTTGCTTCCAATAAGCCCCTCCACCTAGAGTCCATATGGTGGTTCAATGCTAGCCTTTCAGCTTCACTAGCCCAAAAGGTGGCCATGGGTAATTATATCTTACTTCCAAAATATTTTATGGTGAACTAAAATGTTTCAATCTCGCACAAAATAACAGCGGAAGGTTCCTAACCACTAGGCAAAGAAAACTATAGGGGTATCACATGTAGGTTTTGTATGGGAGGTTTGTAGTTCAGAGTCCAGAGAAGAGTGGCAAAGGACTAATAATAAAGGTTGTGTGCTCAATGTGAAGCAATGAAATATACTTCACTTCCTTTATTTATTGTGAGATTAAATGGCCCATTTACTTTTTACAATAAAACTGTGAAATGTGCATTATTTTCTTCATTATTCCAAGAAAAAAACTAAGACAGAAAATATTAATAAAATTTGCATAAATGACACATGGTTTGAACTTGGAGAAGCAAGATATTCAAAATCACATATAAATATATAACATTAAAGGCTTTTTTTCCTTCTCCATCAGGTTGCCTTTATTTATATTCCAAGCACCATAGAAATTTGGCTAAAATATTTTGCCTTCAGTTCATCTAAGAATGAAAATCTAATTTAAAAAATTTTTTACATTCACATACACACAAAACAGACACACACACACACTTTGGTTTCTGGTTCTGCATATAAGAAAGGAGCTTGGAAATCAATCATAATGAGTGAAAAGCTGAACAGACCAAAACATCATAACTCTTCTTGGATCTACAAGAGTGGTGAGGATGTAGGGTAAATTGTTGCCCCCAAGATTGGTGAGACAAACAGGTGAATACCAGGAGTCACGGATCACCAGAGTGGGTCTCATGAGTGGAAACCACCTTGGGAACCAGTGCTGAGGTAGAAAAACCTAAACTGCAACTGATGAATTGCTGAAAGCTCAAGTGTGAGAGTTAAAAACATCGAGGGGAGCCACACACTTTTGTAAGTTTTATGTCCAGGAGCTTGACTAAGTTCTCACAGTATCGGTTCATGAGTGGATAAATAAACAATGGTACATCCAGACAATGGAATATTATTCAGTGCAAAAAAATAAATAAATAATAATGAGCTATTAAGCCATGGTAAGACATGAAGGAAACTTAAGTGCATATTAGTAAGTGAAAGAAGCCAATGTCAAAATGCTCTATATGGTATAATTCCAAGCATATGACATTCTAGAAAAGGTAAAATTATAAAGACAGTAAAAAGATCAGTGGTTGCCAAGGGTTGGTGGGGGAGAGGGATGAACAGGCAGAGGATTTTTAGGGCAGTGAAAATATCTGTATAATGCTATAGTGATGACTACATGTTATTATATATTTGTCCAAATATACAGAATGTACAATTCTAAGAGTGAATCTTAATGCAAACCATGAATTTGGGGTGGTAATGATGCTTCAATGTAAGTACATCAATTGTAATAAATGTACTATTTTGGTGGTAGATGTTGATAATAGATACCTGTATGTACATGTATATGAATATATACTTGGGTAAATAGGATATCTCTATATATTCATTTCAATTTGCAGTGAACCTAAAACTATTCTGAAAAAATAAAACCATATATATAAATCATTTGATCAAATATATCAAAATTATTAGAGGTGATATCTACCATGAAACATCACATTCAGATAAGTATTCTAACACCAAAATTAGAAGTTATCTTGAGGAACTGATCTGAACTTTACTTATATTTTACAAAAACTTCATATTCTCTGGGAGTGGGAGTCTTGACAATGGGGTAGGACAGAAAGTGAACTAGACCTAAAGCACACCAAGTTACATCACTTAGTGATGGTGCAGGCATAACCATTTACACCAATTTTCTATATTTTTTTAATAAAAAGATTATTTTATGAAGATATCCTAAACATAAAATGCCAGTGGTGATAAACTATTGTTTCATAAACTTCTAAGGAATAAAAACACATGTTACAATAGCATTAGGAATCAAAGGAAATAAATATGTGAATGACTCTGCTGGGATCCCATTGTATTTTGGTTTATAGCTTACAGTGAATTATTATTATCGCTTGGTTATGTCTATCATTATACCCTGAGATCCTCATAGGGCTAGGTTCTATCTTATTGCAGTTGTCAATGTCTGGCATAAAGCAGCTTCTCAATGACTGTTTACTGCTGTACTCAACACACTGATAGCCTACATATCAGCTCTTCCTCCAGTCCTCTTCTTCCACATCAATGCGGTATCTATTTTTCTCCATCAGTATGATGCAACTTATTCTTTCTTCTAGAAAAAAAATAGACTAGCAATAAAGCATTAGTATTATGTGTTTAACTGTGTCCATCAAATGTATATGCTAATCTCAGAATGTAACCTTATTTAGATATGTCATTATATGTCATTATAAATATAATTAGTTAAGATAAAGTCATTCTGGAGTATTATGGGCCCTAATTAGATAAAATGGCAAGTGCCCTTAGACAAAGGAGAAATTGGGACACACACAAGAACACCACTGTCAAGACTGGAACTGTGCTGCTATAAGCCAAGGAACTATCAGAAGCTAGGAGAGAGTCCTGGAACAGATCCTTCCCTAGCACCTTCAGAGAAAGCATGGCCCTGCCCACACCTTGATATAGGACTTCTAGTCTCCACAACTGTGAGACAATAAACTGTGTTGCTCTGCCCACACCTTGATCTAAGACTTCTAGTCCCCACAACTGTGAGACAATAAACTGTGTTACTCACCTAGTTTGTGGTGATTTGTTACAAACACCTTAACAAACTAATGCAGTGAGTCATGAAAACTGTATATAACTTCACTTCCCTTTGTCAAGGAAACACCTTAAATCTCCTTATCAGATGCCTTATTTACCAAGTCCTTTCTTGGCACCATCGAGTATTTTATTCGTTTGCAAAACCAAGCTTCCTCCTCTTCTACCCTACACTTGACATTTTTATGCCTTTATTATGCAGAGTTATTCTATACTACCCCCAAATTCTACTCCAGTAATAGTACAGTACTCTAAATTTACATATTTTTTTCTTTTCATTTTTATAAACAATTACGCTATAGGTATTATCATATTTAGTTGACAATGAAAGAAAATGTAACCCCAAATGTTAAGTGGCTTAAGAACACAGAGAAAGGAAGTGAAAGAGCCAGTGTTGCAATCATGGTTAGTGTTTTCATAGACAAAAGCATATAACTTTGATTTGGCTATGTCCACATATATAGGTAGTTTGAAATGAATTGCCATTTTAAGAATTGGTCAAATTGAAAAGATAAATTAACTGAATGAAGACCATTAAACTGATGGCTCCATTCAATCTGGTCAAACTATATGAAATGGCCATGTGTATCAGCAGTCTGAAACTTCCTTTACTCTTGTTAAGTAAATCCCTTGAGTATTACCCTGAGGACCCATACTCAAGATTTCTCTCCATAGAGGACTTTGGCCTGGGCTTACCGTATGTTCAACAATGCCCAGATTCTCCTGGGACTTTGATACGATGTAATCAATTGACTCATAATTTTTGTAGAAACCACAGGAGAGGCATCTCTCCACAACCCACATTTCCCTCAGGAAAAGTTTAATATTTTCCTCCTCACATATCAAACATCTCTTTCCACTCCTACTCTTTGTCATGTCTCGTATTTTGTAATTCACGGAGACATATCTGATAAAGGTCCATGAAAACCACTGAAATCCATTCTTTGTCTTCCAATTTTCATCACTCATTAGTGACATATGCAGATAAGTCTATTTTGCTCTCTCTTTTTTAATTCTTCATATTTTATTGTGCACAAAGAGCTGAGAGACAGAGGCTCATCAAAGCCATCATTAGGCTACATTCATCTGCTTTGAACTGCCTTTGTCTTCTATTAGTTTTTAAAATAGTCTCAGTCCTTGTGTAGCTAGCTGGATGCTCTCATTACATTTGCTCCTTTTTCATGTTACTCAGAGAGCAGCGCTACTTAGAGATTTTTTTGTCTTGCATTTCCAGTGATGAAAGTATCTCTGAGCAATCTTCTAGAGGTTTGAATTCAAAAGAAAAGAGTTTTTTTTGTTAATTAAAATATTAAGTGCTATCTGCATTTATGTTTATTATCATCTGTGAAACATTCGTTTTTCATACTCATCTCTTTGGAGCGTGACAGCATTGTTATGCAATGATTATTTCCAATGCCAAGATATCAACAGGAGTATTTTGAGATTGTGTATTTACAACAGGAACTGTGGTGGTATCTTTTGTTTTGGAAGATGTTGGCATTTATATTGTTATTCTGCTTAGAAATAAGTCATCTTTCTAAGCCTATTGGAGAATTGCAGTAATTTTCTCAGTGATTGCACACAGAATTGGCTCTCTCCTCAGTGTCACCACCAACTAAGATAAGGTTCTCTAGTTTTTCAGTGACTCTAGTTACATTATTCACTCATTTGTGCATTCATTCATTCACTCACTCTTTTAGCAACCACTGACAATACAGTTTTAAATAATGTCTAAGAAATAAATAGCCCTGGCAACATCTTATTTCATCAAACTATGAATCTATAAATTTGCAAGAAAAATTTTTTTGCAGTAATATAGAAAACTAAAACCATTGGACCTAAACTAAAACTAAAACCAGGTTGAGTGGTTTAGATTACGAAATGTAAGTGACAACCTACTAAGACTCTCCCTTATGAAATAGAAATTAAATAGAAAGATATTTATCTCTTTAATTTCATTTGATACCCGGAGTAGGATGACCCCAGGTTTAAAACAAACAAGCAAGCACGCAGACAAGCAGACTATCCATTTGGAAAGATTATCTTAGAAATAATGGGTAAAAAGTCAAGGAGTTATGTGAGGACATGAGGGTAGTAGGAAAATGATGGAAATCCATTGAGTCAAAAAAAGGCATTTCTCATACATGTTTCCTCATACGAGATCTAGATAGAGACAGAAATAGACACGTGTTTTTAGAAATATAGTACAATATACAATAGCTTTTTTTTTTTTGCATACTCCATTTCACCCCTGAATTTCAGAAAACTCACCAATAAGGTGGGAGTTAGTCCTATCTCAGAATAGTAGTTGCACTGGACAAGAACCTAGTCAACACAGGAAACTGGATTAGTTAGCTGTGCATATCAACCTACTTCTCAGCTCAAAGAAGCGTTCATTCACCTTGCATATGTACAGGGAGTAGAGCCAAATAAAATATTATGCTATACCCTGTTATCACATGACAAATCAAAACAAAAAAATATAGAATCTTTTCACAAGTACTGTGGCTGTATCACAGATTTCTGCTAAATGCTATATTCTCGATATGCTTCCTTGAATGCTTTATTTTGAAAAGAGTTATCCAGAATGAGTGATTGTTATCAGCTCTAAATTTGCCCTCTGTATTCTATAAGTCTTTGAATAACTACAGAAATAGCTTATGGAGGTTTAAGATACCTCTGAATATTCAGGTTAATATTCTCTTCCACTTAATATATAGCATTAGGCTTTATTTAATTTTTCCAATGAGGAAACTTAGCAAATATGGCTTTGTAGGTACCAGGAAATGGAAAGAACAATGATAATCTGAAGTTTCCTTGGACTCGAATGCAAAAAATTTAAGATTATCATTCTAAATTGAGTCCTTGAGGACAGTTAACCCACAAGTCCCTGCGCTAATGTACTTTAGTAAGTGGGAATTTATGTTTATATATTATTTGAGGGTGTAATGTAAGATGTTAGAGTTTAAGAGGTTAAGGTCAAACAATATTAAATATCCACATATCAAAGCATCCTGGTATTGTTTCCGTTGCAAATTAATGTATTTTTTGAAGGTTTCTCATGGAATCTGCTTTATATGACAGAAATAACCTAAATTTTGCACAAAATGATTGGGATTTGAATCCAGGCTTTATTAATCACTATCTCTGTGACACCCGCATATGTACACATACATGCACATAACCCCTAGATTTTTAGCTCAAAGGCTGATGGAGGCAAGTTGAGTTAAGTTTATCATCTTAAAAAGTATTTTGTAAGAGTTCTCTGTTTTTGTTTCATAGGCTCTGTGAAGACAGCCCTTATAGGGCACAGGTTATCACAAAATTAACAAGTTTTACTTTTTAGGACTTTCTTCTAGAAAAGGCAATTTTATTTACATTTAATAGGTAGCATTGTGGCATTCACACTTCCAATTTATTCATTTGTTTGTAATCTTACCTGAGCTCATTGACAGGCTACATTTCCCAGCTTCACTGGCAATTAGATGTTTCCATGTGATTGAATACTAGCCAATGAAATGCAAGGTTCCCCTCTAGTTTAGTACATAAACGTGTCTCATTTATATTCTTCCCTTCTCTTTTCCAGGTTTTGCTAGCTGAAATAGAAGAGGCCTTCAGGGAAATCTGGAGGATCACAAATTGAAGATGGCAGAGTATCAAGGTGCTAGGTGTTTGGGTCACTGAAAACTGCTTGGAAGAGAGCTGCCCAACTGAGAACATTCACTTATCTGAACAAGAAATAGGCATCCTTTGTATTAAGCCTGGATTGGATTAGCACAGGATTGGATTAGCACAATGCTAAGCACATAGTAAACATCCAATAATTGTTCTCCTTTTCCCTTTGTTAGCACATATTCATTCAACACATGAACTAAAACTTGGACAGACTCTGGAAATAACTTCTGAAACTGCCCAACTTTAATTATAGCTTTCTAGTGTAACCATTTGTTTACATGCATGTCTCCCACTACCATGCCAGGTAACCTTTGAACAGCTTAAAAATAGATAGCTTTATTGTTGTTCTATTTCTGGTGCTTTGTTCTAGATACCTAGTAAATGTTTCTTGAATGAAATAATGGAAAATATTGGACAGATTGGAAAGGGTGAGATAAGAAAGTGTAGTTAAGGCCAGGGCATATGAAGCATAATGGCTACAAGCTCAGATGCTTGTAGTCAAAAAGCCCAAATTTTATTGCAAGAGCTCTGAGTCAACCCCTTATTAGCTGAGGTTATTTGACCTCTCTAAATTTCATTTCCTTGTCTGTAAAATGTAGATAACAACACTACTCATAGGATTAGTTACAGTTACTGTGATATTACTGTTACTATCATTAGGGAGGGCATTTGTGGCTGTATAAAGACACTAGAGAAGGTACATACATTATTCGAAAGTTCTTGGAATGATAAGGATCTCTCTAAGATTCCCCCACTGGCTTTAAAAGAACAAAACTCTCATAGTCAAGCAGAACATAACTAAGCAATTACTTATCCACAGCCCAAAATATTGTGTCTTAATGTCACACTGACTCCATGCATGTAGAAAACATCTTTATTTTTGAAATTTTCAGCAAATCCAACTCATTCCTGGAACTTAAAAGAAGAAGAAGAAGAACAACAACAACAACAACAAAAATCAAATGAAATAAGTGAGAAGCATTTTTTTATTAAATCAGAACTGCAAAAGAATAAAATAGGTGTATGTGACATAATCGCTGCAGGCTGCTGAATTAACACTGGCAACGTTAGCATAATTTGACATCTAAATAAAGATATTGAGAGTGAAAAAAAAGTGACATCTCAAGAGTGAACTATGTGATTAGTCAGTGTAAGAGTTGTTTAAATATCAACCCTACAAATCATTTAGAAAGCATTTAACACAAAAAACAGTCAGATTAAAAAAAATTAAATACTTAGATGAAGACAAACTAGGTGGGTTTTAAAGAGTATAAATTCTTAGGAATAATGGAAAAAGACAATTCTGTAGATATTACCTCTGCTTATTACTTTTTCTTTTTCTTATAAAAAATGAGTAATCAGTCTCAAAGCCCTTGTATTCAGAATCTCAGCTCAATATGCATTTTTCTCCCTTCCTTTATACAAATTAGAAAAACTGTTCAGGATAAAAAATGACAGATGCCTGATTAGGGGAAAGTAAATCCTACAAAAAGAAGTAGAAGATAGTGGTGTTTCAGGATTTCTGAATGTCAGAGATAGAAAGGACTTTTAAAGCAAACACAGGAGGTTTCAAATCCTAGCTCTACTGTATACCAATCATAAATTATTTCATCTCTCAGAGCTTCAGTCACCTCATTCATTAAAGTGGGATAATAATATAAAACAGATTAGATATATAGAAATATTCATAAATGTTCTTACTTTTTTACTTTGGGCTATGAAAGATCTCCCTTGCTCTTGCCCAATATCAAACAGCAAGCTAATGGCAGATTAAAGCCCCAGTATTTCAAAGGTCAGACCAGTGAGATCTTCTTTTTACCAAATTACTATTTTGCTCCACTATTTGTCAACTGGGCTCCTAACTTTTGCTGATTACATCTCTGATGTACTGAATTAAATGTTGACAGGTAGCCCTCAATATATCCTAATTTCTTGTGAATTCATTTATTAACAGGTAATTATAAAGCATCTTCTATGTGTCAGGAACTATTTTAATTACTCGCAGTAGATTGGTACTCAGTGGAGACAGGGTGTGTGACCTTGTGGAGTTCATGGACTGGATAGGAGTGGAAGGGTGGGAGACAGAAAATAAACCAATAAACAAGAAAATAAACCAATAAACCAATATTAATATTGACACACACACACACACACCACACACACACATAATAATAATACATAATAATATAGATGAATCTATACATAGATATCTCTATATATATTTATAGATCTCTCTCTCTCTTTATATATATATATATATATAGTGTTAAGTGATAGCTAGACAATTAAAATAGGACACTTTAATAGAAGGTGGCACTGTTAAAAAGCATATTTAAAGAAGGCTTCTCTGAGGGAGATAATATTTAATCTGTGATCTAAACGATATGATCTAAACTAACTTTAGGCATGCAGAAGGAACTAATATGAAACTTGCAGAGGAATAAACTTAGCATGTTTAAGAAACAGAGAATGGTCAAGCAGAGTGGACAGAGATATGGTGGTGCCAGATAAAATTAGAGAGATGGGGAGATACTACTTGTCAAAACAGTCATAATGTAGGCATTTCTAAGCCATGGTAAGAGTTTGAATTTCATTCTATATGCTATAAGAAACCATTAGAAGGTCTTAGCTGGAGGAATTGCCATAATCAGATTTAGATCTACAGAAGAAAGTGAGAGAAAGCTTGAAGAGGAGGTTCCATGGCAAGGAGGGGAAGGAGTGTGTGTGTGTGTGTGTGTGTGTGTGTGTGTGTGTGTGAGAGAGGAGAGAGAGAGAGAGAGAGAGAGAGAGAGAGAGAGAGAGAGAGAGAGAGAGAGAGAGGAGGGAGAGAGGAAGGAGAGAGAATGGGAGAAACTGAGAGAGAGAAGAGAGTATTCAACAATTTTTCACTGGCCATGATCTATCTTTTCTAGTGTCAAACTTCAAGCCTGTTTCAGACATAGTCTCAACAAAACAAAGCAAAATAACAATAAATAAAACCTGTACATAAGTCTAATTCCAAAACAAGGACAAAAATGCAAATTTTACTGAAAACATTGGGAGGTACAGAAGCAGGAGACTACTTTGTAAAACATAAAGCAATACAGAGTCAAAAATACTCTTTTAACATGTTAACTCCCCCAAGGCTCCTCTTCCTAGAAAGTTGCTCATTTCTTCCCTTCTACTCTAATCACAGTACTGCATAAATATCTTCTTCCTCTCCCTGCGCTGGAACCTCTCCTTAGGGCCTTCTCTCTCTTTTATTGATTTATTCATTCATTCATTCATTCATTTTTGATATATTGAAATATAATAGACAATTAGTTGATTGTGTTTACATTGTACAATTCAATGAGTTTTTTTTTTCAGTTATAGTTGGCATACAATAATATACCAGTTTCAGTCATATAGCATATTGATCAGAGATCTACATAACTTGCAAAGTGATCATCCCACTAAACCTAGTACCTCTTCACCCCATTACATATTTATTCCATTATTAACCCTCTTCTCCATGCTACACTCTAAAATTCCATATCTATTCTGCAACTATCCACTTGTACCTCTTAATCCCTTTGGTTTTTTTTTGTCCCCTCCAATCCTCCTTCCATCTAGTATCCCTCTAAATATTCTCTGTATCTATGAGTTTTTTCCTCTTTTGTTGTTGTTGTTTATTTTGTTCTTTAGATTCTACATGTATGTGAAATCATGTGATATTTGTCTTTATCCAACCAATTTCATTCAGTGCAATACTCTCTAGGTTCATCAAGGTAATATCTTTTTCATCTCCTTCTTTTTAGTCTGTGTGTGTCTTTTACTCTGAAGTGACTTTCTTGTAGGCATCATATGTAGGGATCCTGATTTCTCATCCATTCAGCCACTCTATCTTTTGGTTGGACCACTTAATTCTTTTCCATTTGATACATGTTTTTTCTTCTTAAAGAAGTTCCTCCAACATTTCCTATAATACTGGCTTGGTGTTGATAAATTCATTTAGCTTATTTTTGTCTGAGAAGCTGTCCTTCGACTCTAAATGATAGCTTTGCTGGATAAAGTATTCTTGGTTGTAGATCCTGGGTTTTCATCATGTCGAATATTTTGTGCCAAGCTCTTCTGTCCTGCATAGTTTCTTTTGAGAAATCAGCTGCCAGTCTTATGGGTGCTCCTTTGTAGGTAAGTAACTGCTTTTCTCTTGCTGCTTTTAAGATTCTCTCTTTGTATTTAACCTTTGGCATTTTACTTATGATGTGTCTTGGTATGGGCCTCTTTGGGTTCCTGGTTTTTGGGATTCTCTGAGCTTCCTGGAATTGTATGTTTATTTCCTTCACCAGGTTAGGGAAGTTTTCCATCATTATTTCTTCAAATAGTTGTTCAGTATCTTGTCTGCCTTCAGGTACCCCGATGACATAAATATTTTTACTTTTAATAGTGTCTCATAGGCTCCTTAAATGATTATTATAGCATTGGCTTCTTTTTTCTTGCCATTCTGATTGAGTGTCCTTGGCTTTTCCATTCTCTATATAGGTCATTTGATTCTCTTCTTTATTCACTTTTTTTTTTTCCCATTGAATACACTTCTCATCTCAGATAATATGTTATATGTTCTTCATTTCTGGCTGGTTCCCTTTTATAATTTCCATTTCCATTTTAATGTTTTTTTCTCTTTGTGGAAGTTCTCACTGAATTTATCTACTCTTCCCAAAAGTTCACTGAGCATCTTTATAACCAGTGTTTCAAATTCTACATCTGTTAGATTGCTCGACTCCATAATTTCTGGATCTCTGTTCTGTTCTCTCATATGGTTTCTGCTTCTTTGTCTTCCATTTTAGCTGCCTTTCTGTGTTTCTTTCTATGTACTAAGCAAAGCTCCTAAGTCTCTCGTTCTTATTAGTATGGATTTGTGAAGCAGGTGTCCAGTGGCACAGTCCTGAGAGGGGTTCAGCTGCAAGCCAAATTTAGCCTAAGCCTCTGCCCCTCCGGGTAAGATTCAGCAGCAATCCACAGATGCTGTGCTTATAGTTGCCTCAAAAGGCCAAACCAGAAACTGAAATCAGCTGCCTCCAGTATGAGTCTAGGTGCTGTTCAGCAAGGAGCTCCTGATTTGCTGAGGATACACCTGGATGTGGCTTGGATGGGGCCATAAGTTAGGAGATGTGGAGTTTCAGGGAATCCTCTGGATGGAGCCACCTCTGTTATCCAGTTCAATGAAGTCTCCACTATGGTGGAGCTGAGTCCATGCACTGGGAGCAGGAAGGGCTTAACAGAGGAACAGTGAATGCCAGCATTTCTGTACCAAGTGACTCTCACCTCGGTCCTCACTCAGTGCTCCCCTGTAAGTCCCTGTGCAGCCGAACTGGCACTGATGCTCAGAGCCAACGAGTCCATCACGGCAAAAGTCCACTAGTGGACCCAGCCCCTTTAAGAGGCTTCTGTCACTGCCGCTGATGCAGCCTCTGTCCCACTCAGTCGCTCAGACCAGGCAGCCCTGCATCATTGCTCCATTCTACCTTCTGCAGTTGCAGGGTGTTTTCTTAGTTTTCTCCCTAGTCGTATAGCTTGTTCATCTAGATCTCAGGAGATTTTTCTTTGCTGTTTGCTCCTTGTTTCCATCACAACTTTTATTTGGTTGCCGGAGGGATGAACAGAGCCTCTATCATCTATGCCGTTCCTCCCCGCTCCCTTTCTTATTCAACTTCTATTTCGATCCAACCATGATACAACTCATGGACATGAAAGTTCTTTCTTTGGATTTCCCTGTATTAGTAAGTGCAAAACTGGAGCGGGTGGAACTGAAGAAGTTGTGATTGATTAGTGATAATAATAATAATAAATAAGGGATTATATATGCATTAACTCAAAGAACCGTTATGGCAGGCAGCATTATACCACTGCCCCCAAGATTCCTGTCCCCTAGAAAATCTCCCCTTGAATGTATATATGACTTGTGATTATGATGGGATGTCACTCTCATGATTATATTACACGGCAAAGATGAAGAATTATTGCAGATGTAATTCAGATCCCTAATCACTTGACTTTGAGTTAATCGAAAGGGAAACAACCTTGGGTGGAATTGACCCAATCAAGCAAAACTTGTAATAGAGAATTTGGATTCCGCATAAAGAGTAACATTTGAAGCAAGAGAGATTTTGCTATTGGTGTTGAAGAAGTGAGCTGCCATGTTATGAGAGGACCCATGAGAGGACCCATGAGAGGGTCAGGAAGTAGAGGCTGAGAACAGTCTCACGCTGACAGCAGGCAAGAAAATGGGGTTCTCAGTCTTACAAACTCAAATCTGGCAACAATCACATGATTTTGGAAGTGAACTGAGCTCCAGAGAGAAATGTAGCCTCGCCAATCAATACTTTGTTTGTAGCCTAGTGAGACTCTGCACAGGGAACTCAGCCTCAGTCTCTATCTAGACTCCTGATCCATGGAGACGTTGAGATAATAAATGTATGTATTTTTAAGCTGCTGAATTTGTCAATTTGTAATTTGGCAATAGAAAACTAATATGATCTGTGGCTGACATTCCTAGATCTATTTCATTAGTTTTAGTCTTTAATTATTTTTACTTTTTCTGATACCTTCTTTTCTCTGCCTCTAGCAGAATTGTTTTTTTTTTTTTCAATCCCTACCTTTTACAGTTATTATTATTGGTTTGGTCTATTCACTTGTTGGCTTATTTTAATCATTTTCTAACTGAATTTCCTAAACATTATCAAACATTCATTAATTCCCAAAGGCCATGTCTCACCATCCAGATTTTTCTTCACTTTTATATTTCTCTTTTAAAATCCTACTTATCTTTCTAAACATAGCTTAAAGGCCACTTGTACCATAAAAACCTCTTCTGATTATAGTTGTGACCACATATTCTAAACTCCTTTAGCACTTTCTTTATGTATATTTATGTTGTTTTACCTTGTTTTATAGTTATTTGATTAGCATTTTCTATCTTCAATTGGATTGCAAACTTTCTGATAACAGGAGTCATTTTTTTTCTCACTAGCACCAAATATAGTCAGTCTTTGTTATTTGCATTTCCATTCCATATTTGCAAATTTATTTGTAACTCCAAAATAAATATGCATGGCACTTGCACAGGGATTCAGAGATATGTATATGTACAGAGTGGCAAAGTTGCCTATTGCCTAATGCACATGTTGCCAGTTAAGGTGAAACAAGGCAATCCATGACTTTCTTGTTTTAGTTCTCATACTAGAAACAAGTGTTCTTTCTGCAGTTTACTAAGTGTGCCATTTTTTGCACTGTTGTGCTTTTGGTTGGTGATTTTTCGGTTTAAAATTGCCCCCAAGCATAGTGCGTAATTGCTGTGTAGAGTTCCTAAGTGCAAGAAGGATGTGATGTACTTTATAGAGAAAATGCATGTTGTTAGACAAGCTTTGTTGAGACATTAGTTATGGTGTTCTAAGCTGTGAGATCAACATTAATGAATCAACACTGTATACTAAATAAGGTGTCCTTAAAGAGAAACTACATAGAATAAGGTTATGTATTGATTAGTTAACAAAAATCTTGAGACCAGATGATTATAGGAACCTAACCTTGTATTTCTCCTAGGAACAATAGTTCAGTATAGACTAATTCAGTGTTTGCAGCAACTTTATAGAATATAGTTATTCTATAACTACGCAAATAATTAGAATCAATGGGACTTAGTATATTTTTTTCTCAAATATGCCCTGTTTTCACATACCATTATAACTGTCCATCTGACTGTCCATTAAATATTTATTCCTTTCCCTCTGCCAGACACTACTTGAGACTGAAGATACAAAGGCAAGCAAGAGATGTTATCATTGATTTCAAGAATCTCACAGTACAGTAGTGAATAATATAGGATGGTACATGGCTACGGTACAGAAGACAGAGCATTTATGGAAGTTCACAGGAGGAAACTAAACTCAGAAACTGTGTGTTTTCTGGAGGAATAATAATAATAATAATAATAATAATAATAATAATAATAAGCAGCAGCCTAATGAAGAATGGTGGCAGAATAAAGAAAAAGTAAAAGTTCCTAATGTGTAAGATAACTTGGCAAGAGTAAACTGGAAGAATTCTTGTATAGCTGAAGGGTGACAATTCAGAAAGAGAGAGTGATAAGGGATAAAGCTAGAGATATTGAAAGGACATAGAATACTTTTGTAACATGTTTTTCCTCTGTACAGAAAATGCTCACAAAAAGTGATTGTCAAAAACATAATAAAAATAATCAATAAATTATGGTTAAATAAATGGACTGAACTTTACATAAACAACCTGGAAGGTATGATTTTTAAGTGTATTTGGTCAAAATCTGTAGCAGCTACTTTTTAAGGCATATATTTATATGCCATTAGTTAAATGACATGTTTAAAGAGTAAACTTGAAACTCTTGAAAGGTTAAAAATCAAAACAAACCAAACTAATACACACCCCAAAAATGTGATAAAACATTTGTAAAGCATTTTACATAGAATAACTTAATTTAGAGTCTCTTGCCAATACTCATTCATTTCCATCAATGATCTAAATTAATTCACTATCAATATAGCTTTTCAAAGCATGTAATCCTCTAGGAGTTTGTAAAACATTTATATATATGTATATATATTTATCTATATTTATATATATATATATATATATATATATATATATATATATATATATATATATATATATATATATATATATATATATATATATATATACAGCAGGCTTACCATATGATGAAAAAATTTCACTTAAAATTTCAGAATTGATGAATTTTGATTCTTGCAGCTTGAATAAAAATGATCACAATAGGCTAATTCTTTCCCCTAGAACCCTCATAAAATAGTTGTGTGTATCCTATTATTTTCAATGTTAATAGAGTGGTCTTACATTTAAAAAATGTTTTAAATTTTGTTTATGTGGTAATGACTTAAGTAAGGTTAAATTTCTCTCAAAGTGATTATATTACTCTTGTTTCTCAACATGTAGAATATTATTTGCATCCATAATTTGTTAAGCACTTGTGTATCAAGAGACCTTCCCGATGATACTCATATCACGTAGCCAGTGACCATAGGTCTTTCTGAAATTAAGTTACTATTATAATTTGCATCACTGATGTTAAACCTACTATTAACTAAACACTTGCAGTTACTCCACTGAGAATACTGAAGCACATATCCTACTTGAAGGGATATATGGATATCTACGTTGAGGAGATATATATGTATATATGTATGTATATGTATGTGTATGTGTGTGTGTGTGTGTGTGTGTGTGTATGAAGGAAGACAAGGAAGGAGGAAGAAGGAAGGGAAAGGAAGGAAGGAAGGAAGGAAGGAAGGAAGGAAGAAGGAAGGGAAGGAAGAAGGAAAGGAAAGGAGGAAAGGAAAAGAGGAAAGAGATTAGGAAGGAAATCAGAAAAAGAAGAAAAGAAGGAAGTAAGGCACTTTTTATTCAGACTATTAGTCCCTGAATTTTCCTGAGTCTTCAAGGAAACTTAATACATGTTTTGTGATTTAAGTAGATATAAATACATTTAAAAAGCATATATGATTAATTTTTGAATGTATATACTGCTTTATTTGGCAGAATAAGAGGGGAGATTAATGTTTTTTTATTGTGTTCCATGGCATAGTAATTTTATATGGAATTAATAAATCTTGCTGGGGAAAAAAGGGAGAGAGGGCTCTTTAAAAGACCAAAGATCATTCAGCAAAGTATGGAACTGCAGGGGAAAAACTGGCCTTTAAAAAGTTGAAGGTCACACCTGAAATGTGAATAAAAGCAATAAAACAAACAGAGTTAGTTTTCCATTACATGACAAAAATAAAAAAGAAGGACACTATTTAGAATTGTATGAGGGATGTAACTTCAAAAAATAATTAGTGTATCAGCAAAAATAAATGTGCCTTAATATTTACCACTGCATTTTTATAATAATGTTTTATAATACTGAAAATTCAGAAATAACATAACAATTAAACACTCGGATGTCAATTCCATTCATTGTGATATATTAAAGTGGAAAAACTTGGAGGTAATAAAATGATTATGAAAATATAGTCATTATAAAATAAATATATTAAATGTGAAAAGGTATGTGGTACATAAGAATATTTCATGAATATATTAATAAGTTTAGAAAGAACAAAAACACTAACAGTATTATTTCTGGATAAATAAATGGCATACTTATGATTCAATTTTATGTTTATTTTGACTTGCATGATTTTTAATTTTCTATTTTAATTCAAAAATTTTTGATTTTAAATTTAATTTTCTATTTTTAATTTTTAATGACCAAATATTACTGCATATATGTAAAACACAAATTTTAGTTAATATCTATCACTCTATTTCCTCATAAGCTTCTTTCTCACCTCCTCAAATGACCTGTTTTGCTATTTACTGTTTTAGCAGTGACTGGAATAGAAAGGAGTACCCTATGGGAGTCAAGGACAAACTTCCACAGGCTTTTTTAGCAGGAGAGAAAATTTATAAGGACTTCTAAAAATTCAACCTTCAAAATCAGCTCCTAATCTACTTGTATTAGGGTTCAGTTGGGCATGCAATTACCCATCGCAGGTCTAATTGCCTATTTGCATGCACAATTTAGAAAGGCGCAGTTGAAATTTAGTCCCGGGCTCTCTCCAACACTAATTTTCTCCTTTGAAATTGACATTTCAAAGAACATCAGGTGGCTAAAAACCCAGATTTGTTATTTACTTCAACAAGAAGGGAAGTTTTTCCTTTCCAAGTTGAAGGTTTGGTTTAAAAAATTAAAAAATGAAAGGGAAAAGACAAGGATACAAAGGAATATGCTCTCCTTCCACATTATCAAGAATAGACTCCCATTTGCCTTGAAAGGAGTTGTAATGTGATTGGTTACCCAATTAGCAAGGCTGTCTGAACTTCTGCATGGAGAGGAAAAGGTATTTAACTATCTTGTATTTTTATACCTCTATCCTCCTCTGTAAAAGTGGAGATAATAGTATACATTTCTTTGGTTAGTTTTGAGAATTAGAATGAATAATGGATATAAAAAATGACATAGTAAGCCACAATATTAGTCCTCTCTCTGTTCTCCTCATCTTATTTTCTATATCTATTGTCTTTCATCTTTATAGGTAATGATACATAGAATTGATTTATACTAGCTTATGACTGAAAGGATTAACAACTGGTAAAACAGCATCCTCTCTTCCTTGCCAAGTCAGTTTTGTGGGCTCATTGTAGGGACTGAAAACAGATGTATTTATGAATTTGACAGTTAGGTTTACTGTGCTGTTTAATATAATGGTTATCAACAGCTGTATTAATGGGAAAGAAAAAGGTGAAGTTTCTACTAACCGGCACATGCTGTGAAAATCGAGCAATCTTGTCTCTATCTTAACACATTAAAAACAAAACAAACAAACAAAATAGCAATTGTGGAGTTCCTTGGGAGAGTACTGCACACATAAAAGGTGACTGACCTCTGCCTGAATCATGCAGGAGCACGTTGGTGGTCTGGCAAGCTCCTTTGGCAGTAAAGCAAAGGAGAGTTATGCTATATTGTGGATAGCCTGGGCTCTCAGAGAAAAGGATGTGGGTTCCTGTGGAGCAGATCTAGCCACAGAAGAGAGAGCTAGAGTAAGATGGTCTTCGAATTGTCCAAGAGGGCCAACTGAAGAAATGAACAAGCTTTGGCAGAGAGAAACTGGAAGTCAATACTATGCCCCTTGCTCCTCCTACCTCCACAGCTTTCCTACCTAATACAGTTCCCAGCTGAGGGAGAGACCTCAACTCTACATCAAGTAGAATTTTCACTATTACATGAGTTTAAGCATGTCTGAGTGAGTACTTATCAGTCCTGTGGATACCTGGAACATTGAAAGTGATCAATAAACAGAAATAAAGAAAGGCAGGGAGGAGGTTAGGTAGAGAGGGAGAAAGGGAGGAAGAGAGGGAGAGAAGGAGGCAACAAAGAAAGGAAGGATAGAAAGAATTCATTTGTGTTCACAAATACAGGAGCATAAATTTACATAAAAACAGCCTGGCAAATTTCCAGAATGAGGAAAATTTCTCTTTTAAATGTAACTCTCCTGCCTTCTTTGGGATGTTCTTTTATCTTGCTACTTTTATATTTCTCCTACCCTTGTGGAATCCCAGAATCATTGATGTCTTAGCCCTCACAGTACATTTTCCATCCAAAACCTCTTTTACAAGGAATTCTTATAATCTCATATTAGTGAAGGAAGTAACATCAGATTTAAAAAGTACTCTCCCAAAATACCAATGTATCATGCCGTTTTGTTTCCATTAAAATGTGTGGGTTAAGGAAGACGAACCTTCACTCCTCACCTGATCTAAATAAGTGTCATTACTGCATTTGTTATAAGAAACTTCTATTGAAGTTATTGAATAACTCCCTGTTTAACTCTGACATTTGGTATAGCTTGTGATGGTGGAAGATACATTGATAAATTAGTTCCTAGGCTGAACAATAGTGAATACGATACCTGAACAAGTTCTTGACAAAATTAAAAAAGAAATGGATATTACATGGTTTTATAGGCTTAGAGTTGAACAAATATCTTTTGAAGTTTCCTAGTGATATTATTCTGAGATGCAATCAATATTACTTGTACATGAGGTGCCCTCTCCCCTACCACTATGAAAAAGTGGATGAGTGCTTTTGCTGTTGTCTTCATGAAGTTTAAAGATGGTGTGAGCAGCATTGTAGGGGAAGCAAGATACTTGTGCCTGATCAAGCAGGACAGGGGTGAATGTGTAGCACAGGCTGCCCTCAGGGTGTCTCCACACTCACCATGCCTTTCCAAAGGGTTCTTGTGCTGACATACCTGGTGGTGGTTCTTCTTTAACTATAGATGACCACATCTCTTGTTTTTAATCTCCCTCATTGGCCTAGCCTCGGGCTCCTTTGCTAACTCTTTCTTCCCTGTTTGATTTCTGAGTATTAAAAGGCTTCTGAGCCTGGCCCTGGGTGTTATCCTTATGCCAATTACACCACCTCCTTAGGTTATCTCTTCCAATGACTACCAAGGCCATAATGACATGGCAGATTATACACACACACACACACACACACACACACACACATATATATATATACATATACATATATACATATGTGTGTGTATGTATGTGTGTATATATGTGTATATATATATATACAGTTCTGGTCTCACAACTAAGCTCTAGTCCTACATGCTCAACAGCTTCTCTGATATCTCCATTTAGATATTAAATAGGCACTTCAAACTTAACATGAATAAAAATTACTTTTGTATCTCCAACTCCTGGAGCTCATTTTATTTTCTCCTCCAGTGTTTCCATTTCATTAAATGGCACAATGATACACTCAATTACTTAAACCAAAGAACTAGGAATCATCTTTAATTCTTCTCTTTCTTTACCGTATACTCTTACCTACCCCAATAGCTAATCCTGCCCATTCTAAAATATATTGAAAATTCAACCACTGCTCTTTATTTTCACTTTTCTCCATCAGCCCTAGCCCAATCATCATCTTTCTCCCAGACTTCTGTAAGACCTGTCTAACAGTTTCTTGACTCATTTCCTACCTACCTATAAGCCAGCGACTAGAGCTTTTAAAAACAGAACTCAAATTATACAATCTCCCCACCCATGACCTTGACATAACATTGTCTATAGGATTCAATTTCTATTTTAACAAAAGCAAATTCTCTAAATATCTATAAGACCCTACATTATTGGGGGCCTTATTTATACTTCTCATTTTATCACTTCCCACTCCCTTCCCGGCTCATCATGCTCTGGGCACATGGCTTTCTATTCCTGCTTTAGGGACTATTCTTCCTGCTTAAAATGTTCTCCTTCTATACCAATTGTCTGGTAAGTTCCTCTGTCATACAGGTCTCAGCTTAAATGTTATATCCTTAATGATATCCTACTACTCTAATCACTCAAGCACTAATCTCTCTAACACTTTTCTTCATTGTACTTATCACTCTCTGAAATTACTTTGTTCATTTATGAATTTACTTGTTTGTTTTCTCTATTATCCTACAAGTTTGAATACTTCCCTCATTGTGCTTTGCATATAGTAGAAATTCATTTACATAAATTTAGAAAATAATCTAGTTATTGTGTCTCCAGCACACTGGCCATAATCATAGATTATCTAGAGATCTGAGTGTAGCAGATACAAAAGCTCTACTTCAGTACTTGGAATTTATTAAAAGCTAAGTGTCAGAGATATTTTTCTAAGTACTTAACATATAACAACTCTTCAACCATTCTCTGAGATAGGTATCATTTTATAGATGAAGAAGCTGAGGCACAGAAGTTTAAATCAGTTGTCCAAGGTCACATGCCCAGTACTTGGCAGAAGTGCAGAGGCATCTAGAGGGTGACATTATTGTTATTTCTAGATTTGGGTTTAGATCAATGGCTTTGAAGCATTTTGTCATTCTCTCTCTCTCTCTCTTTCTCTCTCTCTCTCTCCCCTCTCACTCCACACACACCTGCACACATGCACCACACATTTCCATCTCAGGCAATTATGCATCCCCATACCTAAAGCCAAAATTTCATGAAATAATAGGGTATCTTATTACTTATGATACACTATGTTCTATCTTAATTTTATTTTCTAAGAAATGCTGCTCAGTACCCACTCAACTGATTCCACAGACCAGGAATATGTCACAACTCACAATTTGAAAAACACTGTATTAGACAACGTCCCTTCATGCTTCATAAAAGGGCAACAAATTTACATATGAGAATGACACAGACCTAAACTGACGTTGTCTAAACTGAATAGGGAAATCCATCTTAAAAGAGATATATAATATGGTCCAAATGAAGTTTAAAGCCTATTAAGACTTTAAATATTTAAAAAATCAGGGTTGTTTTTCCTCCTATGAGTCATAATATACAACATTTGACTTGAAGAAAGGCTTCTCCCTTGAAAAGACTACATCACTGCATCTCCTCTAACTGACCCATCTCTTAATTATTCTTGGGCCCCATGTCTTAATTATAACACTTAAGTACCACAGCTTACTTTTAAACACATTTCTTTCAATTTAAAAGTTGTGGAAAATCACAAGTGATAAATCGTTTAAAAAAAAAGCAAACAACTATCAGCTATCCTGTCACTTATTTTTTTAAATAAATGAAATCTAAAGTGAACCCTTCCTCCAACTCGCCTCTTTCCAATGATAACTTTCATAATTATTATTAATAGTTTATACATAAACTGGCAGCTTTGATTATTCAAGCACACATTAGCCTATATGTGTTATATAGACATAATTTTGTAAAAATATGTATATACTTTTAAATTTTGTCATATATTGTTCCAACTTGATTTTTTCACAACGAAGTGGCACATTTTGAGTTTAGGGAATATATATATATATATATATATATATATATATATATATATATATATATATATTCCACTGAAATTTACCAATTGATAATTGGCATATAAGTTTCTCAATGTTTTCAACATTATTATAATGCTATAGTGACTCACTTATCCATACCTATTTATAAGACAAAGATATTGTGATAGAGTCCTAAAAATGAGGATTAATATTTTGATTTTTAATTGAGGTTTCAAATTGCCCTCCAATATATTTTTACCAATGTATACTATCACTAATACCATATGAGAGTGCCTATTTCCCCAATCTCTGTCAACATTGATATTACCAACATTTAAAACTTTTTAATAAATTTTATGGACAAAATATGCATATTCCATTATTATTTAATTTTGTTTTTCCCCGAATTTTGCAGTGAGTTTAAGCATCTTTTCATGTCATGTATTTTTTTTCTTTTCTAAATTACTGATTCATATATGTTGACCATTTCTGTTTGGCTGTTTACTTTTCTTAAAAATTCATTTATAGAAAAAAAATGTGATAAAGCCTTATATCTATTCTATGTGCTCCATTTTCCCCTCAGCATGTCATTAACTTTTAACTTTATGCCACAGAGGAAATGTTTTATATTCAAAATTTACTTATTAATAGACATGCAGTTAAATGTGTTGCTATTTTGTTGATGACCATTACGTTTTGTCACCCTAAAACCGATATTTTAAAGTTAAAAAATGGCTGTACGAATTTTAAAAAATACTTGTACAGCAGTACATTTTTAAATGCAATACTCAATATTTATTTTTATGTAATTGGACTGATATCAGTAATTTATGTTTTTCTAGAAAATCATCCATTGTATATACCTCAAATTTATTTGCATATTTATAGAAATAAAATTCTCTTGTAGTTTTGTTTAATCTCACTTATATCAACACTTATATCTCACTCTTTTTATTCCTAATAGTGTATATTTTTGCTTTTTAAATTTTTCTGAGTCAGGCTTGCTAGGTACTTATTGATTTCTCTATTTTTTTTTCATGGAAATATATTTTATTTTTATCATTCTTTTTATTTCAGTTTTATTATATATTAATTCGTCTTATTTTTATTAATACTTTAGCTTTTCTATCTCGGTTTGTTTTGTTTTCTAGGTTCTGAAGTTGAATTTTAGTTTACTTATTTGTAATAATTTTAGTAAAGCATATCAAAAGGCATATAAAACTATAAATTTTACTCTGAGTACAGGTACAATTGCATGCCATATTTTATAAACTATAATGTAATTTCTGTTTATTTCTAAATACTTTATATTTAAAATTCTGATTTCCCTTTTGAAATATCTCTTTGAAGCAGCAATGAACATTTAAATTTAGGAAATCATATATATCTAGGTATATCAACTAACTTAGTAAGATCAACAGGATTAAATTTTCTGTTTTCTCCACACATGGAGAACTTCAGCAGGGTTGGGAGGGAACAAGCAGCAGGTCCAGCATGAATGGTGAGAGGAAAGAATAGCAATGTTTTTCTCAGACTTTGGCCTATAGCCCACTGAAAGAAATACATTTGCCTTCATCTTTTTGAAGAAAAATCTTCCTAAAGAAGCTGAAGGTACTATTGCACAAGGGGCTCTCTATCTA
>NW_024352784.1:9710775-10008675 GCF_902729225.1 Pteropus medius
AGGAAGGAAGGAAGGAAGGAAGGAGGGAAGGAAGGAAGGGTGAGAGGGAGAAATGAAAGAAGAAAAGAAGGAAGTAAGGCACTTTTTATTCAGACTATTAGTCCCTGAATTTTCCTGAGTCTTCAAGGAAACTTAATACATGTTTTGTGATTTAAGTAGATATAAATACATTTAAAAAGCATATATGATTAATTTTTGAATGTATATACTGCTTTATTTGGCAGAATATGAGGGGAGATTAATGTTTTTTTATTGTGTTCCATGGCATAGTAATTTTATATGGAATTAATAAATCTTGCTGGGGAAAAAAGGGAGAGAGGGCTCTTTAAAAGACCAAAGATCATTCAGCAAAGTATGGAACTGCAGGGGAAAAACTGGCCTTTAAAAAGTTGAAGGTCACACCTGAAATGTGAATAAAAGCAATAAAACAAACAGAGTTAGTTTTCCATTACATGACAAAAATAAAAAAGAAGGACACTATTTAGAATTGTATGAGGGATGTAACTTCAAAAAATAATTAGTGTATCAGCAAAAATAAATGTGCCTTAATATTTACCACTGCATTTTTATAATAATGTTTTATAATACTGAAAATTCAGAAATAACATAACAATTAAACACTCGGATGTCAATTCCATTCATTGTGATATATTAAAGTGGAAAAACTTGGAGGTAATAAAATGATTATGAAAATATAGTCATTATAAAATAAATATATTAAATGTGAAAAGGTATGTGGTACATAAGAATATTTCATGAATATATTAATAAGTTTAGAAAGAACAAAAACACTAACAGTATTATTTCTGGATAAATAAATGGCATACTTATGATTCAATTTTATGTTTATTTTGACTTGCATGATTTTTAATTTTCTATTTTAATTCAAAAATTTTTGATTTTAAATTTAATTTTCTATTTTTAATTTTTAATGACCAAATATTACTGCATATATGTAAAACACAAATTTTAGTTAATATCTATCACTCTATTTCCTCATAAGCTTCTTTCTCACCTCCTCAAATGACCTGTTTTGCTATTTACTGTTTTAGCAGTGACTGGAATAGAAAGGAGTACCCTATGGGAGTCAAGGACAAACTTCCACAGGCTTTTTTAGCAGGAGAGAAAATTTATAAGGACTTCTAAAAATTCAACCTTCAAAATCAGCTCCTAATCTACTTGTATTAGGGTTCAGTTGGGCATGCAATTACCCATCGCAGGTCTAATTGCCTATTTGCATGCACAATTTAGAAAGGCGCAGTTGAAATTTAGTCCCGGGCTCTCTCCAACACTAATTTTCTCCTTTGAAATTGACATTTCAAAGAACATCAGGTGGCTAAAAACCCAGATTTGTTATTTACTTCAACAAGAAGGGAAGTTTTTCCTTTCCAAGTTGAAGGTTTGGTTTAAAAAATTAAAAAATGAAAGGGAAAAGACAAGGATACAAAGGAATATGCTCTCCTTCCACATTATCAAGAATAGACTCCCATTTGCCTTGAAAGGAGTTGTAATGTGATTGGTTACCCAATTAGCAAGGCTGTCAGAGGAAAAGGTATTTAACTATCTTGTATTTTTATACCTCTATCCTCCTCTGTAAAAGTGGAGATAATAGTATACATTTCTTTGGGTAGTTTTGAGAATTAGAATGAATAATGGATATAAAAAATGACATAGTAAGCCACAATATTAGTCCTCTCTCTGTTCTCTTCATCTTATTTTCTATATCTATTGTCTTTCATCTTTATAGGTAATGATACATAGAATTGATTTATACTAGCTTATGACTGAAAGGATTAACAACTGGTAAAACAGCATCCTCTCTTCCTTGCCAAGTCAGTTTTGTGGGCTCATTGTAGGGACTGAAAACAGATGTATTTATGAATTTGACAGTTAGGTTTACTGTGCTGTTTAATATAATGGTTATCAACAGCTGTATTAATGGGGAAAAAAAAGGTGAAGTTTCTACTAACCGGCACATGCTGTGAAAATCGAGCAATCTTGTCTCTATCTTAACACATTAAAAACAAAACAAACAAACAAAATAGCAATTGTGGAGTTCCTTGGGAGAGTACTGCACACATAAAAGGTGACTGACCTCTGCCTGAATCATGCAGGAGCACGTTGGTGGTCTGGCAAGCTCCTTTGGCAGTAAAGCAAAGGAGAGTTATGCTATATTGTGGATAGCCTGGGCTCTCAGAGAAAAGGATGTGGGTTCCTGTGGAGCAGATCTAGCCACAGAAGAGAGAGCTAGAGTAAGATGGTCTTCGAATTGTCCAAGAGGGCCAACTGAAGAAATGAACAAGCTTTGGCAGAGAGAAACTGGAAGTCAATACTATGCCCCTTGCTCCTCCTACCTCCACAGCTTTCCTACCTAATACAGTTCCCAGCTGAGGGAGAGACCTCAACTCTACATCAAGTAGAATTTTCACTATTACATGAGTTTAAGCATGTCTGAGTGAGTACTTATCAGTCCTGTGGATACCTGGAACATTGAAAGTGATCAATAAACAGAAATAAAGAAAGGCAGGGAGGAGGTTAGGTAGAGAGGGAGAAAGGGAGGAAGAGAGGGAGAGAAGGAGGCAACAAAGAAAGGAAGGATAGAAAGAATTCATTTGTGTTCACAAATACAGGAGCATAAATTTACATAAAAACAGCCTGGCAAATTTCCAGAATGAGGAAAATTTCTCTTTTAAATGTAACTCTCCTGCCTTCTTTGGGATGTTCTTTTATCTTGCTACTTTTATATTTCTCCTACCCTTGTGGAATCCCAGAATCATTGATGTCTTAGCCCTCACAGTACATTTTCCATCCAAAACCTCTTTTACAAGGAATTCTTATAATCTCATATTAGTGAAGGAAGTAACATCAGATTTAAAAAGTACTCTACCAAAATACCAATGTATCATGCCGTTTTGTTTCCATTAAAATGTGTGGGTTAAGGAAGACGAACCTTCACTCCTCACCTGATCTAAATAAGTGTCATTACTGCATTTGTTATAAGAAACTTCTATTGAAGTTATTGAATAACTCCCTGTTTAACTCTGACATTTGGTATAGCTTGTGATGGTGGAAGATACATTGATAAATTAGTTCCTAGGCTGAACAATAGTGAATACGATACCTGAACAAGTTCTTGACAAAATTAAAAAAGAAATGGATATTACATGGTTTTATAGGCTTAGAGTTGAACAAATATCTTTTGAAGTTTCCTAGTGATATTATTCTGAGATGCAATCAATATTACTTGTACATGAGGTGCCCTCTCCCCTACCACTATGAAAAAGTGGATGAGTGCTTTTGCTGTTGTCTTCATGAAGTTTAAAGATGGTGTGAGCAGCATTGTAGGGGAAGCAAGATACTTGTGCCTGATCAAGCAGGACAGGGGTGAATGTGTAGCACAGGCTGCCCTCAGGGTGTCTCCACTCTCACCATGCCTTTCCAAAGGGTTCTTGTGCTGACATACCTGGTGGTGGTTCTTCTTTAACTATAGATGACCACATCTCTTGTTTTTAATCTCCCTCATTGGCCTAGCCTCGGGCTCCTTTGCTAACTCTTTCTTCCTTGTTTGATTTCTGAGTATTAAAAGGCTTCTGAGCCTGGCCCTGGGTGTTATCCTTATGCCAATTACACCACCTCCTTAGGTTATCTCTTCCAATGACTACCAAGGCCATAATGACATGGCAGATTATACACACACACACACACACACACACACACACACATATATATATATACATATACATATATACATATGTGTGTGTATGTATGTGTGTATATATGTGTATATATATATATACAGTTCTGGTCTCACAACTAAGCTCTAGTCCTACATGCTCAACAGCTTCTCTGATATCTCCATTTAGATATTAAATAGGCACTTCAAACTTAACATGAATAAAAATTACTTTTGTATCTCCAACTCCTGGAGCTCATTTTTTTTTCTCCTCCAGTGTTTCCATTTCATTAAATGGCACAATGATACACTCAATTACTTAAACCAAAGAACTAGGAATCATCTTTAATTCTTCTCTTTCTTTACCGTATACTCTTACCTACCCCAATAGCTAATCCTGCCCATTCTAAAATATATTGAAAATTCAACCACTGCTCTTTATTTTCACTTTTCTCCATCAGCCCTAGCCCAATCATCATCTTTCTCCCAGACTTCTGTAAGACCTGTCTAACAGTTTCTTGACTCATTTCCTACCTACCTATAAGCCAGCGACTAGAGCTTTTAAAAACAGAACTCAAATTATACAATCTCCCCACCCATGACCTTGACATAACATTGTCTATAGGATTCAATTTCTATTTTAACAAAAGCAAATTCTCTAAATATCTATAAGACCCTACATTATTGGGGGCCTTATTTATACTTCTCATTTTATCACTTCCCACTCCCTTCCCGGCTCATCATGCTCTGGGCACATGGCTTTCTATTCCTGCTTTAGGGACTATTCTTCCTGCTTAAAATGTTCTCCTTCTATACCAATTGTCTGGTAAGTTCCTCTGTCATACAGGTCTCAGCTTAAATGTTATATCCTTAATGATATCCTACTACTCTAATCACTCAAGCACTAATCTCTCTAACACTTTTCTTCATTGTACTTATCACTCTCTGAAATTACTTTGTTCATTTATGAATTTACTTGTTTGTTTTCTCTATTATCCTACAAGTTTGAATACTTCCCTCATTGTGCTTTGCATATAGTAGAAATTCATTTACATAAATTTAGAAAATAATCTAGTTATTGTGTCTCCAGCACACTGGCCATAATCATAGATTATCTAGAGATCTGAGTGTAGCAGATACAAAAGCTCTACTTCAGTACTTGGAATTTATTAAAAGCTAAGTGTCAGAGATATTTTTCTAAGTACTTAACATATAACAACTCTTCAACCATTCTCTGAGATAGGTATCATTTTATAGATGAAGAAGCTGAGGCACAGAAGTTTAAATCAGTTGTCCAAGGTCACATGCCCAGTACTTGGCAGAAGTGCAGAGGCATCTAGAGGGTGACATTATTGTTATTTCTAGATTTGGGTTTAGATCAATGGCTTTGAAGCATTTTGTCATTCTCTCTCTCTCTCTCTTTCTCTCTCTCTCTCTCTCTCTCTCACACACACACACACACACACACACACATGCACACACACATTTTACATCTCAAACCAGTATATGCATCCCCATACCTAAAGCCAAAATTTCATGAAATAATAGGGTATCTTATTACTTATGATACACTATGTTCTATCTTAATTTTATTTTCTAAGAAATGCTGCTCAGTACCCACTCAACTGATTCCACAGACCAGGAATATGTCACAACTCACAATTTGAAAAACACTGTATTAGACAACGTCCCTTCATGCTTCATAAAAGGGCAACAAATTTACATATGAGAATGACACAGACCTAAACTGACGTTGTCTAAACTGAATAGGGAAATCCATCTTAAAAGAGATATATAATATGGTCCAAATGAAGTTTAAAGCCTATTAAGACTTTAAATATTTAAAAAATCAGGGTTGTTTTTCCTCCTATGAGTCATAATATACAACATTTGACTTGAAGAAAGGCTTCTCCCTTGAAAAGACTACATCACTGCATCTCCTCTAACTGACCCATCTCTTAATTATTCTTGGGCCCCATGTCTTAATTATAACACTTAAGTACCACAGCTTACTTTTAAACACATTTCTTTTAATTTAAAAGTTGTGGAAAATCACAAGTGATAAATCGTTTAAAAAAAAAGCAAACAACTATCAGCTATCCTGTCACTTATTTTTTTAAATAAATGAAATCTAAAGTGAACCCTCCCCCCAACTCGCCTCTTTCCAATGATAACTTTCATAATTATTATTAATAGTTTATACATAAACTGGCAGCTTTGATTATTCAAGCACACATTAGCCTATATGTGTTATATAGACATAATTTTGTAAAAATATGTATATACTTTTAAATTTTGTCATATATTGTTCCAACTTGATTTTTTCACAACGAAGTGGCACATTTTGAGTTTAGGGAATATATATATATATATATATATATATATATATATATATATATATATATATATTCCACTGAAATTTACCAATTGATAATTGGCATATAAGTTTCTCAATGTTTTCAACATTATTATAATGCTATAGTGACTCACTTTTCCATACCTATTTATAAGACAAAGATATTGTGGTAGAGTCCTAAAAATGAGGATTAATATTTTGATTTTTAATTGAGGCTTCAAATTGCCCTCCAATATATTTTTACCAATGTATACTATCACTAATACCATCTGAGAGTGTCTATTTCCCCAATCTCTGTCAACATTGGTATTACCAACATTTAAAACTTTTTAATAAATTTTATGGCAAAATATGCATATTCCATTATTATTTAATTTTGTATTTCCCCGAATTTTGCAGTGAGTTTAAGCATCTTTTCATGTCATGTATTTTTTTTCTTTTCTAAATTACTGATTCATATATGTTGACCATTTCTGTTTGGCTGTTTACTTTTCTTAAAAATTCATTTATAGAAAAAAAATGTGATAAAGCCTTATATCTATTCTATGTGCTCCATTTTCCCCTCAGCATGTCATTAACTTTTAACTTTATGCCACAGAGGAAATGTTTTATATTCAAAATTTACTTATTAATAGACATGCAGTTAAATGTGTTGCTATTTTGTTGATGACCATTACGTTTTGTCACCCTAAAACCGATATTTTAAAGTTAAAAAATGGCTGTATGAATTTTAAAAAATACTTGTACAGCAGTACATTTTTAAATGCAATACTCAATATTTATTTTTATGTAATTGGACTGATATCAGTAATTTATGTTTTTCTAGAAAATCATCCATTGTATATACCTCAAATTTATTTGCATATTTATAGAAATAAAATTCTCTTGTAGTTTTGTTTAATCTCACTTATATCAACACTTATATCTCACTCTTTTTATTCTTAATAGTGTATATTTTTGCTTTTTAAATTTTTCTGAGTCAGGCTTGCTAGGTACTTATTGATTTCCCTATTTTTTTTTCATGGAAATATATTTTATTTTTATCATTCTTTTTATTTCAGTTTTATTATATATTAATTCGTCTTATTTTTATTAATACTTTAGCTTTTCTATCTCGGTTTGTTTTGTTTTCTAGCTTCTGAAGTTGAATTTTAGTTTACTTATTTGTAATAATTTTAGTAAAGCATATCAAAAGGCATATAAAACTATAAATTTTACTCTGAGTACAGGTACAATTGCATGCCATATTTTATAAACTATAATGTAATTTCTGTTTATTTCTAAATACTTTATATTTAAAATTCTGATTTCCCTTTTGAAATATCTCTTTGAAGCAGCAATGAACATTTAAATTTAGGAAATCATATATATCTAGGTATATCAACTAACTTAGTAAGATCAACAGGATTAAATTTTGTTTTCTCCACACATGGAGAACTTCAGCAGGGTTGGGAGGGAACAAGCAGCAGGTCCAGCATGAATGGTGAGAGGAAAGAATAGCAATGTTTTTCTCAGACTTTGGCCTATAGCCCACTGAAAGAAATACATTTGCCTTCATCTTTTTGAAAAAAAATCTTCCTAAAGAAGCTGAAGGTACTATTTCACAAGGGGCTCTCTATCTAACATGCAATCAGAAGCCAGCTAGCTTTTGAAACCCAGATGGAAAGTAAAATAATGAAGGGAGAACCGAACCATCCTCCATCCTTCTTCACTGACCACAATGTGACTCCAATGTACTCAGAATTCTAGGAAATTATAAGTATTTGATACTTATAATTCATTCTTTGTATAAATGTTTTTTAAGCACCTGCTTCATGTCAAGTGCTGTTCTTCACCCTGGAGAAGCAGCGAAGAACAGCGCTGACGACACTGTAGGCTGAATCCTCGGCTTGGACACTGCTCCATCATATTGGACATTGGGAGCTGAGGGCAGTGGAAGGTTAGCACAGGGATCTGAGACTTCCCTCCCTAGAGATGTTAGAAGTAGAAGAGCACAGGAAAGGGGAAGAGAGGAGAACATGAGATGGTATATATGAATACATGTGAAACTTCCTCCCAGAAACCCCGCAAATATGTGGGTGAATCTTTAGTGGGATTTGCAAAGATTCTACATTCATAGGTTGGGAATAAGACCTGGAATTATGTGGATTATTACAATTTATGGATTCTCGCATAGTTTCCAACCACCAGTAAGGTCATCACATATACATTTACTTATTACCAACACTAGACCAATCATTGGGAAAAGGAGGCAATTTCATCTTTGTTAATGGTGTATTCTGATTTATCCCCATGTCTTCTGCAATATAATGAGAGGATTTCAACTTCATCCAAATAACATATGTGCTGGCCTTGCATGTTCCTGAGACTTGTGTACATAGCATCTTATTTATTCAGTAAAACAGTTCTGTGCAGTAATTATCATCATTCCTGTTGCAGGGCAAGAAACTGAAGCTGAAAGAGATTCAGTCACTGACTCAAGTCGCATAACTAACACAGGGTAGCATCCTTTCCAGGAACTGTTCAGACAATGTCTGTTGAACCAAGGATGATGTGAGCCACAGCTTTATTACTTGTTTAGTTGCAATAATTTAAATTGAGTTCAGCTGAGTGACATCCACTGAGTAATAGAGAGAACTTGTAATTACTACCCATTTCAGTGTACCTACAATAAAGTGTATTTTTTTTTAATTCTCCCTTCTCATCATAGATGGTTTTGTAGAGGTATGAAAAAAACATTATAATATGTAATTATCTAGACTGAAGCATTGCAGTGGGCACAAATAAATATGGCAGAATTGTTAGTTTTATTATAATTGTTCATTAGATTTAATCATTTATTTATTCAAATGTATGCCTTGAGCAGCTCCACATTACTAGATACTATTTTAGACATTATTTGAGAAAAAAAATATGAACTGTTTTCTAAAAGGAAGTTATAGTTTAATAAGGTAGGTGAGATTTGTACTCCAGATAGAAAGAACTGTGTGTCATTTGACACATATTAATAGCAGATGGCAGAAACAACACTAGAATTGTATTTCTGCCCCTGTCACAGATCAGATGTGAGCTTCCTGAGCTAATGCTTTCTCTCCGGAGCTGTTTTCTCATCAGTAAAGAGTGGTCTAGGAAATTGTTAAGATCTAAAGTATTTTTTCAGCATGATAATTTTATAAGTTATTTAGAAGAGATTAATTTTACTTCATATGGGAAAAACATTAAAAAGGAGGAATTGCAGTTAAACTTACCATGAAAGATTTATGAAAACTATCATAATAAACAAAGAAGTAGGGGAGTTAGCTTTTAGGAAACATATGTTTACTACAAGAATATCTATCATATTATGATATTGGTTTAACCACAAAACACTGCTTGGTCCTAAGTACATGTGTAGAGTGTTTTGGGAGTGGCAGATAGAAGCTGAAAGATCTCAGCAAAAAATGTTTTAGATTAGAATTTAAAGTCTTAGCTTCGTGTGAGCGGCACCTTTTCAATTTTCTACAATTTGTTTCTTTACTGTTATCTGAAAATTGTATGCATACTAGCATGCATTCTTTTTAATTTAATAGCAAACTCTTAGTTACACAATTTTCCTACTGTTCAATGCCTTTCCTCTTATCCTATAAAACCAATGTATCTTGTTCCAGGGTTCCTATTTATATTGAAATCATACCATTATTAATTTTTACCTTACACACATTTTTGAAAATATATCTTGATTACCTAACCAACACTAAAATATTCTCCTGAAAATGAGAAAAAAATATATCAATCAATCATCTTGGTGTCAAGTGAAAAAAGTTGGTTGACTGAATGTTCAGCATTCATCCAGATGTTAAGTTGTAGTAATCAACCAAAGACAGAATGCATGTATGCACATGTGTGTTATATAGTATCACTTATCTTTAGATAGTTTCTTGGGATATACAGATCTTGAAATTCCCCAGCTTTTATCTGTGGATTAAATTAAAATCACTACTAATAGTGCCACCTTGTGTCTGAAACTCAAAATTAAGAGTTCATGTTTATACATTACAGAATTTTCATGATAAAAATAAGCATATGTATTAATCCACTCCAAACTTCTCTTTTAGAGTTAAGCAGTCAGAGGTTTAGGGAAGTTAAGTGACTTGTTTAAAGCCAATCAATCAGGGATTGGTGCAGCTGGGACTAAAACCCAAGACTCCTGTTTTTCTGTTTAGTCATTTTTAAATATATATACTACAGTCCTTGGAGAACTCATTTTTGATGACAAAAGAAAAGTAATCAATTTTACTTTTAAAGTTACTTAAAATTAAAGTAAGGTGTAGATATTATATTAATTTAGCTCTAATTTATGGTTGCAATAAGATTCAATTTTGCTACTTAATACTTTAAAATCCTGATAGTTAACAAATGTATATAATAATAATGTAGGCCACTATTATTAATGCTTGTCAGGGACAATTAACTTTAAGAATTTTATCTTCTTAATTTTTTTTTTAAATACTAATTTAAGAGAAGTCACCCAAGATATTTTCTGCTACATTATCTAATTTTATATTGAATTTAAGGCAGGCATGAATCCACATTAGTTTTCAGAATTAATTTTTAAAAGTTCGAAAGTAAATGGCACAATAGTAGTACAGCAATAAACAATGCAAAATAACAGGTTTGATAGATCTTCTATCCATATATTAGAAAACTTGTATATCCTGTACTTTCACAGAATTTTATAAGTCGAGGCCTCCTTCATCGAACTTTATGTCAGACTTTTCCATTAACAGAGATATGTTACACACAGCACTGAGCTGGCCATAATAAAATGTCAAAAAGAGGTAGAGTACATGGTTTCTACCCTGAGAGAATGCAAGCCTTATTTAGTTATCTTTCAAAATTAAAGATGATTTACTAGCACCTAATCAAAAATTCACATAACCTATTTTTCTGGTGATGAGGAAAGAGAAAGCTTTCGAGATGCAAAAAGCAAAGAGACTATGTCTTGGGTACTTACGACACGCTAGGAACATCACACTCTGGTCCAGTAAATTGAGGAAGAGCTTTAGAGAAAGAAAGAAAGAAAGAAAGAGAAAGAAAGAAAGAAAGAAAGAAAAAATCTTGACAAGTCCCATTTTCCTTTAATGAATTTACATAAATTCAGTTGTTATCCTGGTTGCCATAACAGAAGTGGTAATGCCAAGAAGTGAGTGCCTAGCTTTAAAAAGAGATTATGAAACAAAAAAGTAAAATATGACAAATGTAGAAACAAAGAAGAGGACAGGAAGAGGGAATCCTCAAAGCCATGGCTAGGTTTATAGGATGCCCTCAAAGCAACAGTTGAATTCAAAAGGAAAATGGACAAATGAAAAAATATTGCTACATCAAAAATCAGATGACTTGAAGAATCATTCAAAATCGACGTATTTAGCTAAGAATGAAATCAGGACAGGTAGCTTTGCTTTTGTCAGCTGCCTAAATAGGGAGTACTAACTTTCATTAAGAAAAAAAAAAAAATGTAGACCTAAATGCCAGTGAAGTACATAGCTTACTGGCTTCTTTCCTAGCACTGGCTCTGTTCATCAGGTGAGAATTTTGTGAGTTTTGAAAAATTTGGCTTTCTGAAGGTTGCAAAATTTTGCATTGTGACTATTAAAACTTCTTTGCAGAACACTGTATTTTTTGAAGAAATCATATCTCACAGTGTTTCCAATAAAATATAAATGTGATCTGCAAATGTGATATCTTCTGAGTAAAGAATGAAATAAAGGCTGTGTCGAGAACTGAAGAGATTAGTTTAATGCTATTTCAGCACTGTTAACTAACTCCTGACATTTATGAAATATTAAAAGAAGAATTTATCTACTGACCTGAAAGAGAAATGAGAAAGCTATGTACTGAGTAGAACTAAAATATCTGTCCCAGCTTGCAGACTTGATAAATTAACATGGTTAAGAATCAGGCCTCAAATCAATTTTTAAAAATTTGAAAACACCAGTGCCCAGAAATATAAAATGGGTAAAGAGAAAGGAAGTGTCTGGATTACCCAATAAAATATGTGCAATGGGGTTAGGGTAGCAAAGAACAACTGCACAGGCATTCCAATAGTTGGGTATGATCAGGTCAAGGGAAACCACAAGCGCACACGTGTACGCACGCACACACGCACACACACACACACATTATAATTGCTTTTATAAATCCCAATGTAGGTGAGAAATTAAAGCACATCTGGGCACTTTTTTTTTTTAACAAAATGGAATACTGTAACATTATCACTAAATATTAATGGAGAGAAAGACGATCAAAAATCTATTGTTAAGTATAAGAAAGCAACTTAGAAAGCTAACTGGATCATTATCTCATTTAAAAAAATGGGAAAATGGGAAGAAAAGGGAATCTTTTAGGTAGCAATTTTAATAAAATTATAAAACATTTGTCATTTCTTCTTCTAGGTTATGTTTATTTTTTCCAACAATAAATATTTATTGCTCTGATAAAAATAAGATAATTATTTTAAAACAAGCAAAGAAAAGGAAATAAGAAAATAAAGTTTTAAAATTCTTTGGAGAATGATGGGACATTCATTCCCTGGGAGTCAGAGGTCAGGGCTTCTGATTGTAAGCATCCAAGATTGCTTACAGTGTCAGTCAATTAGCAGGCAGATGTGATATTACCTTACATCTACGTAATGAACCTCCGGAAAGCTATTTGGGACTAGCTAGAACCAGGTAATATGAAAAATCAAGGAAAGCAGTAGAGAATATATGAAGAGAAAAAAAGAGGAAGAAAGGAAGAGAAACATAAAGTAAAGGATAAGGAAAAAAAAAAAGAAATGTATATAGACACATAATAAATCATTCAATTCATTTATTAGAGCTCATATCCTGTACTTTACTCTTTCCATGTACAATACTATTAAATCTCACTAAAATCATTTTTAAAATGCATAGACTTTTTTATATAAAGATGAAATTTTTAAAAATTTGAGAAGAGACTAGCAGAGTAGCTGGCATACTGTTGATATACATTGCACATGAGCTTAGAGGTCTGGTTACTCTATGGTATATTGGAAAATGGAAGGAGAAAATAAAGCTGGTAGCTATATAAAAGTAAGAGCGGATAGTTGGGGAAAGACTGAATAGCTATGCAAAACTGATAAAAATGCAAAAGGTACAACACTGGTTATCATATCCATACACCTATTCTTTTAGAAGGCATTGCTATATTACAGCTTTCTATAATACTAAAATTCCAAATGAGACCCAGATAATGATGAAAACATATTATGTACAATATCCTTAGCTTAAAAAATTAGGCATTTAACCTATTTAATTAAAAAAATTAAATAAAATACAGGATAATGTCAGCCAGGATAAAAAGTCATTAAAACTTTCACATATTTTTGGTAGTAAAAAACATTGCACATTATCTGAGAGAAGTAATTTATCATTATTTATTATAAGCCATAAAATTTTCCAAACCATTTAATATAGCAAGCCCAATAAATTAAAATATGAAAAAAATAAATATACATATATCAATATACATATATGCTTTTCACATACATATTTATCATGTTTAAAACCAATAGTGCTACCTAAATGATCAATGATATGGTAAATTATAGTATATCTACTGGATGGATATAATGAACACTTGAAAATATTGCTTTCTTTACTTCATAAAAATAGCTATGATGTTAAGAAAGTCAGAGTGTGGAAAGAGCATTAACTGTGACTGCAATTATATGAAATACACATCAAATATAGATTAGAGGGTAAGAATCTAAAAGACAATATGGGTTGCACTAGGATGGTGATAATATGCACATTTTATTTTCTGTAATTTCTTTTCTAAAGTAGTCTATTTTATTATCTTAATTTTTAAAAAAAGTATGCACAGTAGAATAAGTGTTTTGTAAGTGTTCCCGCACCAACTCAGGCTACAGTTGTTCACTGACTCAGTACTTCTCTATGGTCCTCCCTGGGAGCTAAGGTTCTAGGATGGGCTCACAGAGGAAGAATAGTAAAGAAGCTGCTGTAATAAGACAGGGAAAAAATAATGACACCCTGGGAAGAGAGTGGGGCTTGAGATAACACAACAAATTTCAGAAGTATTTAAGAAGCAAACTGACAATCATAACAGTTTCAATTTACATAATTTCCTTCATTGAAATGGAAGCATCATTTATATGTATATTTAATCCACCTAAAAATTTTAAACTTCTTGTGTATACACTCCATTTTTTCAATCTGTTGATGTTCACCTCTCTGTTTAGACAGTGGATGTTTAATGGTTTTGTTTGTACTGATACATAGCTTATGTCATTAAAATAACTGAAATAATAAGAATGAGCAGCATAGATCACTTGGTTTCTTATTAAATGTTTGTCTCAAGAAAATAAAAATATACAATTAAAAAACTGAATTTTTAAATTACCTGGAATGCTTGAGTCAGTTATGGCACAGTAACAGAATTGTAAAGATTTAATATAGATAATTTAGACGAGCAATCCACTTTGAAGTTTAATCTGTCCAGGTAATTATAACAAACCACAGAAAATTACCTTCCCAGTAAAGGAAACCATAAATAGAATACAAAATCATCCTACTAAAAGGGAGAAAACACTTGCAAATCATGTATCTGATAAAGGACTAATATCCAAAATATATAAAGAACTCACATAAGTCAATATCAAACAAACATGATTAAAAAATGGACAGAGTATCTGCATAGGTGTTTCTAAAGAAGACATACAGATGGTCAACAGGTATTTGAAAAGGTGCTGAACATCGCTAATCATCTGGTAAAATGAAAATCAAAACCACAGTGAGGTCGATATTACCTCATATCTGTCAGAATTGCTATTATCAAAAACATGAGAAATAATAAGTGTTGGCAAGGATGTAGAGAAAAGATAAACTTACGCATTGTTAGTTAAGATATGCATTGGTGCAACGTCTACAGAAAGCAGTAGTAAGGGTCCTCAAAAAATTAAAAATAGAACTACCAGATGATCCAGTAATTCCACTTCAGGGTATTTTTACAAAAAAAAATTAAAACACTAACTCGAAAAGATATATGCACCCCCACACTCACTACAGTATTATTTACGATAGCCAAGATATGGAAACAACGTAAGTGTTTATCAATGAATGGGTGGATAAATGAAACCTGGTCAGTCGGTCGGTCAGTCGGTCAATCAGTAGATCGACATATCTATCCATCCATCCATCCTTAGAAATACAAATGGAGGGAATCGAGTGTGTCCCTGTACCCACCCTCAACAAAGAGGGAAAAGAATGAAAGTGGCAAGTGCCTAGCAGGTGTCTACCATAAAAGACAACATATCTAGTAGTATTTGATGAAAAACCTACTAGAGTCTTCCAAAAATAAAAGGTATTGGGGAACTTAGTAGAGGTTTGAAGACCTGTTTGAGAAATGAATGTGATGTCATATTGAAACTTTGGGTAAAAAATGCAAGTATGACTACATTTGAACTCAGAGGCACAGTGTAATATGAGATACACAGCCAATCATAGAGAAACAACTGAAAAAAGAGGCAGAATTTTTTGATTATTCATTAACCACTTCAGATTATTAAGTTCTCAGATATAGCATGAACATAAATTATTTTCATTTCACCAGGTATCTGATGAAGACCTACTATAAGCCAGGCAGTGTATTAGGATCCAGGCATTCGAAGCTAAATAAAACAAATCTTCGCCCTTGACAAGTTTAACATCTCATTGAAATTGGATATAATGAACAAATGATTACTCCGTATGACAAGTTCTATAGTAGAGATAAATGGAAGTCTCTTTAGTTACACAGATGATGATGAATACATCATGAGTATACAAATACTGGTTACTGGTTTTAGTTTATACGCCAGTGAGAGTGGGAGACAACTTTTACACACTTACATAAAGAACTGGCTTGGAAATAAATGGTTAAAAATAATTCATGAAATATGTCTATTAATGTCTTAAGTGCAGTTACTAATCTAATAATATTCAGTTATTCATTCATCTACAAACTATTTCCACACACTACTAGAAGAATACATAGAGAAAATTTTCTAACTGCATGCCATGATTAAATTAATTGGAATTTCACTCTATATTTACGAGATCAAGCAAATATTAATGTTAGGTGGAGGTACTTTGTATAACTCAATCACAATATTAAATTGAAAAAATCAATTGAAAATGCCTGGTTTAGACACCTCTAATGCTAGACAAGAAAAAAGTCTATTTGTGACAACATGAATGGATATTGAGATTATCACACCAAGTGAAATAAGTCAGAAAATTGAGAACCATATAATTTCTCTCATATGTGGGATATAAAACTGAAAGCAACAAATTAACAAAACAGAAACAGATGGACATGAAGTTCCCCAATACCTAGTGTCTTAATCTACTTTCCTCATGCCCCCCACTCTCCCTCTGGTAACCAGTTTACTGGTTACCAGAGGGAGAGTGGGGGGCATGAGGAAAGTAGATTAAGATAAAAGGGGTCAAATATATGGTGACGGAAGGAAATTTAACTTCAGGTGATTAACACACAATGCAATATACATATAATGTACTATTGAATTGTATACTTGAAACCTATATAATTTTATTAACCAATGTCACCCCAATAAATAAAAATTTGAAAAGAAAGAATTCCTAGTGCAATCAGATGCCAATATAATATTCTAGAATTTCAAAAGAACCAGGAACTCTGTTATACTCTAGTAGCTATGGTATCTTCAAAAGCTTTCCTTCTAACGCTAGATATTTTAGAGGATCATGTCACAAAGCCTGGACTTTGTCTCTCTACAACCACAGTGATGGAAGTTCTCGTTATAAGAAAGTCCTCGACACCCATTATTTCTTGCTGATAATCATGAAGGCTTCTCCTGTGACAACTGAATTTTTCTGATGGAATAACACAGGTAAAAGTGATGTCTACACTTCTATAAAAATGTCAGAGGTAAAATCATCATCATCATCATCATCATTGATGACAGAAAAATAGAAGGAGAAAAGGCAGGCTCATCATGAGGTAATCAAGCCTAAAGTTTTTGACTATTGTTTCAGGGAGTGTAGGACCTAAGTATGGGCCTTGAGCCATCTGACAGAAAGTATAACAGAGCAAATGCTGCTTTTTCCTCACAAATTTTTCAAGCTTTGTGCTTCCTTTCTGATAGCAGACCACTTAGCTTTCTCAAGGATCTACCTTCCTATATACCCATATATGTCTTCCTATATTCTACTGATGATACAGTCTTTTACTACCACCTCTTCCCTTTCCGGAGACTCTGCAAGCCCCCCTTTTTTGCTTCTCCACCCCCATACCGATTGAATCAGAATTTGCTGATGGGGAGCTTAAGGATTGTTATGTTAGTCAACTCCTTCAAGGAAATATTTTTTATCCTCAGGCAATATTCTTCAATCAATGTTGTATCCTCCGAAATTCATGTTAACACTCTAATCCCTAAGGCCACGGTATTTGGAGATAAAGCCTTGGGCTGGTTAAGTAGGGTTAGGTGAAGCCATGAGGGTGGATCTCATGATGGGATTAAGACCATTATAAAAGGAGGCATCAGAAAGCTTGATTTGCCTCTCTTTCATAAGTGCAAGAGGAGGTCATATGAGCATATAGTGAGATGGGTGCTGTCTAAAAGCCAAGAGAAGAGACCTCAGAATGAAATCTACCTTGTTAATACCTTGATTTTATATTTCCCAGCATCTAGAAGTGTGAAAAATAAATTTCTGTTGTTTAAGCTACCCAGTTTATGGTATTTTGTTAAGGCAGCCTGATTTGACTAAAACAGCTTAGTTAAAAAAAAACACAGATTTACTCTCAGAGCTGGAGCTCTCCTTAAAGGTGTATGGAAATTCCTATTAAGATTTAGCAGGAGTTTCACCTTGAGAGATGCCTTCCATAAACTTTACTACTAGGAGAGTCCTCATTTGCATACATCTAAATGATCATATGACTAATATAAATGTGAAGAGTAGGAAACAACAGTTGAATTTGTTCTCATTTGCAGTTCTCTACAAAGGAGTCTTCTCTCCTTGAAGAAGACTCTGTTTGCATAGTGGTTTTCAGAAGACTATTGAATTTCTTGCTTAAGGCATTTATTGGGACCATTTATAGTATCTTTTGAGCATGGGCATAAATAAAGAAAAGGAAATAAGGCAAGTTTCTCTTTCACAATATATTCCCATTTGAGATGTTTGGCTCAGGAAAGGAATTCAAGAAAAAAAATATTTAAAAATGGGTTCTTCTGTGATTTGGGGCTTCATCACCTTAAGATATATATAAAGACAAAGTATGACAAGTTCAGAGATTTTAATTTTTTTTTCAGTGTCCTAATGTTTAGAACAGTTTCTTATTCATTGTAGAGGTTCGAAGAATATTTGTTGAAGAAATGAAGTAAGGAACAAATGGGTAGATAAAAAGGACGGCTCAGGACAAACTTCTCCTAGTTACATGGGAAAGTCATAGCAGCAAGCTTTTCCATTTCTCCCACAAGCGAGAAGTGGCAAAGTGTTAGCAACTGGTGAATATAAATAATGAGTATAAAGGTGTTCATTTGACTATTTATTTGTTTAGCTTTTCTGAGGATTTAAAATGTTGAAAAAATAAAGAATTGAGGGAAAATATAGAACAACTGTTGTATTGAAACACTATTGTGTAATACTCATTTCTCTTCAAATCATATAAATTGCTTTTTACTAAAGATCTCTGTGGAGATATGCTTGTATATTTTTCTTGTGTATCTGAATTTAAACTTTAATATAGATAAAAACAAATACAAGTATATATTATTTTCTTCTTTCTTATATAAAAGACAAAATACTACATGCAGTTTTATGTCCTTGCTTCTCATTCCCTCTCTCTCCCACCCTCCTTCTCACTCTCTGTGTCTTTCTCGCTCTTTCTTGGTTTATAATAAATCCCAAAATATTTTGCATGTAAGTTCAAGGAGAGCTTTATTATTCTTTTTTATAGCAAAAAGTTTCATAGTGTGATTATACCATTGTTTATGTACCCAATCATTGGCAAAAAAAAAACCAAAATATTGCAATTAATAACTTGTACATATGTGATTTTATGTATGTGCAGGTACATCACCAAGAAAATCCAGAGGTGAGAATACTATGTCAAAGGGTAAATACATTTGTATTTTAATAAATATTTCCAAATACTTTCTATTGGTGCTGTATGATTTGGCACTCATACCAACCATGTTTTGAGAGTGCTTGTTTTCCCACAATTTCATCAATAGATTATCTTGTCCGACTTTTGTATTTCTGCCAGCTTGATGGATAAATTACATCTAAGTATGGTTTTGATTTTAATTTCTCAGATAATAATAAGGTTGAGCATAAGTTCATATGATTACAGGTCATTTTTTTTTATGTTTCTGTGTATTGTCTATTCATACCTTTTAGAAATTTTCAACTGTTTTTATCAATATAAATAAGGATGGTTTTTTTTTTCATATCTAAAGGAAATTAGGACTGACTCTATACTCTGAATGACATACCTTTCCCATGTTTTAATTTGACTTTAACAATAGAGTTTTAATTTTATCAGTCTTGTATTTTGTGAATTTCTAATTTTGAGAAATAGAAAGATATTCTTTACCCCAAAATTATATAAGATTTTTTTCCTATATCTTTTTTCCTTCAAGTATTTCTAAGCTTTTTTTTTTTCTTTACACTTAAATTTATCCCCATGTTTAATGCCAGGATCCAATTTTATTACCAAAAGGCTATCCAGCTGTCCAACCCTATTAATTAAAAAAAAAAAAAAAAAAAATCTTGATTGACTTGAGATGATAGCTTCACAACATATTAAATTCTCATAAATACATATGTATATGGTATCTTTCTGTAGTTTACATATTGCTCTATTGATTTGTCATTTTTAGTGTGTCAATATGATATTCTTTTGATACTTGGAATTTTATGTTAATATAGTTAATATCTGGTAAAGACAATTCTCCTTTATTGCTTTTTATTTTGTATCTAAAGTTTTTCTTAATATTCATGTTTTTTTTTTTTTTATTCAATACAAACTTTAGAATTAGTTTAGTTTGGGGGTGGTGACCTCTATATAAATAGATGAATAGATTGATAGTTATTTGGGGAGATTTTTCAATTAAATTTATAAACAAACTTTGGAAGAACTGTTCTATTTATGCACAGTCATATATTCAAAACATATCTATTAATTTTTTTATGCATTTTCAAGCTCTTCATCAAGGGCTTCCTTGAATATCCACAGCTATATCTCAACAAAAAATTATGGCTCATTTTTTCAGATCTATATCTTATCATTTGTTCTATTATTATAAGTATCATGTTATAATAATTTTTTTTTTTTTTGTATGGCTATCTCCCTTTCTGACAGTACTCTCCATGAGGACGTGGATGTCATATGAGAGACTAATATGTTTGTTGGAATGAAGGAACCTATGAGGTGTACTCTTTTATTATTCCTACATAATAGTTTTCTAAGACGAGATTCAGAGACTTGTGACTTGTTTAATTCTAAAGCCAAAGAGCTAATAAATGAGACTCATTCTAAGATGCAGGCCTCCTGATTTAAAATCCCATGTTATTCCATACTCCGTGATACATAACAGGAGAGTAACAATATTAAAATGCTATAGTTTTACAATTTTATGTCTTTCTTTCTTCATATAAATTAGCACTGCCATAAATATATATATTTTTGACACCGAAATCTAAGGACATCTGTAAGTGTTGGAATTTCATGCTATGGCACCAGAAAAAGAGATGTTTGGTCATTGGATCATCTTACTAAGGTCAAATTGAATCATCATCATCATAGAAACGAAACACTATTAGATACTGAATCAGTATTTTAACATACAATTTCATTAAACATGACAACATTGGTATTATTACATTGCTTTTACAGATTAGAAAAATGAGGCTTAGAAAATTGAAGACACTTGCCCAAGGTTCTAGGATTGATTAGGGGAAGGGGTAGCAGTCAAATCCAAATGTTTGTCTTCAAATTCAAGTGTTTTTATGCTGAGCTGCTCTGCAAGATGGAAGCCACATATTCTGCCCTTGCCTAATACTCGTTTCGGTTTCAAAAGTATTTCCCTGCAATTTCCAGTTTTCATCAAAATAAGATAGATCTGGGACAAGTTAGCAGGTCAAAGGAAAATAGTGTCCTCTCCTATTGGTAAAGCGTTCAATGTTATTATTTTTAACTTAATGGTCTTTGGAGTTTTTAGTATTTCTTCTCTATGAAAATATAATTTGCATATGTTGTAGCTGAAAAGGCAATTAGCAATTCATGAGTAATTTAGGAAATACTGGCTATAACTTTGTAGATATTTACATAGTTACCATAAATTATAGTCAAAAACTATAATTTGTTCAGTTGGAATTCTGCTAAAAGCTTACATTTACATAGGCTGTCCAAATGCCAAATGTTGACGTGTATTTTTAAAACCAACATATTGAGGCTATTTCCTCATATAATTTAAATTATATTAATATTCAGTACCAGAAGAAATAAGGTTTATTTTATCCCATCGAGGGAAAAAAAGGACAAAACTACGCACAGAGGCAAGTATAAGGGGGAAATAACTCCAATCTACCACATACAACAATAGCAAGAAATGTTAAGCAAACAAACTGTCTGAATAACATATACAATGCAAATATTTATTACAGAAATGGAATGTATAGTGACTTTTACAAAATTAGCTATTAGTGTAAAATTATAAATGGAAATTGAAAAACTAAAATGAAGTTGTGGTAGTTAAGAAAAGATGACATTCTTGGGTGGAGAATGCTGTCGAAAGGAAAAGTTTATGTTTGGGGATCAAGGGATGAGCTTAGATTGTTTCAGCTGGAGAGTCTTAACAGATATTCAAATAGAGATATTTGAGTAAGACATTCGATATAGGACTGTGGAATACAAGGAGAAGTTGAGATATAAATATAAACGGAGAATCATTACCATATAATGATATTTAAAACCATTAAAAACAATAAACATGATGCTAGATGAGACTTCTGGGGAATGTTGACGTTGTAGATAGAGAAGACAATATGTTTGAGGATAAAACCCTAGGGTTTACCAATATTTAGATGGGGGATCAATGAGGAAGAACCAACAAATTATACTAAAGAAGTTGCAAGTGAGGAAGGAAGAGGGACAATAAAGAATGTGTCTCAGAGCCAAGTGTTAAAAAAAAAAATCTAAAGAAGGGTTGGTTAATTATATAAAACTCTACAAAAAAGAAAAACAAAGTAATATGAGAACTAAAAATTGCCCATTGCATTTAGCATCAAAGTAGTCATTGATGATGATAAAAAGTGCTTCAAATGAGTCACGAGTGTGAAAGCCTCACTGGAATGGGCTCAGGAGAAACTGGAGGGAGACAATAGGAAACAAGAAGAGTCAGATCTTTGGGGAGTTTGATTGTGAAGTGGAGCAGAGAAGTGAGGTCATAGCAGAGGGAATGTGGATTTGAAAATGTTTTTATTTTTATTTTTTTTAAGATGGGAAACAATAATATATTTGCATATAACAGGAATGATCAAATAAAGAGGGAAATATTACTAACACAGGAGAAAGAGGGGACACTTCCTGAATTGAGGCGTGAGAATCGATGAGAGATCAGATTCTGTGCACAGGGAGAGAAGCTGGCCTGAGAGAAACATGGTCTGCTGGCCAAATAAAAAAAAAAAAAAATTCCAGCTATCTCAGTAATAATAATTATTCTTGACTGATTTCTGAGAATCTCATATGTTCTGAAAATATAAGGTATTAATCTCTAATATTATGGTGACTTTTGCTATATGTTAAGTAGATCAAACGTACCATGACTTATGTGAGTGAGACCAGTAGAAACAAAGGCAATATTAAGTAGCAGAAATTTGCCCTTATAATAAAATATTAAACTCATCGCTTATATTTACAAATGATTTTGAGACTGATTTTGAGTTGAACTGAACTAAACTGTATTTAGGAGGTTAAAATATGGCAGTGTTTCTTTCTTAACTTATTCAACAAACTTTTGTTGATAAGATAGAAAGATAAAATATAGTCCTGGCTTTCCAGGGGTCAGTGAGTACAGAAGAGAATTAGCAATTACAGTACAGCGTCATTAGTACAATGATAATAAATAAATGCATATGGAACTATGGGAACAAAGAGGGGAGTTAAATCATTAGAAAGTAGAGCAGGATGAATAAAAACTTCCTCTACACAGAGGCTCAACTGGAGTTTTGTAGGATGATTTGGTAAGAAGAAGTGTAAAGAGTAGTGGGAGAAAGACACTCTAGAAAGAGGAAACAAAACAAAGGTGAGAAATTACCTGAGAGTATCAGGCCAAGGGATCTGAATGCTGCATATCACCTTCTCTGGCATGTGAATACAACCATAGTTACTGTTGTGCAACACTACCAAGCCTCCACATAAAGACTTAATACCAACTGTGACTTTATTGTAAATATATGTGTGAATTGTGAATTAATTCACATTCCATTTAATCCAGAACATATATTATGAACCATAATACCTATTTGAAAAAATGTTCTCTTTTTATTTAAAAATCGTTACGTATGCATTATTAGGAATACTTCAATGTCTATCATTGAATCTCTTTCATAAAATATTTTATTTTAGTGCCTCCAGATTGGATCTATTCAGTTTGACATACATTTTAACTGTTAAATGTTATTTTTCTATTAAAATTCATAAAGTCAAGAAAAACTTCAATTCAATGCAAGTTAAATGCCTTTCCTCCCACCTGTCATCTGCACAAAGCATATAATTTCTCTAAAATTATGCAAAAATTAGCTAATTAAGATTTAATTTGCTAATTCTTGCTCAGTTAAACTAGTGACATATGCAAATTGCCTGCTGAGCCCTTTAAAATTTTGAAGCAAATGATAAACAAGATTTCCTTTGAGTTTAAAAAAATGTAAAGAATCTGGTGATTGACACAACATAGTGGTTGATAGTTGGATAAATACTATAGTCTTATTGGAAGCACAAATTGTCATATTCATAAAAAGCTAATGAAATGTACACATAGGCATGTTAATTACAATGTCTCTAGGACCACAAAGATATTAGAAGAGGATATTAACAGTATGGACCTCTAAAAAGAGCATATATTCCAATTATTATTTATAAAATTATGGAAATTTCTATAGGCTAAAACTTGGATTCACTGCTTTTCAACTTTAAAAATATTTCTGTTCAATGAGAAACAGAATATCTACTATATTTTGGAGAGGAATTACTTGGAATTACTTAACATTGAATTTCCTTTAAAAAGGGTCAGCAAATATCAACACAATTACTTAAGTCAATATGGTTTGTCAATGTTTTCTAGACCCCAAAACTCTAGTAGTTTCATTTAATTATGCAGTGTTAAGGAAGCTGTGTTGGTGTCGTGTAGAATGGATCAACCAAAAGGAAAGATACATTGTGTGCAGGTACACGCGCATGAGGGTATATGATACTGGTGTCCCATATGTGAGTTTATATTAATGTAATGATAGTTAAAACACAGAAGGACTAAAGAAATCAATGTTAAATATTCCCTAAATTTTTAAAAAAGGGATTTATCTGTTATAAGTGCTATTTCTACTTATAATATGGTACAATATTGGTTTAAGTAGTTGAATATTATATTTGATGATCTCAAAAATGATATGAAAAACTTCATTCCTTTAGTGTATAAGACAAATACTCTGCTATGTCTGTTTTTTAACATTGTTTAGAAACAGCTTGGTAAGTTCGATCTATGGAACAGTAAGGTAATAAATTTGCATCATTTTAAGCAACTAGGTATGTGGCAACTTGTCACAGCAGCAATAGAAAATTAATACAGCTACTTATTATCATTACTGGTATATATACAGAAAACAATTATTTTATAGCTGGACTGGGAAAGCTGTATCCTTATATCTGGGGATGCCTGGAAATCTGATTTTGACTAATAGCCAAATAAAGAGCAGTGAGATCAATCATGAGCTTTTTAAAGTTTGAAACTTCCCTGAAAACCTCCAGGGCCAGTTTGTTTGCTGATGGCTTCACTTGGCATAATTAATTAGCCTGCCTTGGCTATGTGACAAGAGGGAAAATAAGACCTCACTGGAAATTCTATTTTAAGTTTTCCTAAAGTCAAGATTTACAGCACAGTTCTTGGTGGTTCAGTCTGGAAACAAAGGGTTTCCATGTTTGAATAATGATCCTGGGGAGATTAAGCCCAAATATCTCTCTACAGATTATGCTTACCTGCACTTTCTTCCCTTACATATCCTTTGCCATTAAATGAAAGCCTTATGTGTGTTTGCTTGGTAGATTCTTGTAAGCTCTTTCAAATATCCAAACTTGATAAATTTTTGCACTATTACAATAACATACTTTGTTCCTGTTTTCTAAATTAGGTTCTAGAAATTTTAACAGTACCCTAAGATATCCAAGAATCCCTGTAACTTCTTCTTATAAGGATTCTTGGATATTTTAAAGAAGCTTGTTATGTGGTATCTTCTTATTTGCACTAGCATTTCATTTTGTAACTTTTTTTCTTAAATGCTTATATCCCCCAAAATATTACTGGGAATGCACTTTACACTAAACACTGTGTTAAGCAATCTACAAGGGAATTGACTGAATTAATCTTATAAACAAACAGCACACACACACAACTATATATAATCTCACAAGGTATGGCTTTTAGCATCATTTGCATCATGGGCTTATATTTCATAAGTAAAAGAATACTTCTTTGGATGCTCTTTGTTAGAACGCTTCAGAGGACCCTTGAAACAACTGCTAATGTAACAGATTAGCCAACACACAAAGAGCCTACTTGCTATGAAGTGCATTTCTTGTTATAGAATCATAGGGTCACCAACCTGAAATTAATCCTTTTCATGTTGTGACCCATATAACTGTGAAGTGAAATGTGATCTTGACATTAGGAATTAGAGCTGCTTGCAATCAGGCTAGAGTAATGCTATTCAAGTGACACCATTTTGTGGGGTTTCAATTAGTTCACACAATAGGGGGTTTTATGATGACAGGAACATGAGTCAAACCAATATCAAGGGGTTACCAAAATGGAGTTGCTTTGAGGAATCAATCAACTATTCCCTCTTTGCTCATCATTGAATTTAGATGTAGCTCTCAAGAGTTGATTAATAGGGTGTCTTGTGGAGGTTTGTGTCTCAGATGTTGGAGTCTGGTGATCTTTCATTTTTTATGCTTCCTCCTGTAACACTGGCATCTTTTATCATGCAATAATGATCAAGGTGTAAAGAATCTCTGCAGGATTAATGATCAGAGGAAAGGAGTTGAATGCACAAGAGGAGGTTGCTAGTTATTAGCCCTCAATGATTCTTCATTATTGAAAAATATGCTCAAAGTCTTACTGCCTTTTTGAAATAAATATATGGTGAAACAAGCAAACAAAATAAAACAAAACATACCACCTTCCATTATTTAAAAAATTTTTCTTACATTAAATGATCAACAAGTTTGATTATACTTGATATTAAATAGGCTATGTCAACTATATCAATTCCTTCAGTTAATCATTCACATAACAAAAATTTAACTCTTTGCTACATGCCAGGCATTGTGTTGGATGATACTAATAGAAAATGAATAATTCCACTATATATAAAGTTTCTATATATGGAATCTTAAGACAATAATATAAGATAGGTGCCAGAATTCCACTTAGAAGTAGAACTGTCTTTTCACTAGTTCACATCCTTACTTTAAAATAGATTTTGAAAACTTCATATTTATATGAGTGCATAAGAAAATATCATTTACAGTAGAAACAAAGGCAAGCATATTAAGGGAAAGGCTATTTAAATGATACAACCTATAATGGAATATTACCCAGCTATTACAAATCATATTGTTCAAGAGTGTTAATGACATGAAAAAATTCTCAGGTTTAAATCTTCAATTTAGAAGCTGCATATCAAATGAAATATGCATTATAAATCCAATTTTGATAGAAAATATGTACTTATAAAAAATATCTAAAAAATAATCCAATAATTCCAGAGCACCAGGATTTTGAAAAGCAATTTGTTAATAGGTATAAAAATCTTTGAAGATGTTCATATTGTTGGACCCAGTAATTTTATTTCATTAAGGTATTATATATAATATTGAAAATCAAGAAAATCTGAACATAATTGGGTAATGGGTAAAAATGTATAAATGGGTAATGGGTAAAAATGTATAAATTGGTAAAAATAATTGGGTAATGGATAAAAATGTAAAAATGGGTAAAAATTTTAATGATATAAAGAATACTAATAGCATAATGGTAAGTAAACCATCAGCAGGTTTTCAACCAAGTAAATAAATACAGGTATGTCACCCTGAAGCTGAACAAAGATTCAAATATAGCCTTGATATTTATAGAATCGAAATGGATATCATTTTAGTGTCTAGGAGGACAATGAGGTCCCCTTTGGACAAGATGACTTAAGACAATTATCAATTTCAAAGTTCTTTAGAGGTAGGAGGAAGATAGTTCAATATCTTAACCAAAGAAATATAAAACTAAACATTTGGCAGACTGAGTAGGTTGAAAACTTCCTCTGTAGATCAGGATCTTGAACTACATGAGTTTTAAGAACTTGTAAGACAAATCTCTCTTTATCATGGAGTCCTAAACACAGACTCTACATAGGGCTTAGTGTGGTTCAGCAAAGGCTCCAGCATGAATTAAATGAGTTCCAACCAAAATCTTGGCTCATCATGCAACATCTACCTGCTGAGAAGGTTGCCCATCAATCAGAATAATAGATGTGCTTTACTAATGAGTAAATTAAAAAAATATGTATATATGCCTTAAATATTTGGAGCTTAAGAAAGAATGGATGAATATTTTGCACTTTAAAGATTTGTAATGCTTAAAAGAATACAGCCTATTACAGAAATGTTCAGCTTTCTAAAGTCAAATTACTATATATAAATGAGTGATTAACTTAGTTGTGATTTTCAGTGGAAATATTTTTAAGTTTATATACAACACCAGAACATGAGATTTTGCTCATCTGTAAGTTCAATTTACTAGATTTAAGTATTTTGGAAGTTTTCTTTGTTCAGTTGAAAAATTTAAGTACTTAACAATGGAAATCAAGTACATAAATTTAGAACTGTAGTGTAAAATAATGGAAGGCATTTGAGAAACTTCCTAATTGGGAAATATTATCAAAGACGACTTAGTTTTTAAAAATATGCCAGATCATAAATGTTGGCAAAATAAATTTAAAATGTAACAGAAAGCAAGGTTTTTAAACAGTGATTAATCATTTAAAATATATACCTCTGGATGATCCTCTTTTCTAAGATCTTATAACTATGATTGAGAGTATTAAACAACTTACATTTATAACATAATTTGCACAAAAATAACAAATTTAAAGGAAAATATGCTAAAATGTTTACAGTATGAATCTCCATTTCATGTGATTATATATTTTTATATTTTCTCGATCTGAAAAATATTGAATAATTTTTATGAGATTATATTGATTTAAAACTGTCTCCTAAAATCGAGCATAACATCTAATCTCTAAACAATTTTTTTAGTTTAAAATAAAAAGTTTTTTGTATTTTGAAATTAAATTGTATCAAGTATTTTGCTAATTCAACAATATACTACAATTAAGTATTTGCTTAAAAATAACAAATATACTGTTATTCACATACATTCCTATAAAGATGTAAAACCATTTGGTCATAGACTAGCTGGCTTTCTTGGTAAGTATAGAATCAGAATATTTATTCACAAGTTACCTATTCTGCAACCACTTTACCACTACACTGCAATGTAATTCATTACAAATGACCAAGCTCTCTTTGCTTCTCCATGAGCAAAATGGGAATAACATTGCTATTTCAGAGAATGATTATAAACATTTACAAGCAAGTAAAAATAAATATACTTTTCAACTATGCTATGTGAATAACATCAATGGAAGGAAATTTATTTGTGTTTGTTTTTGTTTCATTTTTCCTTATAGAGTCTGTGTAGAAATACCATAGTGGTAAAAAAAATAATTCTCATTTTCATAAAAATTAAAGTTTAGCCAGAGAAGTAAATAAAGTATGAATGAATAGATATGTAGTATAAATAGGGAGAATGAAGTAATATTAAATAATTTTGAGAAAAAGATGATTTCATTGTTTAAAATACCATAGGCTAAGTACTGTGATAAACACATAAAATTTAACATTAACTGCAAGTAACCTAGTACAAGAAGTGACATCACAGGGACAAATATATATTGACTGAAAATGGTATTTGTAGGTGGTTTAGAGGGATTGTGGAGAACATCACAGTGATGTTTGTTCAAGGTTTTAAAGAATGATCAAAGTTCATCAGACAGAAAAGTGGGAAAACATTATTTTAGGTAAAAGGAACAACACTTAAAGGCAGAACAGTAAGATACTGCTTGGCCGGTGTATATCAATGTGCATCTCTATGCAGTGAAATGTCAATATACATAAGCAGGGATTCTATGAAGTTTATGTTGGTTTTCAGGCAAACATTTACTTCAAGTGTATACTACATGAAGGAAAAAATAATACTTTTAATAAAATTACTATTACAAGTTAAGGACTCAATGGTGAGGGATCACAAGTGACGGCAAACTTTTCTGTATCAAAAACTGATGATGACATAGTCTCAAACAATAAATTCCCCTTTTACACTGCTTTTTCTGCTTTTTGTAGTACCTTGCTTGCTTTTCCTTCATTTTTTCCATTGACAGCTTATAATATAGGCAAAAGTGCCTAATAGTACTTAGAATTCACTGGAGATCAATTAGAAGAAATAGAATTGTTGTTCTGACAGGTGTATAATTGCACTGACACTTAAAAATCACTCACTAATTCACCTAAAAAAAAAAAAAATCCCCAAACTAACCTTTGGAAAGGAGTCAACCAAGATTTGCTGATTTTAATTCTATTGCCAAGAGCAGCAATTTCTTTTTGCATAATGAAATTATTTGTTCACATACCAATTCTTACATTTTCCTAGAGAAAATCAAGAGAAGAAAAAGAAGTGCATTTTATTTGACTAAGATTTTAAGATGTAAATGTTTCAGTAAAATTAAGTAGTGTCAAATAATAATTTAATCTTAAAAAACATAGTTTTGGGAAGGAATATAGAGAAATCATTCAGGTAATAAAGTAACAACATTCAATTTATTCAGGGTGAAGTTGTCAAGCAATATTCTCTATGTGTTTCACTTTTGCTCCTAAATTTATTGAGAGATAATCCACATATCATATAATTTGCCTATTTCTGATGAAGAATTGAAAGTTTTCTTAGTATATTAACAGTGTTAAGCAACCATCAGACAAATCTAACTTTAGAAAATTTTTGTTCCCTCTAAAAGAAACCCATGCCCGTTAACAGTCACTCCCCATTTCCACAACCCTTCTACAATCCTAACTCTTTGTAGATTATTAGTTTTTGTAAATGGAAAAAATGTTAATCCTTATAATGATTATGAGGTACAGGTCCAACTTCATTCTTCTGCATTTGATAATCGAGGTTCTCTGTACCATTTGTTGAACAGAAAATTATTTTTTTCACTAAATGATCTTGGCACCTTACTGAAAAACAGTTGATTATGGATATAGGGATTTATTCCTGGACTCTCAATTATTTTCTATTGATCTATGCATTACTGTATCTTTGTAATAAGTTATGAATTCAGAAAGTGTGAGCCCTCCTACTTTATTCTCCTTTCTCAAGATGTTTTGGCTCTTCTGGATTCCTTGCATTTCCATAGAAATTTTAGATTATCTTGTCAATTTCTAGGGGGTTGGGGGAAACAGCTGGGATTCAAATAGAGATTGAGTTAATCTGTAACAATTTGGGTAGTATTGACCTCTTAACAATACTGAGTCTCCCAAACCATGAACATGGGATATTTTTCCATTTATTTTGATCTTCTTTCATAATCACTTTATAGTTTTCAGTGTATAAGTCTTATACTTATTTTGCTAAATTTATACCCAAATATTATTCTTTGTGATGCTATTATAAATAAAATTGTTTTCTTAATTTCTTTTTCAAAATATTCATTGTTAATGTAAAAAAACACAATTGATTTTTGTATGTCGATCTTGTATCCTGTTAACTTTGCTAAAATCTTTTAATAGTTTTCGTTATTTCCAGTTCATTAGGATTATCTCTGTTCAAAATCATACTGCGTTAGAGATAGCTTTACTTCTTATTGTAATCTGGATTGCTTTTATTTCTTTGTTCTTAATTACCCTGGCTAGAACCTCCATTAAAATGTTCAGTACAAATAAGGAGAGTGGGCATTATTTTATTCTTAATGTCAGGAGGGAAAGCATTTTGTTTCTAACATTAAACAAGATGTTAACTGTGTTTTTTCTGTAGATGCCTTTGATCAAGTTTAGAAAGTCCCCTTCTATTCCTACTTCGTTGAGTGTTTTTAATCATAAAACAGTAATGAATTATATTAAATGCTTTTACTGTTTATTGAGATAATCATAACTTTTGTCCTTAATTCTATTAATATGGTGTATTACATTGATTTTTAGATGTTAAACCAACCTTGCATCTGGAATAAATCTTAATTGGTCATAATATATAATTTTTTTCACATATCACTGGATTCACTTTGCTAGTATTTTATTCATGATTTTTTGCACTTATATCCATAAGAGATATTCATCTGTATTTTTCTTTTCTTGTGATGCCTTTGGTGTCAGGATTCATAGCCACTTATTTGGGAGATGCTCTCTCATCTTCTAATTTTTGGAAAAATTTGAAAAATTGGTATTGAAGAGTTGTTGATATCAGTATCAAAGAATTCCTTTTGAAGAACTGGAATTAATTCTTCTTTAAATATTTTGAAAATTGTACCAGCGAAGCTATCTGGGATTTTCTTTTTGGAAAGCTTTTTGCTTAAGAATTTAATATCTTTTCTTGTTATATGTCTATTTGGACTTTCTATTTTCTTCTAATAGTTTCAATAGTTTGTGTCTTTCTAGATTTTTTTTTTCATTTTATCAAAATTATCTAATATTTGGTATACAGTTGCTACTAGCATTCCCTTATAATACAGAGAAATGTTTATTTTCCTATGATATGTTGTGATGCATCCTGTTTTATTTCTGATTTTGGTAATTTGAGGATTCTCTTTTTTCTTCTCGAATAGTCTAAGTAAAGATTTGTCAATTTTGCTAATCTTTTCAAAGAACTAAATTCTTGTTTTGTTTATTTTTAGCTACTTTTTTTCTATTTTCTCTATTTCATTTATTCCCACTTTAATTTCCTTCTTTCAGCTTGTTTTCAGTTTAGTTTGTCTTTGTTTTTTGAGTTTTTTTAAAGGGGAAAATTAGATTATTGATTTAAGATCTTTCTTTTTAGGCATTTACAGCTATACATGTCCCTCTAAGGACTATATTAGCTACCTGTCATATATTTATTATTTTGTTTTCAGTTTCATTTATTTAAAAATATTTTATAATTTCTCCTGTAATTTCTTTTTATACTTATTGGTTATTTATGAGTGTGTTAATTTTCTCATAATTGTGGATTTCACGAATTTCTTTCTGTTACTAATTTCTAATATCTTCTAATTTTGATCATAGAATATATTTTGAATAATTTTAAGCCTTTTGAATTATGGCTTGTTTTATGTCCTAAAAGATGGTCTATCCTGGAGAACATTCCATGTGAACTAGAAAAAAAATGTTTGCACACTCTTCTTGGATGGAGGGTTCAACAGATATCTATTAGGTCTCGGTGGCTTATATTGTTTTTCAAGTTATCAATTACTAAAAGTGACATGTTAAAATCTCCAACTATTCTTGTTAGATTGTCTAATTCTCTGTTTAATCTCATTAGTTTTGTTTCTGTGGATTTGAGTTAATATCTGATATCATTTCCTTATTCTAGTGAGCTTTACTCTCACCACTTCCTTTGTTTTATTGTCAAAGACTCTATATTCTATATGTTGTAAGCCCAAATATACAATTGTATACATATTGTTTTATGCCAGTTCTTAAAATTCATTAAAGGAAAGGAGGAGAAATATGTATTTATGGCATCTTTTATAAATACATAGTTAGTTTTACTGATGCTCTTTGTTTTTTCATGTGAATTCAAATTATTATCTGGAGTCATCAGCTTGCAACCTGAAGAAATTCTTCTGCTATTTCTTTTAATTTGGGGTTGCTAGCAACAAATTCTCTTAGTTTTTGGTCATCTGGGAATGTCTTTATTTTGCCTTCTTTCCTTATCTTTTTATTTTCAGGTAAAATTTACATAAATAAAACGTTTTAAAGTGAGAAATTCAGTACATTCATGTTATGCAAATGCTTTTATTTTTAAAAGAGCTTTAATGTATATACGATTTTGGTTGATTTTTTTTCTCTTTTACCACTTTAAACATGATATCCCACTGTCTTCTCACTTACACCGTTTCTGATGATAAGTTAGCAAAAAATCTTATTTAGGTTCTCATATATGTGATGAATCATTTTTTCTTATTGCTTTAAAAACTTTCTCTTCATCTTTGTTTTCAGTATTTTTATTACCATATATCTTGTTATGGGTGTCTTTGTGTTTATTGTACTTGGATTTTATTACATTTCTTGGGAGTGTAGATTAATATTTTTCATTGGAGTTAAAAATGTTTTTTGGCTATTAATTTACTGAATATTTTACTTAAAAAATTTTTTTTTCACTTGGAGTAGAGATTTCACCTTACAAGTGGAGCCTGGGTAGGGAGAGGAGAGCCCAATCCTCTTAGCCTACTTTCCTGGAAAAAGATTTTGCAACATGTAGCTAGAGTAAATGAGAAATGAAGGCAACCTTTTCCTCTTGGGGTAAAACCATATTCCAAGACTGGGAGATGGGGGAGACAAAACCCTACCTTCTTTATGGGGTAGAGCTTCAGGAACATGGATATAGGTGTGAAGTAATTAAGTGAGTCATGCCACAGAATCTTGCTGTTCTTACTGAGATTAAGTAGATTTTCTTGAATGAATGTTTCTCCATTTGTTGTTTGCTTTTAGAAAAAAAAAAATCAGAGACTTTAAGTACATTTTTTTTTTCATATATAATTTTTACCCAGGCAAAATTGTTTTCCTGGAAAGAGGGTTTACTGAGCTCCTTACTCCACTATTCTGGAAGTCCTACTTCTCTTAGATGATTTATTTGTAAGAGAATCAGCTTATATGTACCTCCTGGTATATCTGAAATAGAAAAAAAGATTTGACTCCTAGAAATACTTACTTTTCAAGGTTAGCAGAAAGGGATAATAGTTATTTATTATTCTGTAGTAGATCTTATGCTGAATAACTTATATATAAGCAATCATATTTAATCGCTGAAACAATATTTACTTTATTACACTCACTTCCTTTAGAAGTTACTAAGCTCTAAACTGGGCTTCACCAACTCAGAATAGTCAACACAGTAATTGCTTAAATTCTTTGCCACACACTTTAGTTATAAAGATTTATTGTACCATTAGAAAGGGTTTCACTTACTACTTTAGCAACCATACTAGACATTAAAAATAGATTATTACAGTTATAACTATCACGTTGAGGCTGAATGTAGCCTCAAAATTCTTCTCAACCTAGTTATCTGGACATTTTCTTCTCACAAATGCTATTTTTTTCTTGTTTAGAGAGTTTATCAGATATAACCCAAAACAGATGATCAGAATGAATGCTGCTTACGCATTACCATTGACTTGGATTTCAAAATTATATCTATATGTTGAAGCCTATATTAGGAGATTGGACCACTTTTATAATTATATGAGAAAGTCACATGTTTAAATGCCAGCTTTAGAGTCGGAATAGTCTGGATTTTAATCTTGCTTTCATTCTTTCCTAGTTGTGGAACGTGGGAGAAATTATTTGGCTTTCTGAACTTCTTTCCTTACAGACTTCCATTATCATCAAAAAAGAAACTTTCCTCTTTGCCCAACTCCATGTCTGCTGCATGCAAGGTATTGAACAAAGGTTAGTGCACTGGATAATACTGAATAAAGAGTTACAAAAACACATTCTGAAGCAAAGGTCAAATAAAATTGTTCTCCATTTCAGTACATAATAATGCTCAGTTTAGGAAACAGATCTAGGCTGATAAGTGAGAACGATTGTGTTTTTTACAGGTCATTGGATCAAGATGGAAAAGAATATAGGTTTTATACTGGGAGAGCATTTGCAATTATACAAATGTCCTTAATATGCTTGAATCAAAAACTCTGCCTCTAAGCGTCAATTTAAGCTGTTCCTCTACTTAAAAATTTATCATGATCTGTCCCACTTGTCCTGCCTCATTTTTGCTTCTACCTCTTTCATTTTGTGCTGCAGCAACACCAAATTCTCTCTCATAAATTCTCTCACACATTTCCTTGAATTGATGTACATACAGGCTGTTACCTCTACCTAAGACATCCTCCACCTCCATTCTAAGCTTATTTACATGGCAAACATGCAATTGTGATATACACATACACTGTAACATTGTATTCAGCAGTAAAAAGAAATGAAGTTGTGACACATGCTACCATCTGATGAAACCTGAAAACATTACACTAAGTAAAAAAAACCTGAAACAACTCATATATAATTCCATTTATATGAAGTATCCAGAATAGGCAAATTCATAGAGACAAAAAGAAGATTAGTGGTTGGTTGCCCAAGGCTGGGTAGAGAGAGAAATGTGGAATAACTGCTTTATGGGTAAAGGGTTTCCTTTTGGGATAAACAAAAATGTTTTGGAGCTAGACAAGTGGTTGCATTGTGAATATACTTAATGCTACTGCATTGTGCCCTTTAAAATGGTTAATTTTATGTTATGTGAATTTCATCTCAATTAAAAAAAGAATGAAAATGATTATTGTATTATAATTGTAAAAGCAGCATAAAAATTTTTTTAGAATTATATTAGCAATATAAAATATGGACATATAAAACAAACTAAGAAGTGATAGTCACTGTCTGGGCCTAGGCGGACATTTTGGATAATGTAGTTTTGAGTTGGAAAGCCAAGTTCAAACCCTGGCTCTTTCTATCTCTTTGACCTTAGGAAAGTTAGGTAACATATTTTTGGAGGTTCACTTATATGAAAAACAAAAACCAAACACAAAAATATAAATTGTGCCAGCTAACACTCAGTGTTTGGGGATATCTATATCTGTAAAGTCTGTAACATGGTGCCAGGCATATAGTGAGCACTGGAAAATAGTAAATGTGATTTTTTTTTCATTTATATTTTGCAATATTCTTACTGATCCTTTATATCTCTTAATTTAGGAGAAAAAAAATATAGAGTTGCTTAGAAACATGTTAAGTGAAGCTTTTGCTTCAGGTCAATAAAACCAAGCTCTGGGCCATCTTGTAGCACATCATACTTAACTCTGAATCTCCTGAGTTCCAAAGTGTGGTCCTGGGGGCTGACATGGCAATACAGTTGAACATAATGGAACAATAGCCTTTCACATCCCACTCTTCCTATTTATATGGATTGGGAAGTTTCTAGTGAAACTTCCTCACCTGATTATCATCTAAAGTCCTTGACACAGAAATCCAAGAGCATTAAAAAGAAATGAAAAAGGTTCCCTATGCCTGTCTGAAGTATCTAAGTATAAGGACCTTCAAGGATTTTTGTGAGCCACTAAAATGGGTTTTGGAGAGCTAAATTTGTATTTGTCTTTACATTTTATTGCATTTTCATCTGACCACAGTCCCTGCAGATACTGCTTCATGCTCCAAGAAGTTCAGCTAGTAAATTCAAAGAAAACTCCTGGGATAGACATCTTTTAACACTTAACCAATTTTTTTTTTACAATGTTTTTCTCCGGCCTCCGAAGGAATCATTTTCTTTTGCACTTGAAAAGGCTTTTGTTAAGAGGCCTGGAAGTGAGATCACTGTGCATCCATTTTGGCAAAATTAATCCAGGAGTAAAAATGCCAAAGGGAGCTGGTTGTTTCTATTCTGAACACTTCTTTAAGTGGTCTGAATAAGAAAGAAAAATGCTCCCTGCAAGCCTCCTCTGCAACTCTGCTGAGGGTTATCAATGCCTCCTTTTTCCAATCAAGGCCTTCATCAAGGCTGAAGCAAGGCAAATCCTTAACAAGTAGGAGACTTAATTATACAATGAAGAAAGAAAAAAAAAAAAAAAAACAGGTAGCTAATCTCATCAGTCACTAGCGAAGCTGCAATTGAATCTTTTAGAAATTATACAAGGGAATCAATGATGCAGAGAAAAAATAATCTATTAAGTGTTCAAAACGCACACACACAAAGCTTGCCTTGGGGATAAACTGGGGTCAGACCATGAGGCCTCAGAGGCCATTTTCCTACTTTACATTCATGAGGCTTTGAGCAACTTAGTCTCTGAGCTTCAGTTTCCTCATATCTAAATGAGAATAATAGTAAGGCAATATTATGGACAAATACAGGAATAGTGAGAATGGGGAATGTTTAGTTTGAAGGGGCACATGGAAGAGAAATTATTCTAGATGGCCTGTGCTGTAACAAATTTTGAAATTGACATAAGGACCATTGTGTGCTCCTTTCTGTCCTCTTCTTATATATTCCAGCATCACTCTTGCACTGTAGTGAGAGCAGTACTTTCCTTGCCTAACTTCCTGCAGGGGCCTGTAAGGTTTTGAGGGTCAGGACTGTGACTGATATGCCTCATTCTGCTTTCTATTCTTGGGACCTGCATAGGACCTGACATTGAGTAGTCACTTATCAAAAACTAATTTGATAGTTACATTAAGCATTATATGCATTAATATATTCTATTTTGTTAAAGTAACAGGATATTAAAACTGTGAGAGAGATCTGGAATCATTTATTTTCCTTTGTTTTACACATAGGAGTCTTGTAACCCAGGGAGTCTGATTATCTGGATTATAGTCACATGGTAACTTGGAGGTAGATTCAGAATTAGAGAGCCTATCCCCAGTCTCCTGAAAATTGTGCCTTCTCTGCTACATCACACTGCCTTCCCTTATTATGCTTCTTTTTTATTCAGATGTCAGAAAAAGAGGAATCAGGGTCTGTATGGTTTCTTAGAAAGAGCTAGTATGACTAATTTTCTCCTTTGACCTTTTTAGAATAAATCTTTATAAAGTAACAGTAACCTTTGCAGATAACTTTTATTAAGAGAAGTGGGTTCCAGGAATGTTTAAGTTCATTTGGAAAGAATATTTTCTGAGAAAGCACATGGACCAGATATCTGACAAAATGCTGATTCTTGCAGAGAGAATTTAGTATTTTCTAATAAAACCTATAAAAGCATAGAGAAAGGAATTGGCTGGATTATTTTATGATGAATGTATTTTAGAAAATTTCAGTGGTTGGTAAAAATAATTTCATAGCTTATCTTAAAATATTCATGCAGTTAGAATAGTATGAGCTCCCATTTTCATAGTGCTGCATATAAATCATTAACTTAGATCTCACTAATACAGAATTTGTAGTAAGTATGATTGAAAAAAGCTGGTGGTTACCTTTAAATTATCCTAGAAAGAGCTATTAAGCAATTTCCATATAGATAATATTGTCAGAGCAGTGATTAATTTCCTTAGGTGAAAGTTTAGTTTGTTCAATTAGCTATAATATCAATTTTGAGGGCAGAGCTCCTTATGTTTGAATTCAGATCTGTCTCTTAGTAACTGTTAGTAACTGTAACCTGGGACAACTTAGTGGGCTTAACTGAGCATCAACTTACTCCTTTGTAAAGTGGAAATAACGTAAGTGACTTTGCATGCCTCATAAATTAGCTGTGAAAAACAAATGGGAGAATGTACTTGTATTGTAAATGAAAATATGCTCAGCCTCAGCACAGGCTAAGTTATGATTATCAACACTAATAATATGGTAATTTTTACAAATTATTATCTCTCATCAAGAAAATCTAGTCATATGTTTTTGCTTGTTTTCTGCTTCTGGATATACTTAAAAATATCAAAACTATAATTTATAACATATTGTTAATTCAGAGTTGTCTCTAATTTATTCTAGCCAATCTCCTAATTATTTATTAGTGAGGTTTCCTCATACCTAAAATATGCCTAAATATGATCTTCTGTGATATATTGAATTATAGCTCAAAATATTTGTTGCCCCTCCCTGGATTTATTTTCCATGAAGAAGGATTATATATACATGCTCTGATGTACATAAGAGTGACCATGTGATTTGCTTTCGCCAATAAAATGTAATGAAAGTAACATTTATCATTTCCAAAAGAAGCTTTGTCTACAAGCTTGTGGTTTTCAATGTTTCTTTTCTTTTTCCCTTTGCCATCAAGCTACCAGTACCCAAGACAGAGGCTGCTTTGTCATCTTGGGTCCCAAAGGATAAAATAGAATGGGGCTGCACATAACCCATAATAAACATATGTTATAAGAAATACATTTTGAAATATTAAGTCATTCAGATTTTGAGGTTATTTGTTACCACAGCATAACGTAGCCTAAGCTTACTAGAGCGGCTTTGTGGAATACAGAACTATCCAAGCCACCCTCTCCTTAAAACACTTCACTATCACTTACAGTATATTCAAATTCCATAGCATGATATTTTAAAATTCTCTGCCCTTATTCCTGACAGCCCTCCCTCAGCCTCATCACCTGTTACTCCCACAAATTTACACTACGACATCCAGCAACTTCAGACTGTTTCTAGTTCTCAGAAATCTTCAAGTTGCAAACACTTCCATGTGTGTGCCTTATTTTCTGTAATCCTAAAGATTCACATTTTTCTGCAAAATCCAGCTCAAATTATTTTCGTGCAAGAAGTTGGACTCTGTACCCCTTGATTCTGCTGGAGATAAATAGTCTCTTCTATTTTTGCCTATGTTTTCTTCTATAAAAACAGCAGAAGATACCAAAAGTGTAATGTTTTAAGTTTATGAGAACAGATCCAGAATATTCCCTTTTCCTGGTGATGCCTGGTATGATGTAGACATTCAAGAAATGTTAATTTGCATTTCCTTTATTTATTTTAAAGTGAGAGAAATTAAAACACAAACCTTATATTTGAAACAGGGATCACATTTTGTAGCCTTCAGGTTACACTTTTTTAAACCTCACTTTCTCAAGAACAGTATTTTTTTATATCAGAAAGTACTAGAAAATTATCATATGAAGCATTAAAAGTATAAGTTATTAATCATCTTCAATGAGATTTACAAACTTATTTCATTAGCTTTCCCTACATCCCACTGGGCAAGTATTAGTAGGGATTTTACTGATAGAAAACTCTTAAAAAGAGTTGTCATATTTGAAGATAAAATTGAGTCAGAATGTATTTGAAATGTTCTAAACTTATATATTTCATCTATTTTAACTTGATGACATACTCGCACCCTTGTAATACTCTCCTGAACCCTGTACTTATATGGGCAACTCTCTAAATTACTCATATATTTGATGGAAAAGGCAAACATTTTCCAAGTCATAGGCTTGTAGGAACCTTGCAGGAAAGGATTACTTTTCAACTTCTTTTGGGAATCCCCTCCTTAAAATAAAACTGTCAGCATTACATATCCCTAAAACATTTCTATAAAAGACTGGTATTATATAATGGCCATTTTAGAGATGAGAAAACCAAGACCCAGTTCACTGCCTCTAATTGTTCAACACAAGTGATGCGTGTAACATGAAAAGTTAGGTGCCAGACACTGAGATAAAAGAATGACACTGGGCTCAGCTCTCTGCCCTCAGACTCTTACATTCCAGTGTGGAGAGTACCACATAGATTAAGAAAAAATTGTTTTGAAAAATAACAGAGGTAAAGGGGCAGAATAGAGTAAGTGATTCTCCTGCAGTAAGATACTAAAAAGGAGAGGAGTAGATGAGGTAAAGCTAAAAGAAGGTGATATTGGATTGGACACTGAAAGATGAGTAGAACCACAACAGAGGACACATATACAAGGGCTTGGGAACATAAAAAAGCATAATGCATTTGGGAGAAACAAATGGAAGGAAGGTAGAATATAGATTGATGAGTGACCAAGAGTATGGTCTCTGGTTCCATATACATATACATATACATATACATATACATATACATATACATATACATATACATATACATATACATATACATATATATATATATATATGTGTGTATGTATGTGTACATGAGTGGTGTGAACATTAAAGAGACTCTCTTAGGAATATTCAAGTATATAATACAGTATTATCAACTATAGTCACCCTGGTGTACATTATATCCAAATAACTCATTTATCTTATAACTGAATGTTTGTACACTTTGACCAATATCTCCCCATTACCCCCATTCTCCAGCTCCTGGTAACCACAATTCTAGTCTCTGTTTCTATGAGGTAGACCCTTTAGATTCCACACATAAGTACTATCATGTAGTATTTGTTTTTTTCCATCTGACTTATTTCATTTAGCATAATGCATCAAGGTTCATCCATGTTGTTGCAAATAGAAGAATTTCCTTCTTTTCATGACTGAATAATATTTCATTTTATATACACATTATATGCATTTACATACACATGTGAGATATATATATATATTTATATATATTTATATATTATATGCATTTACATACACATGTGAGATATATATATATTTATATATATATCTCACATGTGTATGTAAATGCATATAATGCATATAATATGTATATAAAGTGAAATATATATATATATATATATATAAAATCATATTTTCTTTATTTATTCATCTGTTGAAATTTTGTTTCCAAATTTTGGCCAATGTGAATGATACTTCAATGAACATGAAGTGCTGATACTTCTTCATGATAATAAATTCATATTGTTATTGCTTGAATCTTGGCTATGCAACCCCTCTAACCAAAAGATCCATCGTAGTGGATGAATTTCAAACTTGGGCACGAGGTACAAATTTGATAAAAGGATATACTCAGCCTTGGGAAGATAAGGTAGTAAGAACACTGCACTCCAAAATTCTGTGGAACTAGACCCCATTTGTCCATCCAAATCAGGTACCACTGCAACCAAAATTGTTTAGCTCCACAGGCACCTTATTTACACACACATATGTGCATGCGCGCTTACACACACATTTCCAATTAAAGATTGGTTAACTAAATGACCATAGTGTCATAAGATGTGGTATCATGTGACCATTTAAATATTACTTATAAAAAATTAATAACATGGAAGATATTTCTAATATAATCTTTTAAAAAGTATAGAAATAAAATGTAAGCAGTGTGATTCCAAACTATGGGAAACAGGCATAAACATAAAGTGTTTTAAAAATTCAAAGGAAATATATTAACACTGCAACAGTAGATTTCTCTGAGTGGAAGTTCTCTGAATAATTTTTAATTTATTTTTCACAGGCTTCCATGTTCAGTAATTTTTCTAGAATGAATATGTTTATAATCACGCACATGAAAAATACACATTGCTAAAAATAAACCTATAATATACGAAGGAGAATATCACAGTTTGTCCTTGGTAAGATTAGTTTTGCTTACAGTAGGCAAGGCAGTCCACTCACCAGACTTAGATGTTCTCATTGGAAGTAATTGAATCTTATTATCAAGAGTGCTTCACAAAATGCTTATGATTTACCTTGATCAACCGTTCAAATGTGTTTCTACTTCAAGAATTGCTTTAATGCCTTACATAAAGCAGAACTTGGTTGACCTTTTATATAGGATTAAAGTACCATATAATTAACTTTTTTATATACAAAGTTAAAACTTAATAAAAACGTGAGCTGAAATGCCAAGACTTTAATTGCAGACTTCTTTCCTATTTTACATCGTGAGCTGCTAAGGCTTAGTTTTCTGCTCTCTTCTCTCAGGCACTTTGATTCTGATTAGACCAAGATTTGCTAAATGTAGCCCACTTGAAAGAGAACACAGAAAGAAAACTCAGAGATGTGCAGCCAAAGGAGAAAGCATGAAGTTCAAGCTCCTGGGCATGTCAAGCTCTCAGAGACTCTGACTTGGGAGTTAGACCAACCTCAACTTAATTCTAAGCTAGATACTGATTGGCAGTGTAATTTAGGCAGGTTATTTAATCTTTAAGCCTCAGTTTCCTTACCTTTAAAATGGGAATAACTGTATCTCATTGGGTGATCCGGAAGATTGGATAAGATAGTACACATAATTCGTAACTGGCATATTTTTAAAGAAACAATAAATATTTATTGTTGGTTCACTGAAGACTCTTTATGTGTGGCCCATGATTATGCCTCTGACTTTGGATCCCACCATTCTCCCTCCCATTTATCTCCCTGCCCTCTGCACCCTCAGTCTAAGTCATGTGGAAATACTTGCCATTTCTTGAAAATTTTACTATTTTGCATTTATAGCCAAAGCTATTGCTTTTCTACAAAATCCAATCTCCTCTTCTTCCATAATAGAATTTTCATTTGACACATGACCTCTAGGAACATACACTATAAATCCTAGACTCCTTTGCTGCTAGATGCCACTAGGTTTGGGAGAATTATAAGATACAGATATAAGAAAGAACATCATGGGGTGATTTCCCAGAATCATCTTTGAGACTTAGGGTACATCCTTTGCCCCTTATTTTCCTCCTTTTCTTTCCTGCTGCGTAAATACAGATGCCAGTTTGGACTAAGAGAATGAGGGTCACTCCCAGAAATAGCAGAGAAGTAAGTTAGAAAAAATGCGAATACCTGAGGACCATACCAATCCTGGAACTTTATTTAAGACAGAAATAAATATCTCTCTTTCCTAAACCACTATTATTTGATGTTTTCCTGTTACTTACAGGCAAACCTAATCCTACCTAGAGAGTGTCAAGATATTCATGTATGCTAATAATATGTAAATGCTATTTCTTGAACCTATTTTTCACAGAAGATTTCTACTACTTTCCATGAAGATGCAGCCCAGATAATGCCTCCTCCAGGATTCTTTCTTGGATTTCACAGCCCAGGCAAGCCTCAGCATGTATATGGTCTCTATCATGTCAATTATTGTGCATTTTAATGATTACTTTCATTTGCTTCCCTCTCTACAATGTGAAATCCTTGGGGTCTAGGCGTTGTTATTTATTTCTTGAGTAAGCATGCCCTGTAGAGAGGCTGAGTCAGACAGCCATGTGAAATCTGTTGAATGAATGAACAGAATGATTTACTGGTAAAAAATTAATCTGTGAGAATTTCTCTATTATTCTTCACCTAAGGTCTTCACATCACTCAGTTTTTTCTCCCACCTATTCATCCCCTCCCCCAGCAAGAGAAAGGGCTTGCTTCAACATTGAGTAACAATTGCCTTCAGAGTTTCTTAGTCACATCAAAACGTCCTCCTCCAGGTTCGCTGTAAATTCATATTGATTTTTCTAACCAGAAATCTCAGATTTGCTGATGTGACTGCAAAGGAAAGTAGGAGAAACAGTGTAGAATCCATCCTCTACCTAAATCTTCATTACCTTCTGCTGTTCTTGCTCCGATGACTCAATTACATATTATGTTCTCTTTTTTTAACTTTAAGGTTGCTTATGAAAAATTAAACTAGTTACATAAAAGAGATTATAGTGCTCTTCTTTCACATATCAGAAAAAAAATGAATTATCAGAAATCAGAATAGACTAATACATGTTTTTTTTTAATTTAAACTTCAGATTAGTTCACTGGTGGGGCTTATGTGATAGTATATTACTACTACAAATTTTCCTAAAATATCAATACAAAAATGTGATTAGATCTTCTTTCAAGGTCTTATTTCCTCCAATCTACAGAATATAAATTGCTTTCTAAAAACTCTCTTTACTTCGTCAAATAGTCCATATTGCTTAAATTTTTGTATGTGCTAAATATAGCCCTGGCTATATTATCACAACACAGACATGTTTAAATGCAGATTAAATTGGCTCCAATTATGGTAGATTCAGCCATTCGAAAAGAGATTTTAATCTAACATATATGCTTTTAATGGTTCAGAGGATTATAGAATTTGAACTCTGCTTTCTCAGCTTCTTTAGGTGATATGGGAGTGAGTAAGGAGAACAAAGCTTTTTCTTGATTATAACATAATTCAAGCTGAATTATACTGGTAACATGATTCACAAAGCCCATAAGCAGTTTAGCTGTTTAGCATCAACTGTTCACAGACCAAGGCCCAATCTGTGTACAGTTTTATATTTGGGAGACTTTCTAAATTCACTCAGTTCAATTTAACAATTTTTTGAGCACTTACTACATACCAATCACTGCCAGGTAGTGGAGCAGCTCCCTCAGATGAACACAGTGCAGTTCAGTAAACACAATATAGTCTGGCAACTTACAAGGGGAAAGCTCGGAGTTTAATGAACAACATGGAAGTGGCAGCTAGTTCAGTCTTGGCTGAATAAAGGCATCCTTTACTGAATACCTGATATCTATGTTGAAATGGTAAAGATGCATTGTGATTAGTCAATCAAATGCTGAAGGGGAAAACTGTTCAAGAAAGAAGAGTTGAGGAGAAAGAGATGAAGCAAGAGAGATAGGGACTGGCTAAGTTATCTACCATCTATTATAATTTTGAATATGGATCAGTTTAGTACATAGGCATCCTGCCCACTTAGGAGTGATAGTGATTTTTCATCCCACTCTGAGGGGGGGTATGGTGTAGTGCGGTGTGGTGTGGTGTGGTATGGTGTGGTAAGTTGGCATATAGACTCTACAGAGTCAGAACACCAGAATTTAAATGCCAGCTCTACACTTCAGTCACTTACCTATTTGTTCATTATTTAATCAAGAATCATGTATTAAATATTCACTATGTTCCACGGATTGTTCAAGCACTTAGAATATAATAGTGAACAAAAACTGTCGAAACTCCTGCCTCATGTAGCTTACGGTCTATTAGGAGTAGATAAACAACATAAATAAGTAGATTAATTGATACTTTAGAGCAGGATGTAACTGGGAGTATAGTAGGGGTCTAGTATTACGATTTTAAGTAGAGTGGTTAGGGTGGGCTTCAATGAGAATGTGACACTTGAGCAAAAACTAGAAGGTGGTGGTCACACAAAGTCACGCAGTTCTGTGCCAGACTGTATGACCCTAGGCAAGCTGACATCTCTCTGCTTGTTTCTTCATCTGTTAAATGGCAGTAATAATAATGTTGTAGGGTTTCATAATAATTAAATGAGTTAATATATGTAATTATGCTTAGAACAGTCTGGCAAAGAATGAACAATTTAAGTAGTTGATACTATTATTGTTATTGTTTAAATTGAGTTCTTAATGCCCTCTTGTCCCTTTCAGAAAATCTGCAAAAAATTATCCCTGCTTCCTCTCTGTCCCTCACTTTCACAGAGCTAACACAATAGCAAATACAATAGCAAAAGTATGTATTAAATCTGTCTTCTCACCTTCTCCACAGCCACTAGCTTAATCTAAGGTTCTTAAGATTACTCAAAAGCTTCCCAAGTTGTCTCTTTTTCTTCTTTATTGTTCCACTACAGTCTATTCTTCATGAAGTGTTTTTTGTAAAACATAAATCAAATCATGTTATTTTCCTGTTTAAACTTCCAATAGCTTCTTACTATACTAAGATTTAAATTTATTCTCCCAGTCCAAAAAGCAACTGACCACATATGTGGTTTGACCCTGTCCTCCCTCTGCTCTTCTGTTCTAGTCAAATTGATTCTCTTGTGGTTACTTGAAGAAGTTGAGCTTGCTTTTTCCTTTAGGAATTTCTTCTTGCTCTTTTCTCAATCTGGAACAACCACTGCATTTGTCTTTGCATAGTTGGCCCTTTTTTTATGATTCAAATGTGGTTTAAAAATCATCACTTCAGAGAGGCTTTTAGTGATTACTGAATCTAGAGCCAAGCTCCAGTCACTGCAACACATTAGCCTATGTCATTTTCCTCATGGGCTATTTTTCTATTTGTTTAGTATCTGCATCTTTCTCTCCACCACTAGAGAGCAAGAGCTCGGATCTTGCCTGTCTTGCTCACTCGTTTTCCCAGGGCCCAGTATTGTAACTGTCCCTGTAAAATTAATGGATGAATGGATGAGTAGCATTGTCTTGGTTTAAGATTCAGAACTGAATCCTCTGCTGAACAGATTATGGATGTAAACTGATGATGGCACTTATTATCCAGATAAAGAAAGCACCCTACTATATCAGTGATTTAAGTTTCATGGTCTCTTCTCACTCTATGGGGTCTGCTACTCTATGAATTGCTGAGAACTGTTTCTATTTTGAACTACTTGTGGGTTCTTGAATGTGTTCTGATTGTTAATATTTGCACGTGTTTAGAATACATCTCCCTACCTTGCTCAGCTGAAAAATTGCAACTATCATTTAATAATCAACTTAAACATCACCTGCTATAGAATTATTTTTCTGAACCACCTGTTCCATGCCTCCACTGGGATTTCTGCAAACCTCAATTTTTGTATTTGTCATGTTGTACAACCATTCATCTACAGTCATTTCTTTCCCTTCTAAACTGAGAACTAAAATCAGGGAAATATATTAATAATTTTTGAATACATAATGCTTCGTGTATAGTAGGTCCTCAATGTTTGGTGAATGAGTTAATGCAGAAACAGATTGTATGCTGTTAATCTCATGTGTTACAATGGTATTATAACAAGTGTACTATGCGATCATAAATCTAGTACCAGGATCTGAAGTTTCAACAGGGGTACCCTTTTTAAAACAAAACCCCATATATTCATATTTATTGTAGATTAAGTCTAAGTAGAACTTTGACACAGAAGTGGGCTTGATAGTATAGAGCTGCAAAGATTGCGCTCATGTTTCATCTTGAAATGGGGTACTGTCTACTCAATTATTTAATTAGTAAATTAACTAAATTGCTTCAAGAAAATTATATTTATTATAAAGCTAAAATTATATATTATAGAATAAAATGTGGCCTTTAGTCACAAATGTCTATATCTGACATAGGTAAAAGCACATAAATCTCTCAGTCTTTTAAATGGTACATAAAATATGCGATTTAAACCTAGATGACACGAATGGGCCAAAATTTACGACATAATAAGTTTGTAATATAATCTTAATAATTGTTTTTAAAGATATTTATGGGAAAGGATGAAGTCAATTTTGCACAAAACAAAACAAAGCATAAATTATGTCAATATAAATTAATTTTAATCATTGTAAACATTTTCATTTAATTAAACAAAATGTCCAAGAAGAATTTAAAGTGATTTATAAAAGTCATAATAACAAAAAGAAAAATAACATACAATTAGAAAAAATAGAACTATGGGCTTTTTTCAAAGAAGCAATTTTAGTCATTTTGGGATTATCGCTAAAGCTGTGATCTAAAATTAAAATTTAGTTTGTGTTTCATGTCAATAATGACAAAAATAGAAACACAAATTATACATATCTGTATTAGCAAAGAGGGGGGTTGCTTTAAGAAAATGTTTTCCTACCATTAATTCTAAAATAAACCTGTCACCCACAGAACTTGAAAAATCATGTGACTTAGTGAAAAATGTTTTTGGAATTAATGAAGATTCCTAATAATAATAATAGAAAGAACAATAATAATAATGGCAATGAGAATATAGATTATAGATTACTCATGAGATACTCAGCATATGTCACTCTTTGTTTTAGGGACTTTATAAAACTCATCTGCATTTCCCCCTTATAATTTCAAAGTCACTATTTTATAACTGAGAAAAGGGTTTAATCATGTTGTAAACATTTTCATTTAATTAAACAAAATGTATTTTAATTACATTATTAATAACACTTTCGACACTTTTCTGACTTCATGATTCATATATTTTCCATCATAAATAATATCTCTATAATAAATATAGAAGTGTTTAATAGTTCAGGTTACAAGATTAAAGCAAAAGTCATCAAGTGCAATTTGGTTGGGGATGAAGCTAATTTGTTAAAAACAATACAGCTTTCTATTGGTTTATGTTGATATAGGAATAAAACTTAGATTCCTATAGGAGTCTATGGATAATATTCACTAGACTATCCTTCTCCCTTCCTTTTTCGAATATCTGGACAAACAGAGAACTTGTATTTATACCCTTACATAGTCATAGAATGCCAACATATAGATTTAATTCAGTAGTACTAAACAACCATTATACTACATGCTTATATCTCATTTATCCTATACTATGAACAGTCATTATCTAATGTTAGTATTATTCATTCAACAAATACTTAGTGAATACCTATTATAATTTGGGCACTGTACTAGCTATGTAACCCTGTTCTTTGATTATAAAAATGCAAGCGGAATAGTCAATACTTGTAAGAGTTAAAATCCTACCCAATAATCTCAACGTGTATGAACAGTGCGTAGTATAACCTCAATTGGAAACATTCAATAAAAGTTTCATAAAACTTTTGCATAAAGTGCACAGAAATGAATATATTAATGAATTTATAACATATGAACCCAAACTTCCATCGCTCATGTTCTCCCCAAAACCTTAAGTATTATAATTGCCAAACCAAAGCCTGTTTTCACATACACTGAGACAGGACATGTAAAAACTGTCACTCATGTGGGAATATATCCTAATGATATTTAATGCAACAATTAACATGTCCTCTAGAAATAAATGGGTACATGAAGACACGAATAATTTTCTGGTTTATTTCTACCACAACAGAAGGTCAAAATTTTTCCAGCCAGAAAAGAAATCTTAAATTGCATGGAAATTGTACTTCAAACATCTACTCCAGAATGTTATTTGTGAAAATTGCTTTGGAATTTTTATCTTGGTGTGCAAAGAAAATGTCTCATAATCAGTAGTAGAAATGTGCTTTTATGCAGCATTATGGAACTTGCATTCTCAGGAAGATCTTAAAACAGGTAATGCAAGTTCCCCAAATACAATTTCCCTGCATTAAAGAGTATTATTATCATTTTACACTTCACCTAGCTAACTACAAAAGGTAAAAAAGTCATGCTACCTAAATTATCTGAGTGATTCCTTCTCTGCTCTTCTGTGTCACTTACCTGATGTGTGGCTTTGAAAGTTAAGTCTAATTATCCTCAGTTGGAAGTATATAGCAAATTCTTTCAAGCAGGAGATGGTAACATTCAGCTGTAAATGCCTAGAGCCTATACTCTCCAACATCCGCTGCTATCCAAAGTAACTGTCCTGTCTGTACTGGGCAGTTTCTTCAGAGGACTGTATGTTGCATTCTTGAAACAGATTATTTTAAATTTATTTATCCAAAAAGGACTAGGTGGCACTGAGTTATCATTGTACACAGATCAGCAAAAAAAGATTATTTTATAGCAGGAATTTATTTTATGCTGTCAAAAGGAGAGAATACTCTAAATAAATTGAAACCAGACTTTATTGGTTTCTCTCTTCCAAGAAGAGAAAATTATTTTGCCGGAGTGATGTAGCAGCATGAAGACAGTGTTATTACTCCTCTGGATGTTTTGTTTAGTAGGTAGTGAAAGGAATAAAATTAACATTTATCGAGTTCCTGTATAGCAACTGGGTATTATACTTGGTATCTATGTGAATGATACTTAATTGCATTTCTGTAATAACACCAAAAGCCAGGTGTCATAATTCTTATTTTCTAGGACAAAATAATAGTAGCATGTCAGATTTATTGAGTGTCTACTATACACAGGCCAATCATGTCAGTCAATATGCTAGAGTCTTCATATGCACAACTACATTTAATCCTTATATAATTCTTTCTGTTGAGAGTATGTGGGAACAACAGTGGAATGTCCCTGAAAAATATGTACGTAAATGAAATAAACTGACCAATTTGAATTAGATAGCAAAATTCACACGCTTTTTATAATTAACTTTCTATGTAAGAAAACCAGGAAGTGAAGATCACTCTCAATTCTAACTAAAATATTTTGGAATAATTTCTGGGACCTAGGTAAGTAACAATATAACATAGATAAATCTTGTATGAACATCCTCAAAACAGTTATCCATAAAAAGTATATCTATTGTAGAACCAAAATGTAAAGAACAGATATAATTTTGCTATTTGACAGAATATTTTATAGTTTAAGAAACTCTGATATGTCTCCCAGAAGATAATGTTTCCCGGAGCAGATGTAAAAATTATTAAACTTGAGATTGAAAAAAATAAGTGCCAAGGGCTTTCGCTATTCAAAAGATATGAATACAAGCATCCCTGCTTCTATGACAAGTCTATTCTTTAAAGGCTTAGAAGTCTCTAAAAGTAGCCTCAAGCCATCTTCCGGGGAGGGGAGGTGGTGGGGCAAGAGACATTTTTCTAAGGTCAAATAACAATTCTGAATCCTAAATTCTGGTTTGTCAAGAAACAATCTGATGATAAAGTACTGAGGTCAGAGTCAGAATAATGCCAATACCAGTTTATAATTCTCACTATAAATTAATAATTTTTCATTCATTCCCTCCCCACCCCGTGTGCATTCATGCAAACACACACACATACATACACACACACACACACACACACACACAATATGCCAACACAATTTGAATTCTGGGTCAGCAATAAGAGTCATCAGACTTGAGATAAAATTATGGATTTCTTAGAGGTAAATGTCTCTTTGGTTTCCCACCAAATATCCTGCTTTATTGCTGCTAACAAGACTGATTTTTTCTGGTAAAGAGTAAAGTGTGTCTCAAAGGAGATGATGGACTCTTCCCCATTCTCATACGGTGAATCTTCATTAGTGAACAACAGTCATGGTAACTCTGTTTCCCTTGTCTAGTGATTGCCTTTGGATGCTGGATGATGCAAATCTGACCAATATATTGAAGAGGAAGTTTCATAAGGGATTTTTTTGGAAGCTTTGCCTGCTTTCTTAAAAAGGTACACAAAACAGACTTTTATTTTCTACTTCTGGTCATGTCACATGCTTATCTTGTCAGAAACAGCTACCATAGGACAATGAGGTGAGCCACAATAAAAGTACAAGACAATAAGCTGAGAAATGCTGTACAGAAAGACAGGGAGAATCTTCTCAATGAGCAACAGTATCAGCCCAACAACCCCTTGTTATGTGAGCTAATGAAGGTCCAATTATTTGCTTTAGTTGATGTTATCTGTTGCCTCAATCTACATGAGAACTTTTTAGGGATATAGTGAACTTGGTTTATCCATTCACCTTTAATAGACATTTGTGTTGTTTCTACATTTAACTACTATAAAGTTTATGTATTCTTTCTCACTAATATGAGAATTTGTTTGCATAGCTATCTATGGGCTTATGTTTTCATTTCCCTTGGGTAAAAATCTAGGAGAATTGTTGGAGCATAATGTAGGTGTTTGTTTAACTTTATAAAAAAATTATAAAACTGTTTTCCAAAGTTATTGTAATGATATAATCTCTCACTAACAATGCGTGCAACATTCAATTGCCTCATATCCTCACCAACACATGGTGTTATCAATGTTTTGCTGTGGTTTTAATTTGCATTTCCCTGAAGATAAACAATGTTGAGCATGTTTTCAGGTGCTTATTGACCATGTGTGTGTGTGTGCACAAGTGCATGTATAGAGTCAGACCATTCTTTATTGGGTTATTTGATATCTAATTAGTAAGTTCTTTATATATTCTAGACCTAAGTCCCTTCAAAAATATTTACTACAAATATTTCCTCCTGGTTGACAGCTTGCTTTTTTGTGTTCTTCATAGTGTCCTTTGAAGAATACTAGAATCATTTTTTTCTTGAACAGTCTATGCTTTTTGCATCCTAAGAAACCTCTGCCTACCCTTAGGACATGAAGATTTTCTTCTGGATGTTTTTAATATAATATTATTTATATTTGGGTGTACAACACTATTAGATTTAATGTTTATATGATGTAAGCTAAGGCTAAAGATTCATTTTTTTTTCTATATGGAAATCTGGTTGTTCTACTATTATGTTGAAAGGACTGTTATTTCCTCCACTGAATTATTTTGACATTCCTGTAAAAATTCAATTGACCATTTATGTGTGGTCTATTTCTGAGCTCTTCATTCTTTTCCATTGATTTTCTTATCCTCCCTGAAATCGATACCACATTGTTTTGATTACTGTAGACTTAAAATAAATCCTGAAATTGGTTAATATAAGACTTTTGACTTTGTTTTTCTCCCTACGTTTTTGTTTGTTTGTTTGGTTGTTTTTTTTTTTCTGTTGTTCTGCTTTTCCATATGTATTTTAGAATAATCTTGTCAATTTTTATGAAAACTTCCTATTTGGATTTAAATGGGAATTGTGTTTTCTAATTGTTGATACTACATAGAAATAAAATAGAATTTTATGTCAACCTTGTTCTCTGAGATCTTGTTAATTTCACTTATTATTTAAAATAGACTTCTTTGATGTCAAATAACTATGACGTACACATGAAACCAACATGACATCCTATGTTAGCTATATTTTAATTAAATATCTTTAAAATTAAAAAACAAAAATAAAAAGACTTATTTGGATATGCTCTAGAGTTTTCAAGGTACATGCTCATGTTAGCTACAAATAAACACTATTTTATTTCTTCCTTCCCAATCCACCAACCTGTATGTTTTTTGTTTGTCCTCCAGTACAAAAGAGACAGAAACATTCATTCTTTGTTCCTGATCTAAAGGGAAACCACTCACTCTTATTTAATGTGATGTTGGATCTTTGTATAGATGCCCGTTAACATATTGAGATAGTTTTTATTACAAATTGGAGTTGAACCCAACCAAATGATTTTCTACATCTATTAAAATGATCACATTTCTTTTTTCTTTTTTTTATCTTGGTACAAATTACACTGATTGATTTTCAACTGTAAAACCAACTTTGCACTCATGAGATAAACTCCATTTGGGCATGATATATTATTACATATTTTTAAGTTGTTCAGTTTAATTTGTTTATATCATGTTAAGGATTTTTATGCCTATACTGAGAAATTTGATTTGTGGTTTTATTTCTGTATGCTACCTCTGTGTAGTTTTAGTATTAGAGTACTGCTTGTTTGACAAAATTAGGTGCCAAATGTTATTTCTATCTTCTGCAAGAGAGTTGGTAGTATTAGTATTACTTCTTCCTTAAATGTAATGTATAATAGAGTACATTGAGGTAGCGGTATAGTTCTATGGTTTTCTTTATGGGAAAGTATTTACCTATAAATTCAAGCTTTTTAATGGAGTATTCGGATTTTTAACATTTCTCCTTAAGTCAATTATGATCATTCATTTTGGGGGGGGGCAGGGCTTGTTATACTGTTATTTTAATTTCTTTTTTTAATCCAATTCTTTTATTTATTTTTTAAAGTTTTTTATTATGGTGACATTGGTTAACAAAATCCAATAAGTTTCAGGTGTATCATTTAGCAGTAAGGCATATATAAATTTACACTGGATGTACACATTACATAGTTAGATTTCCTTCTGTCACCACACATTTGACCACTTTTACCCCATCTACCTCCCATTTCTTTAAAGGAATTATTCTTCTATATGGTTAGACATCTTGGCCTAAGGCTATACATAATAAATTTTTAGAATCCCTTTGATGTCTCTGTGATCTGTAGTGATGCCCTCTCTTTCCTGATATTGGTTATTGTGACTTCTCTCTTTTTTGTCTTGACTAGTCTATCTAGAAGATTAAAATTTTTATCCATCTTAAAAAAAACTTTTTGCCTCCTTAAATTTCTACATTATTTTCTATTTAATTTAATTTTTATTTTTAACGATACTGCTTGCTTCCCCTTGCCGATTTGGGGTTAAGTTCTCTTTTTTCTTTAATTTCTGTTAATTTCTTAATGTATATTCTTGGATTTTAAAAGTTTTAACAAAAATAAAGTTATAAATTTCTCTCTAATGAGCATTTTAACTATCACCAGATTTGGATAAATTGGTTTTGTTTTATTTTCATTCAGTTAAAAATACATTTAATGTTTCCTCATAGTATCTTCATTGACCCATGTCTTATTTATATATTTCATTTAATTTCCAAATATTTTGGATTATGTATACATCATTCTGCTATTGACTGCTAATTTAATTTAGTTACAATTGAAGACCAAAGTCTATATAATTTCAATGCTTTAAAATTTTTTTACAGCCCAGTATATGGCTGATTTTGATACCTGTCTTGAGTATACTTTAATGTGTATTATTCTGTTGTTGAATAGTGTGCTCAACAAATGATAATTAAATTGAATCAGTTGGTAGTATTCATGGAATCTTCTATATATTCATTTTCTTTCAGCTTGTTTTTCTCAATTACTATGAAAGTGTAGACATTTCCAACTACCATGTGGATTTATCTATGTGAGATTGTAGTTGTCAGACTTTGCTCCATGTATTTTAAATTTTGTTTTTAGGGGTCTATATATCTAGAATTCCTGTGGCCTCTTGACAAATCACTCTCTTTATTTTTTGAAAAGTCCCTTTTTATCTCTGGCAATATTTCTTCTGAAGTTCACTTTGTCTAATATTAATATAGGCATTATATAAACTCCAGATTTCTCATACTTAGTATCTGCATGTTATGTGTTTTTACATGCAGTAATTATTTAATTTTGATGACTTATTATTTTAATTCTAAAATGTTTAAAGCCATTATTATTCAATTTCCTTTCACCTGTGCTCAATTATGTTTAACCTATTATTTTTTTTCAACTTTATTGAAGTATGACTGAATACCACGTATATCAAAATATCACACTGTCCATTCAGTTCCTTTTAACCTAACTATGCCTTTATAATTAAAGTGAGTTTCTTGTAAAAAGTGTTGAATTTGGTTTTGCTTTTTAATACAGTCTGACAACCCTGTTTTTATTTGGGGTACTTAGACCATTTACATGAAAGTAATTATTTATATTGTTAGATTTAAAACAGTTATCTTACTAATTGATATCTAGAAATCCCAACTGTTCTTTGTTCCTTTTCTTTACCTATTTTCCTGTTTTCTTTTGGATTAATAAATATAATTTCCCATTAAGATTTAATTTCTATGGCTGGCTTATTAGTTAGAATTCATTGACATTACTTTAAATGGTTGCTGTAAAGTTTACAGTATCTTCAAATTATCATTGTGTATATTTAAATAATATACTACTTTATGTATAAGATACTTAAAATATTAGATTTTCATTTCCTAGTTATCATCTTTTTTACTTCTGTTAGATTTTATTTACACATATATATATAAAAATTTAAAAATTATATATATATATAAAATTTATATATATATATAATTTCTGTTACTCTTCTTTCCTTGTGCATTTCCTAGTTTCTATTTGAGATAATTTTCCTCTGGCTGAAAACCTTTCTTAACATTCTTTTTAATGTTGGTGATAAATTCTCTCAGCTTTTTTTTTCTGAAAATATCTTCATTTTGCTTTAATTTTCAAAAGGTATCTCTCTATATATAGAATTCTAAGTTAATTTTTTTTTTCTTTAAGTCTTTTAAAGATGTCTCATTGAATGGTTTCAAGAAACAAGTCAATATTAATTATTCATTTTGTTTCTGTGTTCATAATGTTCTACATTATTTTTTCCCCCTGCCTTATCACTGGCTTTTAGCAATTTCATTGTTTGATGACTTGGTTTGCTTATCTTTATGATTATCCTGCTTGTCCCTTGGGCTTTCTGTACCCATGGATTTGTAGTTTTCTTTAAATTTGGAAAATATTTCATCTATAGTTTCTTTAAATAGTCACTCAGCTATAAGCTCCCACCTTATTCTTCTAGAACTCTAAAGTTTAACTGCTTGATTCCACAGACTACTGTGGCTTAGTTTTTTTTTTCAGTCTTTTTAATATACTTGCTTAAATTTGGATAGTTTCTATTGCTATGACTTCAAGTTCACTGATCTTTTCCTCTGCAACACATAATTTGATATTAATCCCAGAACTAGTTTTTGTTTTGCTTTTCTTTTTTTTTCCCTTTGGATATTATACTTTTAGAACTAGAACTTCCATTTGGATCTATTTTATAGCTTTTAGTTCCTCATTATATACATGTTTTCCTTTAAATTCTTGAGCATGATTATAATTGCTATTTTAAGATTCTTTTGTATTGACTATCATATATGTAGTTTCTAAATCTTTTTTTATCGACTGATTCTTTAATTGTTGGTCATATTTTCCTGTTTCTCTACAATCCTAGCAATTTTCCAATGAATGTTATTTTCATGTGCTTAATTTTGTTGTCTTTTAAAAAATGCTACACTTCATTTTGGCAAGAATTAATTTGCTTGTGGATCAGCTTAATTTTTTCAGACTTGTTACAAAACTTTTAGAGTACCCTTTAATATGTAACTAGTTTAACACTACTATTAGGGTATGACCCTCTGGTGTCTCTGCTGAATCTTAAAGGCATTTAATAAGAACTCCCATTTGCCTTGTTAGAACATGAATGCCTCCCAGCCATATTCAGTGTATAACGCCATAGTTATTGTTTACCATTCTCATGGAGTTTCAGCCTATGCATGTATATTACTATGTATAGTAACTGTATATATAATATTATATGTAGTATTCAGCCAGAGTCAAGGGTTCTGAAGTACAGTTCTGGATCTTCTTTGGACAGCTCCCTTCTTTCTGGCACTCTGCTCCTCAAATTGCCATTGCCTAAGACTCTCCAACTTCTTTTTCTTTTTTTTTTCTTACACCTACAGCACCTGGTCTTCCTAGGTGGTCTCCCATGCGAGTACTAACCAGGCCCGACCTTCCTTAGCTTCTGAGATCAGTCAAGGTCAAGTGTGTCCAGGGTGGCATGGCCATAGACTTAGTCTCTCCAACTTCTAATCTCTGTCTTCTCAACTTAGCTAGACCATTGTGCTTTGCTTGGGATTCCCTTCTTTGCACCTCGGTGTAGAAAATGTCTCAGGAAGAACACCAAGGAACTTTACATCTCACCTTTTCTGTTTAATTTTTCTCAGGGATCATAGTTCTTGCCTGTTGATCATGTCTGAAAAGAGTTTTGCTTTAGAAAAACATCTTTGGTATAGTTTTCTATTCATTAATTGTGGGAGAATAAATCTGGTCCCAAATACTCCATAATTTCCAAAAGCAGAAGTCCCAATAAGTTCATTCTTGAGTGAAGATACAGAAAAAGTGAGGGAGCTAACTATATATATATATATATATATATATATATATATATATATATATATATATATATATATATATATATATATATATATATTTGGAGAAAGAAATTTTGAAGAATAGTAGTAACAACCAGTGCAATGGACCAAAAGCATTTGTGTGCCTGGCAGGTTTAAGAAATGATGACAAAGCCAGTGTGGATGGAACAGAAAAGGTGAGAGAGAAGAACAACAAGAGTTCAGATCAGAGGTTGAAATGAGGTCAAACTATGTAGAAATTTATAGGTCACAATAAAAACTTTGGCTTTTAACCTGAACACAAGGAAACTTTTGAAATTTTCATTTGTTTTGTAGAAACATGATAGGACTTCATTTCATAGGGTGAGGGGCAAGGGTAGATACAAGGACACTAGTTAAGAGGCTACTGCAATAACCCAGGAAACGATAACGTTGACTAGAATGAGGGTACTTGACTGTAGCTTACTGGATAAGAGAATTAGCATATTTTAAGATATTTGGGAAATTTTTAAGTTGTATGAATAACTATTCTACGTACTTGAAAACAAAGCAAAGCAAAACAAACAAACAAAATAACATGTTTTTTGTTCCTCCATAGTATAAGAGATTTAATTCCCTACTTAACTGTAAAGTAAAACAAAACTCAGCTCATCTCGGCATAGTACTATATATAGAATCATCTCTCATTGGTTCATTTGTATTCTCTGTGTTTCCACTATCAAAGCATTGTGGCTCTAGGGGGATAAGTTTTTCTAGTAGAAGTTTTTCTGCCCAATTTTTATTTGAATTATACATATTCTTTCTAAATGTACATAATTAGTGCTTAAAACAATTTATGTTTTCGATTACCAATTTCTTTGAGCTTGTAGAGTTAAATCACTAGTCAAGGGTCTACTACTGGTAACCTGATACCTGGGCTCTAAAAGGGAAAAACTATGGTAGAGGCATCTACCACAGGTGGCAAGAACTGCAGCAGAGGAATTAGAGAAGAGATGATCTGTTAACGAGAATTGAGTTTAAAATGACAGGGTAAAAGAATATGTCCAAAAAGGACCAGTATGAAATGCTTAATTTCGGAAAGCAGTCGAAGTTGGGAGGAAATCTTAATGGGAGAAAAAAGAGGTACTAGCTAGTAAATGAGCTGAGGTAATGGAAGAAGCTGTTGAGAATAACCTTTGAACAAACGTTGCTTCAGTGGATATATGTATGCTTGTGGTGTGCGTGTGCGTGTGCGTGTGCATGTGCGTGCATGTGTGTGTGCGTGCATGTATGCAGGGTACAAGTTTATAAATTGCTTTGGCTTAAAGTGCCAGAAGCAGGGCTCATATTAAGAATAAAACAGATATAAATATGTACCTGGTTGTTTGCGTATTAACGAGTTTTTAAATGTACCCCAAGAAGCAAAATCATGCACCTTTTACAATGTATAATGTGGCTAGATGTGTTTCCACATTAGAGTTATACATGTTATATAGCACACATACAAAACTTAGTGTAAATGGTAGTTCACTCATGCAAACAACTAAAACAGACTTTTATGGAACCAATGTAGGGGTGGGGATTGGAATACACCCCCTGCTGTTTTTCTGATTTGCTCCTAAACTCATTAGATGCTTGGTACTTCCTCCAGGGGATGAATCTCATCTTCAGACAATGTTAAACTCATTCTCCTGCACAGAGGTAAAGAAGCTATTTCCCCACTGGAGTTTTCAAAGGCAAACATTTCCTGTAGGAAATCAAACAATTCTAGGACTTGACAAGGTAGCTAAGTATATTCAGTTTAGCAAGTAGCTGCCAGTGGAAACCTCTGTATACCTCCATGTGCAGCCTCAGGTCCCTCCTGGGGATGACAAGGCCATTAATTTTAAAAGAAAGGAAAGATATTTGCAAATTGTCTTGCAGCAAACACTGACACTGCCAAAACAGAAATGGATAATCTCAGGTGACAGAAATAGAGGAGTCCCAAGTAGATTAATTTTATGATTAGCACCTATATGAATATGTACATTTTGCATTCTTTTTAAACTAATATACATGAAAACAGGAGTAAGTTTTGAGACATTAAATACTCAGAAAAATAAGCAAACGCATAGTAACAGTAAAGTAGGACATTTGTTCATTTATATGACATGCTGTTTGCCAGTAATCTTTTCTCTATTATTTCAATTTTTCTTTAGCTCTGCCCATTTTCCCATTGTCATTAGAATTGTATCGAGTGATATCAGCATCATGCTGGTATGAGAAGACCTCCAGGTCTCTCTCCTTGAAGTTATAACAAGTTAGACATCTATAATTCAACAGAGGATTCTCTGCTCAACATACAAACGCATGTAAGAGATCCACGCATTGAGACATCTGAAGGTGGGCATACCTGAGTGAGTAGGGGAGGCAGGATGGAGGGAAGGACAGAGACAGGAGCAGCAGATGCAGTCTACGGCTTGCTGTGGTCACAGCTCATGTGATAGCAGTGAAAGGTTGGGGTGCAACCTCTGTGGTCAGATAAAAGGGGCAGAGGCAGCAGTCCAGCCTGAGTGGCTGGTAGACAACTAGTCCAGGGTCAGGAGCAGAGAAGTACTGCAAAGTGTGACAGTAGTTGAGAAGCTGCTATCACCACTATAGGAATCTACTCCCCTCATCACCCTCCTGTGGCCCACTTGACATTATAGCCCTCACTGCAGACTGTGAATGGGCAAAAACAACTTTCCTAAGTGGTCTGTACTCATTGAAGTAGAACTTTCTGAAAAGAAGAGCGCCACAGATGTGTAAACCTGCTTCCCCCAAACCACCCTTCCCCAACCCATTGCAGTGGAGCCTGGTAGACAGATGAGACACCCCAAACACAGCAGCACAGCTGATGGGTTCTGGTTATAAAAAAGCAGTGTCAGGAACACTCAGGTCAGAAGACCCATAGCCGTCACATCCCACCACTGGGCGGGGGGCAGGAGGAGGGCGGTGCTCCATGCCCCAGGTGACCAGGTGGTAAAGTGAAAACCCACCTCCTCGGGGGAATACATGTTTTTTTTTTTCCCACAGCCTAAGTGACACTGTCCCACAGAGAAACCAGAAGTCCCAGTACTGCAGGTAAAAGAAACCAAACACTTATGTTATAGCTATACCTACTGGAAAACAAAAGAAAGACCTCCACTTATTAACCAGCTAACAATTAAAAGAGACAGTACTTAAAAACAAACAAACAAACAAACAAAAATAGACGATTTCATTACTTCAAATGACCTGGCAGAGAAATAATCCATCAAGTATCGTGAACAACCAAGGTATCAAGGTAGTTCAGAAAGAAAATTTAAAAATCTCCAGAAAACAAACTTAAGGACATGGAAAACTGTAATTTAAATAACAGAGAATTCGAGATTACAGTTCTGAAAAAAACTGAACAAGACATAAGAAAACTCAGAAAGGCAGTTTAATGAGCTCAGAAACCAAATCAATGAACAAAAGGAGTACTTTACCAAAGAGACTGAAACTATAAAAAAGAACCAAACACAAATTCTAGAGCTTAAGAACTCAATAAATAAGATGCAAAATAAATTAGACAGCTTAGGAAATAGAGCAAATCAGATAGAGGTAACAATTAGTGACACTGAAGATAGAAATCTAGACTCAGGTGGAAGAAAATAGAGAATTGGGAAAATAGAGAATGGAAGAACTCTACAAGAAATATTTGACACGTTCAGAAAGAATAATATAAGAATAATGGGTATACCCATAAGGGGAAGAGACGAAGAAGGGAACAGGGAGCTTTTTTAAATAAATAATCAAGAAGAATGTCCCAAACCTATGGAAAGAGCTGGATCCCTGAATCCAAGAAACTACCAGATCACCTAATTATTTTAATGCAAAATGACTTTCTCTAAGACACATTATATTAAAGCTTTTAAAAGTTAATGACAAATAAAGAATGTTCAAGGCAGCCAGGGAAAAGAAGGTGGTAACCTGTAAAGGAAACTCTATTAAGTCAATATTGGATTTCTCAGCATAAATCCTGCAGGCTAGGAGAGAATAAAATCAAATATTCAAAACATGGAAAGAGAAATTACCAGCTAAGAATAATATATCCAAAAAAGTTATCCTTTAAATATGATGGGAAAATAAAGGAATTTATCACCACAAGACCTATATTACAAGAAATACTGAAAAGAGTTCTTTTACCTAAAACAAGGCAAAAGGATGCAAAACAGAGCAAGATGCCAAATAGAAGGAAACTGCAACTCTTGTTCAGAATAGGGTATTTAACACTTACATATAACATAGAAGTTAAAGGAGGTAAAAACATTAAAAAAATAGCTACAATAAAAACACAGCATACATAGAGATAATTTTTGACAACAAAATCACAAAAGGGGAGAGGTGGAAAGAATTGAACTTGCACTGGTGAGTGGAGATGAGATGCAATCAGAAGAAAAAGGGCTACTGCACATAAAACTTTATTTGCATAGACATAATGGTAACCACAAAGCAAAAATCTAGTACTGAGACATATAACATAACAAAGGAAATAGAGAAAAACATCAGAGAATATCACTAAACTAAAATAGACAGAAACACTAGGGAAAAGAAACAATGGGGACATAGAACGATCAGAAAGGCACAAAGAAATGTAAAAACATTCTGTGTTCATGAACTGAAAAAATCAACATAGTTAAAATGGCCATGTTACTTAAAGCAATATAAAGATTTAATGAAATTCCCATCAAAATCCTAATGACATTTTTCAAAGAAACAGAATTTAAAAATCCTCAAATTTATATGGAACCACAAAACACCTCAAACAACCAAAGCAATTCTAAGAAAGAAGTACAAAGCTGGAAGTATCACAATCCCTGACTTCAAATTATAGTATATATAGCTGCAATAATCAAAACAGTATGGTATTGGCAGAAAAAAAGAAACACAAACCAATGGAACAGAATTGAGAGCCCAGAAATAAATGTGCACATATATAAGCAACTAATTTTTGGCAACTAATTTTTGACAAAGGAGCCAGAAACATACAATGGAGAAAGGAAAGCCTTGTCAATAAATGATGCTGGGAAAATTAAAAAACCACATAGAAAAGAATAAAACTAGACTACTATTTGATACCACACACAAAAATTAATTCAAAATGAATTAAGGATTTAAATATGAGACCTGAAATAATAAAATACATAGAAGAAAACATAGGTATTAAATTTATGGACCTTGGTCTCAGAAGCTTTTGTGAACTTAACCTCGAAGACAAAGAAAGTAAAAACAAAAATAAATGAATGGGTCTATATCAAACTAAAAAGTTTCTGCACAGCAAAAGAAACCATCAACAAAACAAAAAGACAACCAACCAAATGAGAGAAGATATTTGCAAATAACATTTATAATAAGGAGCTCATATCAAAAATATATAACTCAATAATAAAATAAACAACCCAATTAAAAAATGGGCAGAGGACCTGAACAGACACTTTTCCCAAGAAGATATACAAATGACCAATAGATATATGAAAAGATGCTCAAAGAGGATAATGAGAATGAAAATCAAAACCTCACTCCTATTAGAATGGCTATTATCAATAAGGCAAGAAACAGGTGTTGGAGAAGATGTGGAAAAAAAGAATCCTGCATATATTGCTGGTGGGTATGTAAACTGGTATAACCACTGTGGAAAACAGCATGAAGGTTCCTCAAAAAGACTAAAGCTACCATATGACCCAGCAATGTCTCTTCTTGCCTGAAAAAATTGATACCATTTATTCTTAAAGACATAGAGACTCGTGGACATGAATTATAGACTAGTAGTTACCAGAGGGGAGGAGGAGGAGGAGGAGGGAGGTAGATGAGGCAAAGGGGGTCAAATATAAGCGGGTAGGAGGAGGGTGAAGTGGGTAAAGGGGATCAAATATATGGTAACTGAAGGAAACTGGACTTTGGGTGGTAAATACACAATAGAATATACAGATGTCAAATTATAAAGTACGCCTGAAAATTACATAATTGTATTAACCAATGTTGTTAACCCAATAAACCTAATTTTTAAAAAGATTAAAAAAAATTTAAAAAGACATATATACTCCTATGTTTACTGCAGCATTATTCACAGTAGCCAAGACATGAAAACAATTTAAATGTCTTTCAATGGATAATGGATAAAGAAGATGTAGTAAATACATACAATGAAATGCTACTCAGACACTACTACTCATTTCATAAAGGATGAAATACTGCCATTTGTGACAACACAGATGGATCTTGAAAGTATCATGCTAAGTGAATAAATCAGATGGAAAAGGTTAAGAACCCAAAGATTTCACTTTTATGTGGGATATGAAACAAAGTAACAAATGGACAAACAAAACAAACAAAATGGTAGACACAGACAACAGTATGATGATTACCAGAGGGGAAACGGGGTGGCAGGAGGATGAAGAAAGTAAAGGGGGTCAAATATATGGTGATGGAAGGAGAGCAGACTGTGGTGAGCATGTAATGCAATATACAGATGATGTATTATAGAATTTTACATTTGAAACTTATAAAATGTTATTAACCAATTTTACCCCAATATATTTAATAATAATAATTTTACATCTTCAGTGAGAGTGAGAGAAAGAAGGAGAAGGAGGAGAAGAAGCCACGACAACCACTGTCACCTGTTTTTCAAAATTAAACTGGCCTAACAAGAAAATACCCATTCCAGAAATGATTACTGGGAATGTAAATAGGGAAACAACAGAATTGGTAATGGTACCATCCAAACCTATATGATTTCCAGAAAGTTAAAAACGGGTTCTCTTTTTAAAAACGTCTTATAATGTAGTGTCTCCCAACCTTTTTGGCATCAGGGACCAATGCTCCCATGAGAATCTAATCTGGTAATTTGAGATGGAGCTGAGGTGCTGATGCTATTTGCAGCACTGGGGAGTAGCTGCAAACACAGATGAAGCTTCTCTTGCTGACCCACTGCTCACTTCCTGCTATGTGGTCCAGTTCCTAACAGGCCATGAACCAGTATGGTCTGCAGGCCGGGAGTTGGGGACTCCTGTTCTAGTTTCTTCTGAATATAAAAAATCCTTAAGTGCAAGGAATTCCATCAGATCTTCTCCCAAGTCAGCATTCAGGAGGAAAAAAAAAAAGAGTTGTGTTAAATTAAAATAATTCTATAAAATTACTGTGTACATTAGCTTTCAGATAGCCAGAAATATTGTGCATTAAACATTGATATCCCAGCTATTCCTATTCCATAATCAGATTTCCATAAATCAGCTGACAAACAAGGATATCTAAAACATGGAAGAGTGTTCTGTAACTTGAACATCTACTTTTGGATATGTCACTCTTGGGTCTTGGGCAAGTTATTTTAACCCACAATTTCTCAATTTCTTGTCCTAAAAAATGAGACCAAAATTGTATTGAATTCACGGAGTTAAGGTGAGGATTATGTAAGTTAATATACATAAAATCATTTTAAGCATTACTGGCCCACAATAAACACTTGAGTGTTATTGTTGTGGTCATTCTTTTTTAAAGTCACTTAATTTTTTTTTCAATTATATTTGACATTCGGTATTATTTCATATTAGTTTCAGCTATACAATATAGTAGTTAGACATTTACATAACTTATAAAGTGATCCCCCCAGTAAGTCTAGTACTCACCTGGCACCATATGTAGTTACTACAATATTACTATATTCTCTATACTGTACTTTAAACATCCCCGTGACTATTTTGTAAGTGCCAGCTGTACTTACTCTCTTCACCTGTTTCACTCAGCCTCCCATCTCCCTCTCTTTTGGCAATCATCAGTTTGTTATCTGTGAGTCTGTTTCTGTTTTGCTTGTTCTTTAGTTTCTTAGATTCCACATAAATAAAATCATATGTTATTTTTTTTTTTTCTGTCTGACTCATTTCACTTTGCATAATAGCCTCTTTATCCACATTGTCACAACTGGTAATATTCCATCCTTTTTTTATGGCCCAGTAATATTATTGTATATATGTACCACTTCTTTATCTAGTCATCTATTGATGGGCACTTAGGTTGCTTCCATATTTTGGGTATTGTAAATAATGCTGCAATAAAATAGGAATGCATGTATCTTTTCAAATTACTGTTTTGAATTTTTCAGATAAATATCCATAAGCATAATTGCTCAGTCATAAGACAGTTCTATTTTTAATTATTGGAAGAAACTCTACACTGTTTTCCATAGTGGCTGTACCTGTTTGCAAACCCACCAGCAGTGTATGAGGGTTCCTTTTCTCTACATCCTCACCAATACTTGTTTGTTGATTTGTCGATGATGGACACTTTCACAGGTGTAAGATTTTAATTTGCATTTCCTTGTGGTTTTAATTTGCACTTCTCTGATGATTAGTGATGTTAAGCATCCTTTTGTATGTCTATCACCCATCTGTACATACTCTTTGGAGAAAAGTTTATTCAGGTCCTCTGTCTAACTTTTAAAATTTTATTTATTTTTAATTCTTTAATGTCACCACATATTTGACCCCTTTTATCTCATCTACCTTCTTCCCACCCTCCACCCCCCATAACCACTAGTCTATTGTCCATGATTCTCTATTTGTTTGTCTTGTTTGCTGTTTTTAGGTTTATATCCCACATACAAGTGATATCATGTGGTTTTCAACCTTCTGTGTCTGGCTTATTTCACTTAGCATGATTATCTCGAGGTCCGTCCATGTTGTCACAAATGGCAGTGTTTCATCACTTCTTATGGCTGAGTAATATTCCATTGTACATATGTACTATAGCTTCTTTAGCCAATTATCTATCATAGGACACTTGGGTTGCTTTCATGTCCTGGCCTCTGTGAATAGTGCTGCTATGAACATCAGTGTGCAAATATCTTTTTGGATACGAGTTTTCAAGTCTTTGGGGTAAATACCCAGTAAAGGGATTGCTGGATCATATGGTAGACCAATTCTTAATTTTTTTGAGGAACCTCCATACTGTTTTCCACAGTGGCTGTACCAGTTTGCAGTCCCACCAGCAGTGTATGAAGGTTCCTTTTTCTCCGCATCCTCTCCAACATTTGTTATTACTTGTCCTGTTGATAACAGCTATTCTAACATTTCCCTAATGCAAATAGTTTTAATTTGCATTTCCCTAGTAGCTAGCGATGTTGAGCATCTTATGTTTGTTGGCCATGTGTATGTCTTCTTGGGAGAAGTGTCCATTCAGGTCCTCTGCCCATTTTTTGATTGGATTGTTTGGGATTTTTTTTTGGTGTTAAGTTTGGTGTGAATTCTTTATAAATTTTGGATGTTAACACCTTACCAGATGCATCATTGGCAAATGTCTTTTTCCATTCAATAAGTTGTCTTTTTATTATTTGATGGTTTCATTTGCTATGCAAAAACTTTTTAGTTTAATGTAGTCCCATTTGTTTATTTTTTCTTTTGTTTCCTTACTCAGGGAGATATATCAATAAAAACATTACTAAAAGTAATCTCAGAGAGTTCATTTCCTGTATTTTCTTCTAGAAGTTTTGTGGTTTCATGGCTTACATTTAAATCTTTATCCATTTTGAGTTTATTCTTGTACGTGGTGTAAGAAGGTGGGCTACTTTCATTTTTTTGCATGTATCTGTCCATTTTTCCCAACATCATTTATTGAACAGACTGTCTTTAACCCATTGGATATTTTTAATTAGACTAATTTATCATACCTATGCAATTGACTTGCAAATACTTAGATTACAGATGTCGATCAATTATCTCTGTCTTAAGTAACAGAAACCAGACTGAAAAATGGCATAAATCTTCAGGGAATTTATTACTTCATTTTTTTGATCATATAGGTGTAGGTTTATTTCTGGACTCTTTATTCTGTCCCCCTGATCTATGTGTATGTTTTTATACCAGTACCGTGCTGTTTCGTATACTACTGCCTTGTAGTACAGTTTCATATAAAGTAGTGCAATACTCGAACTTTGTTCTTCTTTCTCAAGATTGCTTTGGCTATCTTGAGAAAGATAGCCCTGAATCTATAGATTACTCTGGGTAGTATGGACATTTTAACAATGTTAATTCTTCTTATCCATGAGCATGATATATACTTCCATTTATTTGTATCTGTTTCAATTTCTTTTTACAATGTCATAATTTTCTGACTATAGATCTTTTACCTCCTTGGTTAAATATATTTCTAGACATTTAATTTATTCTTTGATTAATTATAAATGGAATTGTTTTCTTAATTACTCTTTCTGATAGTTGATTATTGGTGTATAAAATGCAACCAATTTCTGTAAACTAATTTTGCATTCTGTCACTTTACTGAATTCATTTATCAGTTCTAGTAGTTTTTTTGGGGGGGGCTGGAATCTTTAGGGTTCTCTATATATAATATCAGCAAATAACAACAGTTTTTTCCTTTCCAATTTAGAGGCCTTTTAATTCTTTTTCTTATCTGATTTCTGTGGCTAGGACTTTCAATACTATGTTGAATAAAAGTGGTGAAAGTAGACTATCCTTGGATGTCTATCCTTGTCTTGTTCCTGATCTTAAAGAAAAAGCTTTTAGCTTTTGCCCATTGCATATGACATTATCTGTGGGTCTGCCTTTATTATGTTCAGAAAATAAAAAGTTACTTGAGACACATGAAAATGAAAACATAATGACTCCAAATCTATGGGACACAGGGAAAGGAGTTCTAAGAGGGAAATTCATTAGCAATACAGGCCTACCTCAAGAAATAAGAGAAGCTCAAATAAACAATCTAACCTTATACCTAAAGGAACTAGAAAAAGAACAACAAAGGCAATAGGGAGTAGAAGGAAAGAAATATTAAAGTTCAGAGTCTAAATAAACAAAATAGTCTAAAAAACAATATAAAAGATCAATAAAACCAAGAGCTGATTCTTTGAAAAGATAAACAACATTGATAAACCTTTAACTAGACTCATAAAAAAAGAGAGAGGATCTAAATAATAAAATCAGAAATGAAAGAGAAGTGACAATGGATACCACAGAAACACAAAGGATTATAAGAAAATACTACAAACAATTATACGCCAACAAATTAGATAATCTATAAGAAATGGATAAATTCCTAGAAATATATAATCTTCCAAGACTGAGTCAAGAAGAATAGAAAATCTGAACATTCCAATTACTACTAACTAAATCAAATCAGTAATTCAAAAACTCTAAACAAACAAAAGTCCTGGATCAAATGGCTTCACAGGTAAATTTTACCAAATATTCAGAGAATAATTAACATCAATCCTTCTCAAACTATTTCATAAAATTCAAGAGCTGGAAAGGCCCCTACATTTATTTTACAAGGCCAGCATTATCCTGATTCCAAATCAGACAAAGACATTACAAAAAATAGAAAATTATAGGCCAATATCACTGATGAACATGCATGAAAAAATCCTCAACAAAATATTAGCAAGCCAAATTCAGCAATATGTTTAAAAAATCGAACATCAGGATCAAGTGGGATTTATTCCTAGGATGCAAGGTTGACTCAATATCTGCAAATCAATGAACATGATACACCACATAAACAAAATGAAGGATAAAAATTATATGCACTCATCAATAGATGCAGAAAAAAGCATTTGACAAAATCCAGTATCCATTTGTGATAAAAACATAGTAGTATGTACATCAACATAAGAAAGGTCATTACTATATTTACCATTTTTACTTATTATTCTTTTACGTATTTTATTGTATTTATACTTACTTTTAATATTAAAGTGATCCTAACATGCTTCTCTATAAATAGAAATTATCAATATTTGGCTAAAATGAAACAATTAGAAAGTATTTCTTAAATAGGTGAATTCTAAACCTAACATTGTCTGGCTTCCTTTCCATATTTCTGTCCTCCTTTATTGTTTTTCTTCATATGCACATCACTTTTCAGGCATAGTGTTTTCTCAAGAAGATTCTCCTTACTTCCACCATCTATTTTGTTCATATGGCCACTTCTTAATTGCACTATAAAATATAATTCAAGGCACCTTCGCAAGAGAGCTTTTCTTAGTTAACTGTATTTACTCAGTGCCATTTTAGTGGCAGTTATAGATCAAAGCTCAAACTCTGGCATCAAGCAGACCAAAGCCTTGATCCTGGCTCTATCACATATCATCCATGCGTGCTGGTGTAAGTTAGTTAACAACTCCAAGTTTTACATGTAAGTTCCTCTATAATATGAAATGCACTTACTCCATATGGTTGTTGTGAAGATCTAGTGAGAGATTGTATCTAAGTGCTTAACACAGTGTCTATATAGAGAACAGAGTTTTATAAATATTGGCTATTTCATGGTTATTTTTATTTTTTTACTCACTTCTTGACTTTCAAATTATTTTTTCACCTTGTATAATAATCATCTATATCAATCTACACATCTATCTCTAATCTTGTCAGACATACAGTAGGCCTCAGTAAACACTTATTGGATGGGGCAGAATCTGTCCCAGTCCTGCAAAGGCAGGTTTGCAATGCCAAGCACAGGTACCACTGAAGTAGATTTGCCAGATTTTGCAAATAAAAATACAGTGCACCAAGCTAAATTTGAACTTAAAGAAAACAACAGCTGTTTTTGTAAAAGTATGTCCCATACAATATTTGAGATATATTTATACAAGAAATTTGTTTATTTGAAATTCAAATTTAACGTAGTTTATGCATTTTACCTGGCAACCCTACCTCAAAGCTCCTTTCAAATCCATAAATTTTTCTCTTCCATGCAAACATTGAGAATGGGGACTTAAGTCTACTATAGGATAACCAGTCAAAGTCATAATGTAAGTTGTATGTAATACTCTATTATTCATCTATTTAATTTAGCTGAACTCATTTATTTTTAAGTGGCTGCTATTATTAAATTAACTTTCATTTCTCAGGAGAATATACTGAGGTATGCCATGGTATCCTTTTTCTTTCTTCTGAGGTACTAAAAAGAATTGCTTAAAGGTTTCCAAAATTACAGAAGCAACACTATACTAGCCCAAGGCTGTGGTAACTCAGGCCTTCATCTGCCCTTTATTTGATCAATTCTAAGGAAGAAGCAGAGCCTAGGGGTTGTCCCTGTTCTCTCAAAGTCATTTTATTTGGGAAGCTAATTAGCTCCTGGGTTTATTGCTCACATCCCTGGCATCAATGAAACTTTCTTCAATATAATTTAGTCCTTGGATATTTTCCATTTGTAAATAAAAATAATAAATTTTGCTACATGCAATATATAGGTTCCATATGTGTCTTGTTCAATTCTTTTATCGCTAGCTTTTAGTCCACTTATTGGCACAGAATTGGAGGTCAACAGATAGTTGGTGAATAAACAAATAGTTAAGATCTCAGACTCTGGAGACAGAAAAAGCCAGATTCAAATTCTGACTCTGTCACTTATTAGCTAGTTGTATGACCTTGCGAAGTTCCTTATTCTCTCAAGACTTAATTTCCTTGTCCATAAAATGAGGATAAAAATAGTAACTGGAACATAGTTATGCTTTGAAGAATAAACGAAATCTTGAACTCAAGCTGCTTAGCATAGGGGGTGACATCATACTCAGTGCTTTAAAATGTTATTATTATGTTACATTTCTGAATGCTACTGTAGGCAAAGTATCAACAATATATTACTGCATGAGTACCTGACCTTCAGCTAATTCTCTAGCTCTGCTTCCCTGAAAAACCCGATCAGACTAAGAAAGTCACCATGTTTCTAGGCAACATAGCTTATCACAAAAATTATCCCTGAGCTGTCAACTACATCTGGACTGGGAAGAACTATAAATAAACTATAATTACATGATGAACACCATGCTTTGGGATTCTCTGAGTGTCGTGTAACATTGCATTGTACTTAATATGTCCTGTATGGTAACTCTGGAAGCTATTCCTATGGAGTGTAAAGAAGATAATGGCCCCTCCGGGATATGGAGCTTTTAAGCCAAAGCAACCCAGTAGCCACCAACCTAGAGTCTTCTTGGACCTGAAGTTATCATCTGGAAAAAGACAACCTCTGGATGGCTGTACGAACTGCTGCCTTGACTGCCAAAAAGAGGAAGGCTTGACACTGTCCATTCAGCCAGCCACAGCTCCTCCAGTCTGATCTTTTAAGTAGACTCCAGTGTGGCCTATTGTAGTCCCAAGGGTCTAATACTTATTTAAGCCTGAGAAGATCCAGTGGGTATTCTAGCACAATCCAATGGAAGGTACATGTGTTTTATAACCTCGAAAAAATGCCCAATGAGTTTGGAATCTTAGGACTAAAATCAATTTTACATGTCATCACTGTTGACCAGTGTGGAAAGTTCTTCTGCAATATTTTCAACAACTGGCCAGCTGACCTCTCTCTAACTCTTTCAGCCATAAGAAATGGATTTTTCTATTAGGAGTCCATTGCATTGCTAGGCAGTCTTCGTTATAAAGGGCTTTTCTCTAGACAGAAATCTACCTACCTGAAATGTCTATTAGTTTTATCTCTGTCCTGTCTTGAGAACTTCAAAGAATATATTTAGGTTCTGCCTCATGACTAATCTTCACATATTTTCAGACATCAATTTATATCCTACATTAACCTGTTCTTTTTTTCAACAAAAATATGCCCAGTTTCCTCAACTGTTTCTTACTGTCTTTGTCATTTTTCTGCTCTTCCTATACTATGACATCGCATTAATCTGCAGTGTGGTTTCTAGAGCAGGTGGTACTATCTCTAACAGAGAGCAAATGTGTAACTTGGGAAAAACAAAATAGAGAAGAAAACTAAAACACATGACAAAAATATATACGTATACATGATATGAATGTCAGTGATTAAAATATATCAGCAACATAATGCTATGCTTGAATTCATGCTGGAAGGAAACAGTATAAGAAAAAATGCAAGAGAAAGTGAAAGGAAAGCAGAGGAGAGAGAAGAGAGTAGGGTTGGGAGAAGAATTTTATCTTTCTTGCTTTCAAACTTTAATTTTCATACTATGACAAGTTTTCACATTGTCCTTCTCTAATTGTAAGATGTATACCTCAAGACGGGAGAATTTTGTTTTCAAATCCTCCTTTCTTGTTTTCATTCCTTTAAAATAAAATGGTAAAGTTATTAAATGATTCTACAACAGAACTGGTAAAAAAAAAATCTGTTATTGGGCTCTTGTTTTGATTTTATTTTATGGCTGTTGTTTAATCTGATAAAAATGCATCAATTGTTTAGATGCTTGAATACTCTCTTTAGCTCAAGTGCTGCTATATTGGAATTTACCTTATTGACAAGATCTTGTGGATATCAATGTATAAAGATATGACTGTAGAGAATAAGACTTGAGGATTACCACCTGCAGGCCTCTGGTTTCTGTATAGCCCAAATTTTAAGGGTGCTTACAAGTACCTTTAAGGTTGGTCAGTCATGCCTATGAGCCTTACCAAGATTTCAAAGTACTTTTTTAATGTCTGGCTTCCTCCTCTCCCATCCTATCTAGAGGAATATCATGAAATGAATGACATAATCCATATAAAAATCTCTCTAAGCTTATAGAGATCTACTTATAAACACTTAAAATAATAAATACCTTGTTTCCTTATTTCCAAAGGTTTGTAAGTCATATTGGGAATTAAATGTTAGTTTGTATACTCTACAACATACATATAATGTGTCATGGACTATTCTGTACCTCTCAATTCATAAATTAAAGAAACACATAAAAGGAAAAAATGTGGCCCTTGCCTTAATGGAAGGCAATTTTTAGAGAAAGACAATATTTGTAAGTGAACGAGTTTGCCTTTACTAAACAGGTGTAGGATATCATTTTCCTGCTAAAAGTATGCTGACATTGCCATGTTGTTTTCAGGAAACAGAAAAGAAATTTATAGAATAACTGGCAAAATTCTGTGATCTATCTCATATTTTCATCTCTACTCAATCTCAGTTTCCTCCTCTCTTCTATAATACCCACAGTCCTCTGGCCTCTTAGACTTGGCCACCATTCTAGTACCCACCAATCCCTTTTCACATTACCATGTCTTTCCAGCTGCAATTTTCTCTTCCTGCAATGTCTCCACCGTGGTGCTTACACAATGTCTGATACACAGTAACCATACCATACAAAGGATTTCTAAAATTACATAGTAATATTGACCTGTTACTATATTATTTTAACCTTGGCCTATGCCAATGAACTCCAAGATGAATGGCAGAGTTTGTGCCAACCTCATTTTGTATCTCCCCTAGCAGAGCTCTGAATGGAACAAAAGAAGGAAAATATACATATTCTAAATAATTAGTATGAAATTAAAAATAGAATTAAAAATTATTAGTCCTTGTGATACTAACAAAACAGACTACAAACAATGACTAAACTAGCAATTAATTTTACCTAAGGATGACTTCAAGGAAGTGAGATTTTTTTATATTGATTAACATATATCACATTGAACATCTAGAATCTGATTCATGCTCTGGTGGCAGTAAGTACACCATCAACTCAAACACTTGCATATCCAACATTATTTGTGCAAAGGAAAGCTTGAGTATAGTGTTAGGAAACTCACACTGCCTAATTGCATTTGATCAATATCTCATTAAGAGTTGGAACTACACTGTGAGATATAAATTAATATCTATTTGAATAAGGAGTAATCAGAATCTTCAAGAACTAAAATACATTACACAAAGGCTGAGCCAGGATTCAAACCCAGGGATATGTAAAAGCTCATGGTCTTTTCAATATATCACAAGGTTACTCAAAGCTACTAATAGAAAGAAAAGAAACATAGTTTTCCCATGGCAGCATGTTTTCTAAGAAAAGAAGAAAATTGTATTGAAACTATTATTTCACTTAAGCTTTTAAAAAAGCTACTTCCTGGGGATGTACTGGTAGGTATCAACATAATAAAAATATGTAGCCCTATTCTTGTGAAGTTTATAAGAAGCAGGAATAAGTAAAAAATCTATATGAATAAATGCAAAATTACAACTGTGTTAAAAGTATTTTTTTTTTAATTTTTTTTAAAAAGAGCTATCTAGTACTTTGAATTTACTATAAAAGAAGAACTTGGTCATGTCTTTCATTCTGATGTGATAAAAGAATGGCGTTGTAAAAGAACAGCTGGAATCCATGTGTATGTGTGTTGGCAGAGGGGAGTATTCGGAAGAAAGAAACATTTTAGGCATAGTGAATGGCACAAGCAAAAGCCCTGGGAGCAGGAGGGATGTCTCATGTATGAGGAATTGAGGGAATGATATTGTATTCCAGATGTTTTGACTTAAGAGAACAATACATAGAAGTCTTCTTACATTGAAATCTAGCAAAATAGGAAGATTTATGTCTAGGAAAGATCAACTCTGATTTTAATTAAAACATCAAGCTGGGCTTATCAAATGTCTTTCCTTCTTTAACCATCATGCTTCTCACTCCATGCTGGCTATCTTAGTGTCAACACTGAAGATACAGACACTCAAGCTGAAGTATATGATGAGTTAGCTTCAGGATAATCACTAGAAAGGTCGTTATTAATTTCCTCAATAAACAAGTAGAGACTGTTCAGAAATCTGGGACTTATAACAAGAATAAGCATGGTCTTTGAATTGTGCCACATTTTGGCTGAAACCCAAGTCTTTACTAGTTAGGTGAGCTTGAACAGACAACTTCAGTTCTGAGCTTCAGGTCGTTTAGGTATAAAATATCGTAATAAGTAAAACACTAAGTAATAATAAGTAGTTTACTAAGCACTTATTCGTGACATGTTGTAAATTTGAGTGCTTCCCATTATTTAACATATTTCATCTTCACAGTAGTCCTATGATGTTGAGTTACAATATAGAAGTCAAGGTACAAATAATTTAAATATCTTGGCTAAGGCCTCACACATAGTAACTGACAAAGATGGGATTCTCACTCAGGGAGATTATTTCTATGTTTGGTGCCTTTTTCTTAAATAGTATACATCTTCGATAATATGAATGTGTGTATGTATGCACGTATATGTACACATAAGTATTGTATAGATACACACATAAATACATATTTTATCTAAGTTTGTGATTAGCTAAAAGTTGATAATAATATATTTGAAGAACTGCTATCAGTAATACAAATATACATATCTCTTGCTTACTATATTAGATGTTTTTAGTAGGTATTCATTAACGTTATTTTTTTAAATCTCCAGTTCCGTTTATCTAGTGCATGCGTGTTGACGCAGTGAATACTAAATAAAAGAGAAAAATTATAGATTGCCTTCCAAATTATACAAATAGGGTAATATTAAACATCATATTGTCTGCATAGGTTTCAAGGTATAAAATATTTGCAACCAAGGTCATATTTTCTACAGTTGCAATTATACAATTAAAAAATTTATCTTACTGAACTGTAAAAGAGAGTCGATGTGCAATCAGAATCATTCAATCTTGATTATCTTTATTTTGTTATTTATTATTATAGTCCTTTTCACGTTGTCTCAGAGAATAGCAGGATATTATTAAACTATAACAATAAAATTCCCAAGAGCAAATAAATCAGCTTCCAAAGGACTAACATACACATCATTTTATTGAATATTTAAAACTTCCCCATGTGTGACAAGCGAAAAACAAGTAAAGTCGCATTAACTGAAATATAATCCTAAATTCTATCCTCAAAAGAATCAAATCCACCCGAAATTCTCCCTAGCAAACATTATTCCAAAATATTTTTTAAGTCCTGGTTTTATAAGGATATTTACATTTTTGTCTAATTGGATCGTAGCAGAGGCACAAAGGAACTTCTACTTTTTACTTTAAAATCCAAAGGAACTGAATTTATCTGCCCTATATTTTTACTTACATAACATGCATCATTGTATTCTAAGGTGATATCTAGTAATCTTTTCTCAAAGCTACTTTTAAAATATGGAATTTAAATGTTTTTTATTTCTCAAAAAGAAATGGACTCAAGTAAGGAAATGCAATTTAGCTAAGCATTTTGAGTAACTGTTATGTGCCAGAAACCTACCTAGACTTTTGTAATAGGTGGAAAATATAATTTTAGATTGATAATAAAAAGACCAACATTTATTGAGCACTTTCTCTACAATATTAAGTTAAATAATGGGATAGGTAAAGACATTAAAAAGCAGAAAAAAAAAAACCCAAAAAACAAATATTGTCTATCTGCTTGTGACTGGTGACAGCGGTCTTGAAGCAAAGCATATAAAATTGCCCATAGGGCCCTGACCCATTGTATGGCCATGCCTTATCACGTTCAGAGCAGCAACAGGTGAGGTCCTCATCAGCAAAGATCAAGACAGAGGGAGCCATGAGCTGCTTTCTTACCACTCGTAGAACATATACATACTTCTTGGATTGGTTATTTGGTCTAAGCAAATCTCAAAGTCAATTCAGTATCTACGTATTACTATTCATGAACATTTCTTGACTCTTCTACTTAACTCCTTGTTTTTCTTGAGACATAAAATCTGCTGAACTTAGAATTTTATCAGAGCCTGATACCTGATTTTCTGTGCTAATTCTGTTTCTGAGGACACCAAATAACTAAATTACAGTAAGGTGTTTTCACCACCATGAAAGTCAAGTGGGATTCATTTATTATCTACTTGCCTGCTGTGCCATCAAGAATGCAAATCTATGTTCTAATGGTACATTTTTACCCATGCATTTAAATAGACATGGACACAACTCTGAAAACTTGAAGCATATTAAATAATTTTTTCCAAAATTTCACAACTTATCTGAGTAGAAAGTTGAACTCTGTATAGCTTTTCTTTTTTAAAAGTCACTTAATCAAATGGCCTTCTTTAGGACCTATTTATTATAATTTACATATAAAGAATCCTATCTAATATGATAAACTCCCACAGGTAATTTCTCTTTCTAAATAAAATTTTATTTAATAAAATAATTTAAACAGATAGTCAATGTTAAAAATGGGTCACTTGATTTGTACATTAGTGACAAACACTTGAAAGTAAGCAAAAAAATTATGATTCATTACTCTGAACTGTAGTAACTTCTTATCACTTAAATTTTACAGCTCAGTATTTTGAAGTCTCCCATTTATAATAAATTATAAAAATCGCCCAGTTATAATAAATAGTAAGTTACTCTTTGGTAAGGGACAATGATAACTTTAAGTAGAAAATGAATGACATATGTTATAATCAAGGACAATTGACAGACACGGTATGGTGTGGCTACTTTGGGGTTCATGGTCTCTTTCTATGTATCTTTCCATAAGAAATAGAAAGCACTTCAACAAATTTTGCCTCTAAAGATTTTTTTCTAGTGTTATCAATGCAGTTTTTTTAATATCTAATATACAGTTTTGCCAAAGAGTTTTAAAATGTTTAATTGTATGTCAACATAGAAAGGTAACATATCTTTAACTTTAGAACTACTCTAAAAAGAAGGAATAAAGAAAAGGCCCTTTATTCATTACTTTAAAAAATATTTTTGAGAGACTATTTACTACATGCCAGTGGGCACTGGATATACACATATGAATAAGAGAGAATTTGCATTCTAATGAAGGAGATACACAAATAACACATCAAACAAATAATATAATTTATAATGGTAAAACTTTCTATTCAGTAAATCCATATTTGTTGAGCACCAACTATACACGAGGGATACTAATGGATTCTTGAGATTTATCAGTGAATAAAAACAAAAATCCAGACTTTATAAAGAATGTACATTAATTTTATAAAGAAAATAAAGCAGAAACTTTTTTTTTTTAATGGCAGAGACGAGGGGAGCCTGAAGAAATGAAATTCTAATAGAGGTTAGAATGCCATGAAGGAGTAAGACTTGCTAAGATCTGGGGAAACATAATTCCAGGTGGAGGGAGTATCAAGTATAAAGGCTTGGAAATAGACAATAGCTTGGCAGGTCCCAGAAATGGCAAGAGCCTTATTTCTGGAGCACAGTAGCATGAGAGTAAGTGGCGTGAGGTGAGATCAGAGAGAAATGGGTACCAAACAATATAGATCTTTGGAGATCATGGTAATATGGCCAGATTTCAATCCAAGTGTGATGAGAAGTCATTAGCAGGTTTGAAGCTGGTGAATGACATGATCACATATACCTTTTTAGAAGATTCCCTCTAAGTAATATATGGGGACTAGAAGAGTGAAGGGGGAATGAGTGGAAGCAGAAAGACAATTTAGGAGGTTAACACATTAGACAAGAAAAGAGATGTTGATGGCTTAGAAAAGAGTGATTATCTTGAATCTGGCGAGAAGTAATCAAATTTAAATATATTTCAAAATTAGAAGACAAAATAATTTGCTGATACATTTGAGGTTGGTTGTCACAGAAAAAAGATACAAGGATGCCACCCAGGTTTTTGTCTTTTTGAATATGGACAATTAAAGATGCCTATGATATATTGAGATGTCAAGGAGGCAGGGATATATTAAGTCTGTGGCTGGAGATAAATTGAGAATCACTGGAACTGAGATGAAACTCAAACCTTTAAAACTAGAAAAATTCTGCTAAGAAGAGAGAAAAGATAGAAAAGGTAAGGGAGTCAAAGAAGAGAGCCAAAGATGGAATCTTCAAACACTCCAGAATTTAGGAATGGGAAGAAGAGGAGCTAGCAAGATTCTGGGAAAAAAAAAACATTAATCATGTTTAAGTGAGTTCTGAAGTAATTGTTAGCAGTGAAAGAAAAAGAGGAGAGGTAGTCTATGAGCTCAGAGGTGATAAAAGCATGATCCAACGCAAAATGGGAAAAAAAAATTTCTATGACAGAAAAGCAGAATATACAAAGGGGAGAGAGGCTAGAATTGACCCAGGAAAGAAAGGAAGAACAATGTGAAAAGGTTGTTATAGTAATCAGAGGAAGCAATAATGGTGTACTGCCGTAGGGTGGTGGCAGAACAAATGGAACACGATAAATTGGGCAGATCTGTACGAGGCAGAAGTGTCCAAATTTAATGATGTTTTGATATTGAAGGTGCAGAGACAGTGGAGTCAAAGAGGAAATTCAGGTTTTAGCTTCATCGTAATGTAGATTATTATTCTACTGTACTTCCTTTAAATATTCTACAATAATGTGTTGAAAACATAGGAAAAAAATACCTATAACCCCAACTAGCATAACAGAAATACTAATATTTCCACATTTTAACAGTATGTATGTATATAATTTTGCAATGTGACAGTTCTAATAAACATATACATCTGGTTTTGGGGTTTTTTTTTTCCAATTTACATTATGCTATAAACACATCTATGCTGCTTCATAGCACAGACGTGCACTACATAACGTCTTTTTGGTCAACAGCAGAGCACATATACAATGGTGGCCCCATAAGATTATAATGAAGCTAAAAAATTCTTATCACCTAGTGATGTCATAGCCACTGTAACATCACAGCACAACACATTACTCACATGTCTGTGGTGATGTTGGATTAAATAAACCTACTGTGCTGCCAATCTATAAAAACATAGCACATACAATTATGTACAGTACATAATACTTGCTAATGAGAACAAACAAATAACAAATATTACTGTCTTTGGTTTTTACTATACTTTTTATTATTATCTTAGAGTTTAATCTTTCTATTTATAAAAATTTTGTTGTAAAACAGTTATATTAGTCCAGTAGCATTTTCATGAAACTCATGTTCACCGTATATCCTGAGTATATCATTTCCTCTTGTGCTTGATTTAAACTCATGCTGTTTTGTACAGTAACATGCTGTAAAGGTTTGCCCCTTAGGAACAATAGGCTATACCATGTAGCCTCAGTGTGTAGTAAGCTATGTCATTTAGGTTTGTGTGAGTGTACTCTATTATGTTTGCACATTAATGGACTCACCTATCAACACATTACTCAGAACATATCCCCTTAGTTAAGTAGTGAATGACTGTATCACAATTATCATTTAAATGAAACCATATTATTTCCGACTAGAAATAATTTAACTTACTAATTTTCCATTTTTGAATGCTGTGATTACTTCCATTATCTAACCATTATTACTAACAGTACATAATCATAAACATGAACTTTACCTACTTTTGAATTATTTGCACGGGATATATTTAAAGATGCTGTCAACATACAAATATTACTGATTGTTTTCTAAAAGTTTTGCCAAAAGACAATTCTCTCAGAAATATACTAGTGTACCAGGTTCACCACAATCTCAGTGGAACCGAATATTTTTCTTAAAAATACCGTTTGAATAAATATGTGTGAACTTCAATTTTACTGTTATTTTAATTAGTATGTTTAATTTCTAGCAAGATTGTTTAACTAAATGCTCTTCTTATTATTAAGCATTTAAGACTTTTAATCTAAATTTTTTCTTCAGCTAATTTTATGGATTTTTTAATATAATAAAGTTATTAATCATAATTAGCTCCTCTGAAAAACTTCCATTTTTTTAAATAAAAAAAACACAGAATATGGAATTATAAGATGAAGTTTTGTGTCCTGGTTTCAGTATTTCTAGTTAGATTAGAATCTTGGCTCTCTGGTTGATGAACTATGCTTCTGAGTTGATTTACGTTTAATCCCTTACCATCCTAATATTTCACAGCATTATTTTGGGGGTTTCATATAAGTTAACATATATGTGAATATTTTATTGAATAAGAAACGTACACGTTTTGGTGATAATATTATTTGAGCCTATCGGTTGGGCACTTGGGGGTAGGGAAGGCTGCACAATTCTTGACATTGAAGCCATACCGACAGTGGCTGTCTCTTCTGTTTATATATTGAGTCAGTCCTGCTCCTAGTGAAGAGAACAATCATGGGATGCCAATGTCATTAAATAAATATATGTAGATAAACTTTATCTTATTTGTTAGCTTAGCCAACTGAAGAAATATTATAAAAAATAAAATTTTGAAGCTTAGAAATTAGATTAGAATTCCCTTGTGGGTGTGATACACATTTTTAATTTCCATATAGTGTAATATAACAGAGAAGAGAGAACCAATAAACTGTTTCCAGCACTGAAATATTTATTATGTAAATGATATTATTTTTTATGACATTTAATAATGCAAATTAATTGTGCAGTAATCTGTATGCTAGACTAATAACTTAATAGACCAAACTAGGCTTCCAGGCATTACATTGTTAAAAAATAATATTAAAGATGGTGAAATTTGAAGTTAAAAACTTAAGACTCCAAGTAATTCATTCAGATAAATCATCAATTAAAAAATAAGACTTTCCATCTTAGTTGATGATCATATAACAAAGATAACAAAATAATATATTTAATAAGAAAAAGAAATATTTCTTACCTAATAGGTATTTTCAATGTGTGTGCTCATGTTCTTTCCTAAATATTTAAAACATTAAAATTATAGAAGATAAACTTAAATTAACAGAGGTATAGTTATTATTTTCTATTTTCTTAAGGGTGATGTGTCCTCCTAAGTATTTGTCAAACATAGATGCTGAATCCATCTAAATTACACACTACAAAATGGCTTTAGTCATTTAGCACTTAACTTTAGTCATTTAGCACAGAACACTTTTCTGATGACTCTACGTCAACTACATCTTCCCTGGTCTGAATTTTTTTTATCTTTTGCTCCCCCCTTACACAATGAATCATTTTAAACTCTAGCATGGCCAAGATAATAGTTACAGTTACTTTGGCAATCTTCAAAATTTTCTAGTAGCTACTATACATTTAAAAATTGAAAAGCATTTAGGAAAATATAAACTGTTATTTTCCTTGTTTTTCACTTAAATACAGATGTTAGGTACACTTTGAGAAACTGTTCCCACTAGTGTATTTATCTAATTTATGTGACAGAAGCTACTCAAGGACTGTCTTTTGCTATGATCTTGGAAAACTTACCTGACAAATTTAGACTAAATACCACATCTGCAGCAGTAACTGTAATAGTTTCAACCTATACTGGAATAACTGGACCACCAAAAGCTTCATTTCCTTGTAAAACTTCGCCATCCTCTAATACTTATCATGAGCTCTCATTTTTCTTAACCATGTGCTTCTGTCCCATTTGTGTTCACTCATGTGTGCAACTATAATCTGCACTTACAATAGTTCAAAGTTAAATAGCAAAATCGCAGGGTGTAATAGAGAAATTGTTGCTAATCCTTCTTAATTGTGAGCTTGAAATGGAAATGGTCAAAAGCCTAATGTGTCCTCTTCCTTGAAGAAATCTGCTGTGAAGAAGACCTATTTCAGGTAATAATACCATTCTCAACACAGGGATCTGAAATCTAGGTATTACCTTACCCTCCTTCCTCTTCCTGTCATTTTACATTCAAAGTACTACTTGAATCTCTTATTCTTCCCTGTCTTCTGTCACTGTTCCAGCTGACTCCCCATCATAGCTCATCAGCATTAGTAAAACAGACTTCTAACTTGTCACCCTGTCTTAATCTTATCCACCTCAAATCCATATTACTGCCAAACTGATTTACATTTTTTGGATTCTTTTCTTTTAAAGTATTAAGTACTTCAAGGAAACTAAAGCTATTATTGCAAACACCCATGTACTTCATTCATTCATTTTGCTTTATGGCTTCAGGTCATTTAAAGTCATAGCTATTGCTTATAAAGTACATTTTTGCCAGTATTAGAAGTATTTTAAGATATTCATGAGCAAGGTACTTTTATTATCCCTGTATTAGCTTGGGCTGTCATAGGAAAAAAAAAAAAGTGCCACAGACTGAGCTGCTTACACAGCTCAGCTATTTATTTTCTCACAGATCTGGAGGCTGGGAGACCAAGATCAGGGTGCTAGCATCGTCGGGTTCTGGTAAGAGCCCACTTCCTGGTTTGCAGATAGTCTCTTTCTAGCTGTGCTTCCACATGACATAGAGAGAGAGCACCTACCTCTAAATTTCATTATATTGGAAGTTAGGATTTACCATATGAATTTTGAGGAAATACAATTGAGTCTATAGCAACACCTATTTTACAGAAAAAAGAAACAGGCACAGAGTACTTTAGGAAAAAAGAAATAGGCACAAAGAGGTTATATAATTTCCCTAAAGGTAATAAGTGGCAAAACTGAGTTTTGAACCCAGGCAGTCTAGCTCCAAATTTGACATTCTTAGCCACTATCTCATCATCTCTTACAGAAAAATAAAGCTTTACAAATATTACTGAAGCTAAAGACTTTTTCCTTCTTCTCCACAGGAAATTATTTTGAAAGTTGTATGTATGTTCCTATCTTCTGTGTGTGTGTGTACACATACGTATGTACATATATACATATAATATAGTGTACATATACACATGTGTATATGATGTATACATATATATCTACACATGTATCTACCTATGATAATATAATATATTTCTATATTTCTATATCATATTTTAAATATATAGTTTTAAAAATTTACATAAATGGAATCAAATTGTACCTGTTTTCAACCTTCTCACTTAATATTGTGATTTTTGAGCCCTATTCTTGTTTAAAACTGTTATTTACCTCATTTACTTTATCAATATTTCTCTTCCTTACCATTCTGTCATTTCCTCCTTACCCAGCTTAAATTCCACAAACTAGCATTGTAATCACTTCCTTGAATATATGCTCAACCTCCTTGCCTTACTCCTATTTCTTCATACTCGCTTGTCATAATCACAAAACTGATTGTATCTATCCCTTGACCTACCGTGTGCATGTATCCGCACAGATGAACATGGCTGGAGAAGAACACATAAATGGTCTCACTTTATTATTATTAATTTTACATATAAATTAAAACACAATTTCACATTTATGACCAGTAACTCAAGCCAATCATTACTTGTAGCTAACAATCATGTTGGAATTCTGTATTCCATTCACTCTCCCATGCCATTGTATGGCTGCTTAATATATTCCCTTCTCTTCTCAATTCTCTATCCTTTTAAGTTTTAACTGGTGACATTGTTTCCTATTTCCGTTGGAAAATGAACGCAATTATGAAGAGAGGTTCTGTATACTCCTATTATGACATCCACTCACATACCTGCACCTGTGCCATGTATGCTTCTTCATCTCCTCTCTTGTTAAATATATCAACTGCCTATCTTTCTACGTAAGGCCCACACCTTCCCACATATACTAGGTTTCAACAGAGGCCATTACTCTAGCAATTCTTCCTCCCTCTCCTGGTTCATACATTTTCTCTTTCCAGTAGTTATTTCTTTCATCAATATAAATATGCTATAATTAAAAAAAATAAAATTACAGTCTACGGCCATGCTACCCTGAACAAGCCCGATCCTATCTGATCTTGAAAACTAAGCAGGGCTGGGCCTGGTTAGTACTTGGATGGTAGACCACCTAGGAAGACCAGGTACTGTAGGTGTAAAACATAAAAAGATAAATAAAATAAAATAAATAAAAATAAAAAACAAGGGATCATAAACTGACAAGGTCCTTGTAATCTGTGAGGTGAACCAAGGTTTGCCTCGCCTAAAATATAAAAATAAAAAATAAAAAAATTGCAAACCTTTCTTGAGCCCACAGTTTTCTTTACCCACTCACTGCCATATTAACTTGTTCCTTCTTTTAACAAAATAGTCTCTGATTTCTCTCCTTTCACTTGTTCTTGAACTTACTCTAACCAGGTTTCCATCCATAATACTACTGCCCAATTACACTCCTGCCAAGATCAGTAATGACTTCACATTTATAAATTCAAAGATCAATCCTCAGCCCTCCTTAACCTAAAAAAGTCAATAGAGGAGAAAAAATTTTTGGCTTTTTAGCTCTACCTTATTGTGTGTATAGGGTGGGGTTTGGTACATTTGACTGGGTCAAGCTGCTCTCCTTGCGAGCATTTATCCAAGTGGTAAGCAGGGATCCAGGTTTCTTCTGTTTTACAACACTGCCATTTTAAACATCAAACCATGCAAGGTATTTTATGGCCTGGCTTAGAGCTGGAAAACCTTATCTCATTGCAAAAGCCCAGTTACAAATCCCAATGTAGCTGAACAGGAGGTTAAGAAAGGTTAAGTAAAATACATATATAGTCGGAAAGCAAGCGAGACAATATTCCAGTTGTAGCAAACAGCATGAACAATGAGCAGGACAAGAATGTCATATAGGCTAAGCAGATGGATTATTTTAGACAGTGGTAGTGCATACAGTTAAGTTGACAGGATATATCCAGATTATAGAGGTTTTGAAATTTAAGCAGAAATGCTGAGATTTAGCTGTGCCTTTAGAAATATGGTAGATTACATAGTTCACAGCTATCCATTCTGTCGCATGTGACTTGCCATGCCTTCCAGTGGGTAGAATTTATTTCCCTTTCTCATTCTTGGCAAATCATCTAAGCCTTAGTTAGTCTCCTTGCCTCCAACATGGAGGAAAATCATACTTAATCTCACATACCTATAAAACATAAATGTGATCACATGTTCAAACAACTTGTTTGATTCAGGTCATGGAATATAGTAGATGCTCCAAAATACTTGTGCTCTTATGAAGCAAGTTGTGGAGGAGCAAAGTACAGAAACTGAAACACCTGATGAGAGTCATATAATCACCTTGGGATGCAGTGATTTCAACTGGAAAATTGGGATGCTACTTCAAAAGCATTTTATATGTTGACTAATTTACTATCAGGACGCACTTTAAAACACCAAGCATCCAGTTTCATAATAGCATATTAATAGCGATAAAAACTAGCATGCTATGCAAATTCTAAATCTAAAACACGTTCTGTATAAACTCCCTTGGCAGATTCATTTGGCTCTAATAGAACTACTCATTTTCCATCTTAAGATGCAGTTCAGTGTTATTCTAGGTAATCACATAGCTATTTTATTCTACTCCAGAGGAGAACACTTGAGTCAGATGAAATGATCCCTCTGTGAGGTTACTGTATATTGCTTAGTTAAACTGGTTGGAATGGAGAGGCTTAATTAGCAACTAAATTTAAAGCATTTTGAAGATCTGATAGATTTCTAGGAATGTTAACTAGCATTATGATTTTTGAATTCCACATATTTATTAAAGGTATATGAGCCTTCCTTTTTTCAATTCTGTTTTTAGCTATCTAAGGATGAAGGTGAGTTTAGAAATCTCTCAAGGAAAAAAAAAATGTTACTAAGATCATTATGCTTTGTTTTATTATTTGAATACATATATGTTTTCTTAGAAGGAAGAGATGAACTTGTTACAGTAAACAATGGGTATAAGAGATATTCTAGGATGAAGAATGTAAATAAGCAGCACCCAATCATTAACGAGCCTGAAAAGGCTGAGAGTAAGGGGCTTTGTGGACAGAAGGGTCAGGAGCTAGGGAAGGAGGAGGAAACAATAACAGAAAAAATTGCATAAAAAAGAAAACTCTGAATGTGGAATATGATAGTCAATATATAAAACAAAATATATGTTTACATGTCAGTGTAAATAAATTAGAAACAAAGAGGTTCATGTTTATTCATTTGTATAAATGATATATTGTTCAAAGAAATTGGAAACAAATACATATGGTATAATTCCATTTGCATAAAAACAAAACAATACATTCTCTATATGAATATATGTGCTTGCATATGTCTGTATAAGCTATGAAAAACATGTATACCGTCGCGGTGAAATTGGTTTGGGTATTTGCATGGGTGAGTGAGGGTTGAGGTAAATAGAGAGGAGATGACCAGCTTCACCTTTTTATTTTGCTGTTACTTGTTTCAAGTGCATGCCTATTAAGCTTGTAGTTTGAAAAAAGTTTTCCAATAAAATATTTAAAATATTCCAATATTTGCCATCTCTTCATCTCAGATCACTCTTCAGCACTACCTTATTCTTTAATCTTCTCCACAGCCAAGATTCTCAAACAGTTTTTTGCATATGATGCCTCCATTTGCCCCTCCTCCTTCACTCTCTGCTCCTTTCCATGTCCTTCTGTTCTCATCATTTTTGTAAAATTATTTTTCTTATTGTCACCACTAACCATTTCCATAATCTTGAAACATTCTCTTTTCTTGGCTTCTGTGCCTCCAAACAATCATTTTCTTTTGTCTTTTTCAACCTATCTCTTAGTTCAGTCTTCTTACAATCTCTTCTTTTCCTAGTTAACCCCTAATTTTGGTGTTGCTCTTGGGTTTAGTTCTAGTCTTACTTTTTCCTCATTGCATATTCCCTCCTAGAAAATCTCATCCACCTTTTAAATATCATCCACATCCTAGTGATTCTCATACATGAGTTCCTATAAATGTGCCAAACCCATGTATATATTTGGGTTTGGCACATTTATAGGAACCCATGTATAAGAATGTATGTATGCATATGTACATATATATGCACACATACATACATCTACACACATACATACGGGGGGCATTTGACACATCCATCTACCCAGGTAACTCTCACCCAAATCTGGGTGAGATCAGCCTTGCTATTTCATTTTTCACTTATTCTTCTTACCAATCATCATCAAAGTTAAAATGCTCTAATAAATATCATAGGATATGCTATTATTGTAAAATAGCTAAAATAATTATAATGATTATATAATGAATATGATTCTATAAACACTTCCTGTATTATTTTATTTATTGTTTTTAACAATGCAATAAGATAGACACAAATGTTACCCCAATTTTACAAATGAGGAAATGAAACCTTATAATGGTTAAGTTGGTCAAGGTCAGAACACACACTATTATAATTATTTGCTCACTTCTCTTCAGTGATCTTCTGCTACAGCTAGGAAAATTTCAAAACTCATTGACTTGAAAAAGTCCTCCATAATCTGGTCTCTCTCTATATGTCTAGTCTCTTTCATGATCACTATATTCTAGTCTAGGCAATTTAGTTATTTAAAAACTCCAGGCACTGTCCTCTTAGGGTCTTTGTTTCCATGATTTTTGTTGCCTACAGCACTTTTCCTCCACCCCTCAGCTAACTAACTTATATACAATCTTTACATCTGAACTTTAATGTCACTTTAAGCCAGACAATATCTGACCTACTAATATGAGATGTCTCTTACCAGTTCAATGTCTCTTTTTATAGATTATATGTCTATACTATGTATCTTTTATAGGGTATAATTTATATATGTTTGTTTCATTTTTATATGTAATCTTAACAAGGACAGGAACTGTATGTTTTCTCACCCTGCTTGCTCAAGATCAAACACAGTTCCTGGTCAGTTTCCCAGCCCATGATGTCCTCAGATAAAACTGTATGTCTAACAGAATATCCCAGAATACCCCAAGAAGAATTTTCTTGGAGCATTTCTTCCCCTTCCGTGATACCGAATTATACTCCTGGGTGTGTATGGCTTTACTCATAGAGAGTATATAAGCCTCCCTTTTATTTAGTCAGTTCACAATACTGCAGGTTTTGCTATAGATGCTTACTTATAAATGGGGACGACAATTCTGAAGGACAATATGCTAACTGAAATAAGCCAGACCTATGCATGCTGAAGTTATTGAGGGGACATTTATGGCTATCTTCAACTTACTCAAAAATATAAAAGAAAAAAAAAAGCCACAGAATGACTAGTAAATTGAGGGATGGTTAATTAATAAAGTAAATATATTAAAAGTTATTTGTAAAATCTAGATGGTGGTTGCATGGGGGTTCTATGTAAAATTATTTCAACTTTTCTGTATATTTAACATTTTTCATTAGAGATCTTGGAAAGGAGGAGACATGCGGGATACAATAGAAATCCATTGAAGATAAAAGTTTCTAGACTGGAAGACTTCTAGTGCTCTTAATAAATAAATGTGAATTTTATATCTCTCATGTAGGACAGAGACACAGTGACTCAGATACTATGTGTTTATTGAGGGTTTGCTATGCATTAGTATCTGATGGGGGCTGGGAGAAACAGTGATGCTCAAAGCAGCCATGCCCTCTGCTATCAAGGGGCTTACAATATCCTGAATAAGCAGTTATAAGAGAAGTGGGCATGCGTATGGAGAAGTATTGGGTAATATTTTAATGACATACAACACTTGACAAATTTATTGATTATATTATACTATGGGAAACCTTGGAAAACAGGGACAGTGCTCTGGCTACAGTAATGTAAGTAGTCACCAGCCTTTAAGGGAGAAGTAATGTCTTGTTCTACCCATGCCTATGTGCCAGACATCCCTGTTGGGGATATTTCTTTGTTCCTTCAAAGTTGCAATAAACTAATATCTTCAACAAATGAATTCTCAATGGTTATAAACTAAGTACCAATAAAGGTTATTCAGATCAAGACAGACGTAGGTGAAATGAAAAGCAATCTGTCTTTGAAAGTGGAACTGATGAAGGTTACTGTAAATGTTAATGGCAGAGCTGCTTGTGAAGGTTATTCCACAGCCTACAGATGAAAAGCAAGAGTGAGAATCTGAGAACCTGAAATTACACCTTGTACTACATGTCAGAGAATTTTAAAGTTATCATTGTAGAAATTCATTATAGTTGAGAAGATCCAATTCCTTGAAAATTATACCTATAATATTCTACCTTATTAATACAGTATATGAAACATTTGGCATTAATATGAGGGCAGCTGGTGGAAAGGTAATTGTTCAACCCCATTTAATATGAGATAAATATACATTTTTCACAGCAATTTTTCTAGTATGTATTAAACTTTGGGATTTAAAATCCTAAACCTTAGTTACCTCATCAGAAAATGTAGGTTAATATTGATCCACCTCCCAAGGTTGGCTTGAGTATCAAATTGAACACATGTGAGTAATTGCTAACTGCATTTAAAATACAAGATATTTTCTATAAAATGTATTGAGTTCATAGAAGCCTCTCAGACTAGGTGTCTAAAATCTATTTTGAATTTCTGCCTCTTTACTACCATTTGTAAAGCTTCTATCTGTCCTTTTTACATTTTCATTAGGGAAATAAAAGGTTATTCTCCTTTCACATTCATTAAGAACTATTACTATGTTCTAGTCAATGCATAGCTGTATCATTGTAGGTGAAAGTCACTTTGAACTGCGTTTTCATTCCTTGCCCAGAAGATACTTTAAATGTCTTCCAGGCTCTTTAATGCCTCCTTCAGTTATGTCTGAGTACCTAACAGAGTAAACGAAGCACTGACAATTCACTTGAATTTCTAAAAATGCAGTATACTGATATGGTTATGGGGAGGAGGGGGTTAAGGATTGCTCCAGGGTTCATCAACAGAGACCTGAGTGACTGTTGTCTTTAACAGGAGTCAGTCTCCAGCCAGAGAATAGCATTCATTCATACTTTTATTCATTTGGTTATTCATTCTTTCAACAAATTTTAGAAGGTTCCTCCTGCATGCCAGACACTGTGATAGAGGCAGAGGACATGAAGACACATTTGTAGAATTTACTGCAAACACTTTAAAAGTTTTAGGGATAAAAAGCTCAGATTTAATTCTTGTCTTGAAAAAAAAATCACTGGAAGAAAAAAAATAATAGATAAGCATGGAGATAATATATTTATTGCTATTAACATAAATAGTACATAGTGATGGATTTTTGTCCCAGCCATTTGATCTCAAGGCACGCTCATGCCCTAATATGTGTAATGTTCAAAAACAAATGTCAAATAAAAATAAGTGAATAAAAACTATTAAGTATGCATTTCTACTGTGTAACACTTATTGTGTCAGATTCTGGGAATGCAGAGGTGAATAAAACATGGACCTTGCCATCAATGATATCATAATTTCATAGAGGAGTGACATATACGCTAATATTCTTTAATGCAAGCTTTTCAGGGCTTATAAAGATGTGTGCTGGTTATAATGTTAGGCAAATGAGGATGAACTATATTGGAGTATGGATGGTCAGGAAAGGTTTTGCTTAGAAGGCAACATTAGATCTTGAAAGATAATGATCATGATCATAGTAGTGTTGTTCCTATTTGCCAGTAACAATTCCAGATATTTTGCTGAAAATAAATAACTCGACCTTCATATAATGCTATGAGGTAGGTACTATTTATGATTCTAGTTACAGAGGATGAAACCAAAGCAAAGGGAGATTAAGTAATTTGACCAAAGACTCACAGTAAATGCTGGAACCGACATAGCAACACAGAAAGCACACAAACACAAGCAGAATAGTATAATGAATGCTTTATTTAGAGTTTAGGGGGCAAATAAACATACCTACGGGGACCAGGTTAGAAACCTAAATGAGAGAAGCAGGGAAATTATCACTGTGTTTAACCAGAGAGCACATGTCCAGTCTAAATTGGCTAAGCTACTCACATTCTCTATTACCAGGTAATGATGACCTACTGTTGCCAGAAGTCAGATTTTTTTTTTTAATGGAAAAATCCCATGTTTTTTTCTAAAGATTAACAACTAATTCTATTATTTCAAAGATACTTTGGGTACTATATACTATAGAAAGTACTTTTATATACTACAGAAAGTACTTCTTTCTATAGCATCAGGCCTGTTTGTAAACTCTTAAAGAATGGGCTAAAAGAAAACCAAACTTTATATACATCCTTGAGGGATAAAGGCCTGAATGTTGGCAGATTTATCTCCCAGGATATAGTCACAGATACATGTACACAGGGAGTACCTCTTTGCTTATAGAGTGGTCTCTTCATTCACCCTAGAATACACAAATTTTTCCCACTTCATGTCATTTGTTATCTCTCTGCTCAAATGGCTCTTATCAATCGCTCCTCAAATTGTCAATTCTTATGTTGTCTTCACTCTAAAACACAGTTTGTGGAACTAAAATTCAAGACAAGATATGTGTTATAACTAGTATGCTCATCTAAAATAATTATAGTTGTTTTCCCCCAACAAAAAGCTGTTATTAAATTAACTGTCCATCTCACATGCAATGACTCCTTAGAATAGAAGAATTACAGTATATTTTCAGTAGGGGTTTTATTCCTATAGATATTATGCCTTGTATTTGACTATAGCCCTTAAGCATCTAGAGTATTCATACTCGGTATACACCTACTGTTTTAAATTTTGGATGTGGAAGTCAAAATGAACTGAGATTAATTTTATTTTATTTTTACATTAAATTTAGAGTAAAACATTCCATTTATAGGAAGTGCGAGTTTTACTCCCTAGGAAAGAATTAGAATGTCACAGGTTTTGAATTTCTGCAAGTCACATTTACTTTTTTTTCTTAATCCTCATTCTACTGGGTTAGAAGCAAGTTCAGCTACAGGCCTTACTAGAGTTCCTTACCCTCCCCTCAGAGTTGAATGAAGGTTCTTGGCATCCTACACCCTCCAGAACACTGCCTACTACAAACATTTTTGCTGTCCAGGTCCAGAAGAAAGAGAACTCAAATAATTCTGAGCTAAATTTTAAGATGTGGTCTATAGCAAAGCAAACCAGGATACAAGTCTTCCAAGGACACCGCACAGCTATTTCCCTCTGAGACACCTGCCCCACCCCCCACACACCCCACTTTCCTATGTCCCTATATGAAAACAGTTAAAAGGCCTCCTCAAACCATTCTCCCCCATGCTCCCTTGTCAGGAACATCTGCTTTGTCTCTCCTTCCCACTTTTGGTAGATCTAGGTAAAATCTTCTGGACTCTCTTCTAGGAGCCTATTTTAAAAATAAAGAAAACTTCAGTTTGGCCAAGTGTTTATTTTTTTAATGGAATTTATTGATGACAAAGTTCTAGGTATAAATGAAAGCAGATGAAAAGTATCTACAACTTTATTTAATCCAACAGAAATGTATTAAGTGCCTACTTTTTGCCAAGCACAGTTCTAGCTATCTCCTGCAGCAATAAACTAAACAATGTTTCTATTTCTGTTTCTGATACATCCTTTATCCCTCAAGGATGTATATAAAGTTTGGTTTTCTTTTAGCCCCTTCTTTAAGAGTTTACAAACAGGCCTGATGCTATAGCATGGAATTTATATTTTATGGTAAAGAAAACAGATAATAAAAATATTTATTTATTCAATTAATAAGTGCTTTGAGGAAAAATAATGAAAAATAAAAAATAATGGAAATAAAATAGAGATTATAATGTCAGTGGGAGTCCGAAGAGATGTCATTGCATGGAAACCTGAATAAATTTATGGAGGAAGACATGTAAATATATAGAAGAAAAAACTCATTCCAGACCAATAGCAAAAGCCAGTGGCAAGGTCTTGAGCTTGGAGTCCCCGGGCATCAACAAGGAAGCCAATGTGGCTGAAAGGAGAATATGGAAGGCAAGGAGCTTAGAGAATTAATTAGGGGGCTTGATAAAGAGGAGACTTATAAGCCAGAGATAGAACTTTGATGTTCTAAATGTGACAAGAAGTCTTTGGGACTATTAAGTTAAAAATTGTTGCTTTCCTTGTATGCAGATGTTAACTAAAGATGGTGTCTTAAAGAAAGTCTTATTAGGCTATTACAGTACCTTAGTCATTATATAATGTAGCTTGGACAAGAAGGAAACAAACTTTTCTCATTAGTATCAAATAATATCATGAATATATATGATATTCATTGTATAATGTGGATCTGTTTTTATGTCTTTTACAAGTCAATTTAGTGAATCCTTTCAATCAAGGAGCAAATATTTCGCCTAACATAAAAATTTCTTGAAGTATCCTATTAAAAATTTCTTCTCCCATTTTTCAGTCTTTTTTGTTGCTGTAATGTTTCTGAAACTCCTATTATTCTTATATTGAACCTCTATAATTATCTTCTAATTTTCATAGTTTAAATTTTATTTTTCTTTTCTTTATATTATTTGTTTTACTTCCAGCAATACTTCAACTTTATATTTGAGTGTTTTATTGCTTTTTGATTTCTTATATTATACATATATCTATATCCATACATGTATATTATGTAAAACATAAAATTATATATGGATATATAAATATAAAATAACTACATATAATTACTGAGTATTTTCTAAATGTACCTTTTATAGCATCCTATTCTTGTTTAACAGAATAAACATCTTCTCCTAGTCCTCTGAAGCTGTCAGTGAATTTTTTTAGTTTCTTGTTATAGTTTTAGTTTGTCCAGAATTGCTTTTTTCTTGTTGGTTTATTATTTATTTTTCATAATAGAGACATTCTTCAGTTGTCTGTGACTTTTAGTTATATGCTTACATTTATGAGTTGGGAACTAAAAACCTATTTGGAAGTTTGAGCCAATGTGTATGACTTGTAGACTATGGGTCTAATGTAGAGTTATATGGCTGGTTTGTTTACTTTATGCTTTTCCTCTTGGATTAGTCAGTGCTCCCTGAGAGGGAATTTCCAAACTCTTGTCTGGAGACTATCTGGCAGAAACAAGAGGCGAGAGTGCTGTAGGTTTCAGCATTCAGTGTGTAAACACACACTCAGCTCCTCTATTTTCAGTATAATATTGCTCCAACAACTATAGCTGGTGCCTTAACCGGAAACTTCCTGTTTTATTCTTTTACTTTTCTAATAGTTGGAGAACAGAGTGAGAACAATTCTGTGGTAGTTTAACTGTTTCTTTTAGACACTTAACCAGTCCTCGTTTTTCACCTTTACCCCCATTCCCAGAAGTATGTGAAACTCAATTCCTACCTTTTTTTTTGAGAGAGAGAGTTTAATATATATTATATACCCGATGGTTTATTAATTTTTCTCACTACTATTTTAGGATCAGTTTTCTTACCTATGCTCACTTACCAGTTGTCTATCAACTTCCTAGATTCTAATATTGCTTTTATCTCCTCTTCTTTCTCTTTTCCTCTGTGGGTTTATGCAATTTAATACATCTTTTACTTTCATTTAGGGAATAAAGATAAGTGTGTTTTGTCACTTCATTATCTCTATCCAGAATCTGTTATTATAAATGATCACAAACACCATGTAAAGGTAGAATATTTCCTATTTTACAGAGGAAAAAATTTAACTCAAAGAATTTAAACAGTTGTTCACCAGGTAAACAACTGATGAAGTTGGGATTTTATTCAGTTCAGGGTGACTCCAAATCAGTGGTTGTTTCTCCTACATGCTGCTACTTCAGTTATCACCCTTGTTTACAATGTACCAAATGCAACTGTACTGTCCATATGCCAGCAGTGGTTAGTGGCTTATCACAGTCTCATGTGTCCTGCACACACGACCTATTGACTTTGTCTTCTCACCCCTATAAGCAGATAAGTCTGCAAATCTCCACTTTCCAATTAGTCAAGTTAATGAAGCTCTTTAAAGAAATCCATAAAGCCTGCCTCCATGGTTCTGACATTTAGTAACTTCTGGATAATGGTCTCTGAGTCTCTCTCCATTAAAATATTGTATTGTGTACTATGAAGTGCTGACTCTGAGACTTTCTTAGAATTGAATAAAAAGGGGTTCCCTTTGAGCCTTACCAAACCCCAGGATAAATACAGAAATGGCACTTTTAATAGTCAAGCCCATGGAGAGGCCACACTTAACATAGATGCCTCCTGTCAGTAAATCTATAGCTTTCAGAGTGAGGCAGAGCAGCTCGAGGCAAGAACAAAGAAGAAGGAGAATGTGCCCGGAGCTGAGTCTTCTGATAGTCAATATAGGCCTATAAATAAAAGTTGACTCTACATGGTAAAAAGAACACAGAGCATGAGCTGGACTCCTCAAAACTGAGAACAATGTAAACTCTTGGTGCCTCAGTTTTCTCTTTTGTGTTACAGGGATAATAATGTCTTGTACTTAATTTAGCTTTTTGGTGAAGATCCAAAGGAAAGCAGGATTGGGAATGTGTTATCCATATGGAAGAAATTAAATTAAAAACTGATACTGTAACTTTCGCATTTGTTTGAACAGTACTGATAGGCAAGTTGAATCATGTTTTAAATATTTTCTCCACAATTTGGAGGCATATTTTTGTCCCCTTAGTTAATATCCCTTTCTGTCACATACCCTATCCAAACCATACAGCTAGAAATTCAATGACTTTTTATTTCAATCACTCATTCCGATCACCTGTTTGCATTTATCTGCCTGACTTGTACTATATTCATCTAAATCCAGTTAAATTGTGTATTAAACATAACTATCCTCAGTATTTTGGGGCTCCATCTATGTTTTGCTTTCTCCCCCTAGATCGTAAACTATGACATCAGTGAATAAGTCATCTATTGCCATTTGATAACTATACTATGTTGCATATTTCTATTTATTTCTTCATCTTAATATTCACTAGTACCATATAATGTACCAGACACTGGGTTAAGAGCTGGGGGTGGGGAAGAGACTCTTAAATTCCTCTATAATCCTCATTCTTATGATCCTATGCACTACAGTAGGATTAGAGATAAAAGGTATCCTTGCTCTCAAGGAACATTCACCCTGTAGACTAGCAGCACAGAAATAAATTAATGTTTGCAACATAGTGTGATTTGTTTGAAGTTCAAGGTAGTCTTTAAAGATTGATAGGCCCAGAGGAATTTCTCTGTGTGTTGGTTTCTGGAAGTAAATTTCCTTGAGCTAAGTGCTGAGCAGCAGTGTGCAGACATCTAGTCAATGTCCTTGCCTGATGACTACTGCTTATTACTCCTTGTACCTTCACTGATACTAACATTTAAACCAATCCCTTCTGCACTTGAAATTATTAATAATATCTATGGCCTTTAGAAATCTACACTAAAAAGTTAATTCCTTCACCCATCTCTTGCTACTAGTACAATGGAGCAAAGACATAGCTCAGGCTACACAAGCTATATCTAGCACTTTGTAATTTTTTTAATGAAGTTTATTGGGGTAACATCGGTTAATACAATTATATAATTTTCAGGTGCACTTTTTAATTTAACATCTGTATATTCTATTGTGTGTTTACCACCCAAAGTCCCATTTCCTTCAGCTACCATCTATTTGACCCCCTATACCCCATCTTCTTCCCCCATATTCCCCCACCCCCTACCCTCTGGTAACCACTAGTCTATAGTCCATGTCCATGAGTCTCTCTTTGTTTGTCCTGTTCATTTGTTGTTTTTAGGGTTATTTCCCACATATAAGTGATATCATGTGATTTTCAACCTTCTCTATCTGGCTTATTTTGCTTAATATGATTACTTCAAGGTCCATCCATGTTGTTGCAAATGGCAGTATTTCATCTCTTCATATGACTGGGTAATATTCCATTGTATATATGTACCACAGCTTCTTTAGCCAATCATCTATCGTAGGACACTTTGGTTGCTTCCATGTCCTGGCCACCATGATTAATGCTACTATAAACATTGGTGTGTAAATATCTTTTCGGATATGGGTTTTCAGTCTTTGGGGTAAATACTCAGTAGAGGGATTACTGGATCATATGGTAGATCAATTATTAGTTTTTTGAGAAACCTCCATACTGTTTTCCATAATGTACTTGCTAGGACCTCCAATGTTATATTGAATAACCATGGTGACAGTGGACAGCCTTGCCTTGTTCCTGATATTTAGTTTTTCACAATTAAGTATAATGTTGGCTGAGAGTTTGTCATGTATGGCCTTTATTATGTTAAGGTACTTTCCTTCTATACCACTTTTGTTAAGTATTTTGATCAGAAATGGATACTGTATCTTTTTGAAGACTTTTTCTGTATTTATTGATATGGTCATATGATTCTTATTTTTTAATTTTTTTATGTGGTATATCATATTAATCAATTTGCATATGTTGAACCATCCCTGTGCCCCTGGCATGAAGCCCACTTAAACGTGGTGTATAATCTTTTGAATATGTTGCTGTATTCAGTTCGATAGTATCTTATTTAGGATTTCTGCATCTGTGTTCATGAGAAATATTGGTCTGTAGTTTTCTTTTTTTGTGTTATCTTTACCAGGTTTTGGTATCAGGGTAATATTGGCCTCATAAAATGAGTTGGAAAGTATTGCTTCCTCTTCAATTTTTTTGGAAGAGTTTGAGGAGAGTAGGTATTAAATCTTCTTTGAATATTTGGTAGAATTCACTGATTAAGCCGTCTGGTCCTGGACTTTTACTTTTTGGTAGGTTTTTGATGATTGTTTCAATTTCCATACTGCTGATTGGTCTATTTAGATTTTCCAGATCTTCTTGATTCAGTCTAGGAAGATTGTATTTTTCTAAGTACTGGTCCATTTCTTCTGGGTTATTAAATTTGGTGTTATATACTTTTTCATAGTATTCTTGTATGATCCTTTGTATTTCTGTAATGTCAGTCGAAATTTCCCCTCTTTTATCCTTGATTTTGTTTATTTGTGTCCTTTGTCTTTTTTCTTTAGTGAGTCTAGCCAGGGATTTGTCAATTTTATTAACCTTCTAAAAAGAACCAGTTCTTTGTTGTATTTATTTTTTCTATTGTTTTGTTTTGTTTTGTTTTCAGTTTCATTTATTTCTGCTCTAATTTTGATTATTTCTTTCCTTCTGCTGACTTTAGACCTCATTTGTTCTTCCTTTTTCTAGTTTTTTAAGATGAAGTATTAGGATGTCATTTGGGCTCATTCTTGTTTTTGGAGATAAGCTTGAAATCATATGAACTTTCCTCTTATGATCACTTTTGCCATGCCCCCAAAGTTTCGATATGTTGTACTATCATTATCATTTGTTTCTATGTATCTCTTGATCTTTTTATTTCTTCTCGGACCCAGTTATTCTTCAGTTGCATGTTGTTTAATCTCCATGTATTTGTGGTTTTTCCTGATTTCTTTTTGCTGTTGATCTCTAGTTCCAAAGCATTGTGATCGGAGAATATGGTTGGTATGATTTCAACCCTCTTATATTTGTTGAGGCTATCTCTGTGTCCCAGTAAATGATCTATTCTTGAGAATGTTCCATGTGCACTAGAGAAGAATGTATAAAAAGCTGTTTTGGGATGGAAGGCTCTGTAAATGTCAATTATTTCCAGTTGGTCTAATGTGTCATTTAAGGATGTTATTTCTTTATTGAATTTCTGTTTGAATGATCTGTCCATATGCGACAGTAGAGTATTTAGTTCTCATACTACATAGTGTTTTGGTCTGTTTCTCCCTTTAGTTCTATTAGTAATTGCTTTACATATTTTGGGGCTCCCTTTAGGAGCACAGATATTAATAAGTGTTATGTCTTCTTGGTGCACGATTCTCTTTATCATTATGAAGTGTCTCTCAGTATCTTTCTTTACCTTTTTTATTTTGAAGTCTATTTCATCTGATATTAGTACCACTACTCCCTCTTTTCTCTGAATGCCATTTGCTTGAAATATCATTTTCCACCCTTTTACTTTGAGTCTATATTTATCTTTGGATCTGAGATATGTCTCCTAGAGGCAGCATATGGTTGGGTTTTGGTTTTTGATCCATTCTGCAACTCTGCCTTTTTATTGGTGAGTTCAGTCCATTTACATTTAAGGTGATTATTGAAATATGAGGTCTTCTTATAGCTATTTTATCTTTCGCTTTCTGGTAACTTGGTGTTTCCATTGCTTCCTTGTCCTTGTGTTTCTGTTTTCTTTATTTTGATTGGCTTTTGTGGGTTTTCCCTCTGGTTCTTCTTGTTTTATGTTATATACTTCATTTCTGAATCTTTGGTGTGTAGTTGCCATTACAAATATGTAAAGGATAGTTACATACACACATACACACACACACACACACACACACACACACACACTCGTCCATTTTCTTCTGTGCGTACCTTATCTCCATTCCCCTTTGCCAATCTGGATCTTTGAATCCTCCTCTTTTCAGTCATTGTTATCTCAATTTGTCCCTATGTATGCTGAACATTCATTATTATCTCGTTATAACAATTCTCTTATTATTTAAGCTTATAAGGCCATGTTTTAGTAAAGGTTGCACTCCTCTGCTTCTATTTGCCTGAAAGTCATTTTACTCCTAATTAGGTTTTGGTTTTTTTTGTTTTTGTTTTTTTTTTGTCATTTTGTTTTAGGTGAGCTGACCCCTTTCAGAATTTCCTGTAATGCAGGCCTCATAGTGGAAAATTCCCTCAATATTTGTATGTCTGAGAAGGTCTTAATTTCTCCTTCATATCTAAAGGAGAACTTAGCTGGATATATTATTCTAGACTGATGATTCCTTTCACTTAATAGTTTAAATATTTGAATCCATTCTTTTCTGGATTGTAAAGTCTGCCCTAAAAAGTCCAAGGATAATTTAATGGGTTTTCTTTTATAAATTACCATTTTCTTCTCCCTGGCTGCCCTGAGAATTCTGTCTTTGTTATTGATTTTTGATAATTTTAATATAGTGTGTCTTGGTGAAGGCCTTTTTGGGTTGAGATAATTGGGTGTTCTGTTGACTTCTTGAACTCCAAGCTCCAGCTCATTCCTTAGATTTGGGAAATTCTTGTCAACTATTTGTCTGAAAATGCTTTCTAGTCCCTCTTCCTTTTTCTTGCTTTTGATAATGCCCATTATTATGTTTCCTCTCCTGATGATGTCAGCTAGTACTTGTATTTCTATTTCAATATTTTTCATTCTTCGGTTTCTCTTTTTCCTCCTGATTTATTTCTAGATTTCTGTCTTTGATATCATTGATCTTTCCTCCATTTGGTCGACTCTATTTCCTAAGCTTGCTATTTCATTTTTCAGCTCTTGCAGTGTGTTCTTTATCTCCAGAATGTCTATTTGGTTCTTTTCAAGGGTTTCTATTTCCTTGCTCTGCTCATCTAGCTGTTTGTTCAATTCCTGAAATTGTTGATATGACTCGTTTCAGAACTCACTGAGTTTTTTCAGAAGTATCAATCTGAGGTCTCTGTCATTTAAGTTGCATATTTCTATGTCTGCAAGCTTATTTTCTGGAGATTTTTCTCTTTCTTTCTGAGATGCCTTGTCACCTTGGTTGTTCATGGTGTTTAATGGACTATTTCTCCACCTGGGCATTAATGGAAATGTATTCTTCTTTTTTTCCAGAAAGATTTATTATATAAAGGTCTCTGTTTAGCCTGCTGCAAAGAAGGTGCTTTTCTTTTGGTTTCTTGTAGGTGGTGTCTAAGCCTCTTGGATCCCTGCTTTATATAAAGCCTTAATGATGTCTTTATATAATGCCTTTATTTTCTTGTAGATATTTAATCATGCTCACTACCCTCAGTTTCAGTCTCTGTTAGTGTTAACAACAATTTCAGTAGTGTTTGCTCAGATTACCCTGAGGCTCCGCAGTGATTGGTCTCAGAGGGTATGCGGGGAGGGGCCCTATGGGTTGGGGGCTGGGGGCTGAGGCTCAGCCTCAGTTTTGCAACCGAGGCCAGTAAAAATCAGCTGTTGTTTTTCTGCTGTCTGCTTCTCTGCTTTCTACCCTGATGACTGGGCCCTGCTGCTGGCTGTGTGGAACTCACAAACTCTCCCAGGCAGCGCTGTTCAGGGAAGTCGTTGTGCCTTTTCCCCTCCCTCTCCCCCTACAGGGAACTCCAGCTGCTCTGAGAAACAGGTTCTTTGTTTCTCCCAGTCCACTGCCCTACACCAGGGTTCTGATCTGTGGTAGCTCTTATGTACAGATCCCACGCTCAGATGTGCTAGTGTGAAGTTTGGGTGTTTTTTGTTCAGTTTTAGATGTTCAGCTTATTGTTGTTTAAAGGGGAGAGATCTGGGGACATTTCTCACTCTGCCACGTTTCCTTTCAATTGCTCACATTTTGTAATTTTTGATGGCTAGATGACCAAAAACATTACGCTCTCTCTTGTTCATGTGATGAGAACTTTACTCCTCATTTTTCCATCTGGTTAAGTATTACTTATATATTAGGACTCAGATGGAAGGGAAATTTTCTTCATGTCCCAAGGCAGAGGAAATAGTTACTTTGGTATATGTCCAGAACACTGTGGAAAGATCCTCAACTTCATTATCTTTATTCCACTAAACTAGAGGCTACTCAAGAACAGAAATAATGTCTAATTCATCTTTGATTCTTCTCAACAGTAGGTGGTCCATAATTTGCACTCAATAATTATTTCTGCAATGAAGACAAGTCTGCCACTAGTCATCCCCATAGAAAACTGACATTAAAATTCTACCAAGAGCATTGTTTTCCTGGTTAAATGCAATCTATATTCGCAATACATTATAACCTACAGTATTTGATCCTAAACTACTTTTATAGTTTCATTTTTATCACTCTACCTCTCATTCACTACAGATATTTTTCCTATCTTATAAAGAAAGAAACTGAACTGCAAAAGAAGTCATTTATTTGATCGTGTTTATCCCTCTGGGCAGCAACAGAACAAGAACTTGCACTCTAATTTTCTGCCTCTCAGTCTAGTGCACTTTCCACCACACTGTAGCTACCCTTGACTTTTGCCTTCATTTGTTTAAAACCTGCACAGTATTTTGGAGTTAGTTAAGGTCTCTCTTAAATCATGAAGTCTTATAAAAGCACTCTAATATACAGAGACCATGCTTTATTCAAAAATAAGTTATGATTATCTAGGTCACTAGAAATCACTTACTATCCCTGATGTGTCTCCTATGTTTGCATTTATTTTTACATAAAGTTATTGTTAAGTAATCTTCTATATGTATATATTATTTCTCTCCATTTAAGCTCTCTGAGAACCAAAGGTGGTCTATGTATACAGCTAACACACTGTTTTAATTTAGTAGGTGCTAGTCTGAAGTTATTTCAACTACCAACCATCCATTCACAATTGTTCTATGAGACATATTTGGAATCCTGAAGATTTAGAGTTATATCCAAATTAAGAAAAAAAAAAAACAATGAGATTAGGGAAGGAGAGAGGGGTGAGGACAAAAGGCCCAAAAGCTACTGATGTCAAAATTCTACCCTCTTTATCAATATATCTATTTTCAGCACCATTAAACCTGTATGCCAGAGGTTATGGAGAAAATACTTTCTTTTATTGAAGAATTCAGAAATGATACTTAAATATAGCCTACACTTAGATTTTAGTAAAGTCCTTTTTTTCTATTCTCTTGTATTGGGCTATACACCTAGTAACAATGAGAATGCCCCCATCCCCATTCTTGTATACAAATTATCAAAGTATATCTTGATTTAAAAATGGTTTTCACTATGAAAGACTAAGGTTCACTGTAGAAAATCTAAAAATAAAGAGAAGTCATAAGATTAAAATGAAAACTGACCCATAATCACAACCACCAGAAGTAATCACTGTTGGTGTTTGGCTCTAGTATTTGTACTAACCATATGTATAAATCTTGTTTATTTTTAATGGGATTATAAAGTGTATATTATTGAGAAACTAATTTATTTCACTTAACAATGTACCATGAACATTTCTCCATGACATTAACTATCCTATAATATCATTTTAATGGCTATATTAATACCTTTATATGTATTGGAGGAATATAATAAATCAATCCACTATTACTAGTTAGGTTTTATCTAATATTTTGTTTTGTTATTACAAACAGTGCCTAACCTTTAACAGGCTTTGTGACATCTCTGGCCCTCAGTTTTCTCATTTAAAAAATGTGGATAATAATAGTACCTGTTCAGAGGGTTGTGTGGGGGATTAAATGAGCAAATTTATGGCATATCACAAGCAGTCAGAAATTATTAACCATCATGTTATGCTTCAATAAACAACTTGCAATAATTTTTTTAAATAGAGGTTATGTGCACTCTGCTTTGGAATTTCTAAGTTAATGGTATTATACTTTTAAGCCTTTTAATATATAATGGAAAATTCATTTTACCCAAAGTTCAACAATATATATGCCCATCATCAATGTGTAAAAGTATCCATTTGTTTGCATCTTCACTGACTTGGTTCTTGGAATTAGTCTTTTTTGACATGATAAATATGAAGTTGTTATTTCTCTGCTGGTTTAATATGCATTCTTCTGTGCATGAACATTCTTATACTGGTTTATATATCATTTCTAAGTCTTTATAAATTCCCAGTTTCTGTCTTTTACCCAGTTTTAGAAAGAACTTTCATCGTTTTTATTGAGTTGCAAAATAGGTTTATATCTTCCATGTAACAACTGGTTTTTATCCATATGTATTTTAAAATTTTAATTGTTTTTGCAAATTTAATTACATATATTCTTTCTCCTCTGGAGGTGTAAATTTGTAGGTAACTATATTAATAAGGTGTAAATTTGTAGGTAACTATATTAATAAGGTGTATATTTGTAGGTAACTATATTCTTTCTCCTCTGGAGGTGTAAATTTGTAGGTAACTATATTAATAAGGTGTAAATTTGTAGGTAACTATATTAATAAATCTTCCCTCCTTTGGATTCATGTTTATAAAATTTTTCTCCATTCTAAGACTATGTAAATACTTAAGTATACATTTTCTTATGGAAGTTGTATCAATTCAATTTTCATTTAGCATTTTAATCAAAGTTCATGGTGCAACATAGAGATATGTCCATTTTGTCCACAAATGGTTAAATTGATGAGTTTAATATTCAGAAATTCTGCACTTATTTGAATGATGTCTTTTAATCATTTTTCTGTCTGAACTTTTACTGATAATACACTATTGTTTTAGAGTTGGTAGTATGTTAATAAAATGTTTATTGGCATTTTATTCTAAAAATCTTTGATTTACTTTGAAAGTTAAAATTGTGTTAGTATTATGACATAGTTTTAAATTTTTAAATCAATAATGTAAATGTGAAGTTTTTTCAGTGTTGTTTTCTTATTCAAAATATCAAATGTATTTCTCCATTAATATATCACAATACATTAGTATATATCTCAATATGTATTGCTTATTATATCTTTATATCTCAAATATATGTTATAGTGCTCTTGATATTAAAACTACATATTTCTTAAGTGTAGTCATAGATGTTTTAAGAATTTTTATCATAAATAGAATATTTTTCTTATGGTGATATATGCAATAACCAAATATAAAAAAAAATCTATTGCTCATGTATAATTTTTCTTTTGCAATTTTCCAAATTACTATCATTTCATTTTTTTTCTAGAAATGTTTAGGAAGTTATATTTAAATGTTTGTGGTCACTTTTAAACCAATAGTAAAAAAAAAAAAAAGAAGTTTCTGTTCTAAACAGAAGAGTCAGCTTCAGAGAGGAGATAGCATGTGTGTTTGGAGCTGAGAATATATGTGCTTTCAGAACTGTCATTTTGTTCTCTTTGTTGTTTCTTAAAACTTTTTAGTTTATTTTCTTGGCCACTGCAGGAAGAAAATCACATAAGTTAAAAAGGTTTCTTTTATTCCACTTTATTAGTTATAAAAATTACATATTTTTCTTAGCTTATTGTAGTGAGTAGAAAGTCCAACCTTTTTATTTATTAAAAGCTTGTATCACCTTACATGCTAAAAAATACTTATGTAGTTAGAAAGTCTCTAGAACTGTAGTACGACTACTTAATACTTACACCTCTTCTTTTGTTTTCAAAAATCCTTTAACATATTTTATCCCATTTTTTAAACAAGTTTGTAATATCAGCAGGGTTTATATTTTTTCTTATCTAGAATATGGAAAAAAAAAAAACCTTGAATTTTAAATAACTCATCCAAGGTACTGAAGCCAGCAATTTTAAAAAATGGGACTAAAATCTAGGTTTTCCAGCTTCCGGGCTAAGGCTTTTTTTCAAAACAGTAATTCAGCTAGCTGCTTCCTTTTATTTAAATTATCTGGAAAAATCTTCAAATTTTAGATATAGTAAAAATATTTCTTGAATGTATAAATATTTGTTATTTGGCAACTGTTATTTACTAAATAACATGCACATGTGTTTCATTGAACAAAATGTCAAACAACTGAATAACCGCAAGTTAACATGAATTCAGAAAGTACTGTTATGGATCAAACCCTTAGGTATCAGGATATTAGAATTTATAAGACACAACCACCATAGTAATAAGAATAGACTAGGTTTTGCTGTGATTAGTAAAAATTAATCCCACATTAGTAAAATTTTATTTCTCTCAAACTACATGACCCATTTTGGGTGAGCAGGAGAGTGTTGTGTTTACAAGGTAACTTAGAAACCCCCATTGACATTTCTTTACACATTTTCCCACAATCTGTGTGGCAGGAGAAGGAAATTCTCTCTAATTATTAAAGGTTCAATACAAAAGTGGCTCAGATCATAAGGCTATACCTAATTTGAAAAGGAGCAAGGAAGTACAATCCCACTTTCTGCTTGGAAGAAGGGCCAGGATATTTATGAACGATCCTAATGATTTTCAAAACTTCCAGAGCTGTGATATCACATCAATATACTTTTATTGCAGGCCTAACAATTGCTGAAATGGCATCACTTTCATAGTGATATATTTTATATATCACTTTTTTATAGTGATATGTTTTAAATGGATACTTATATATATAATTGACATGTAACTATAGATATAATTTACATTAGATAGATAGATGATAGATAGATAGATATAATGAGAGAGAGAGAGAGAGAGAGAGAGAAAGAGAGAGAGAATCTCCAGTGAGATATATGAAATTTTAACATCCGTGGTCAGATGAGTCATCTAGTAGCCAAATAGTGCTCCTCCTCTTTCTTTAACATGATTGCTCTACCACTCATAATGCAGAAGACTAATTTACCCAATACTCAGCACCCAGTTATGATCGACCCCACTCAATCTCAGAGATTCCTCTTCCTATATTTATAAACCTGTTAATGACTCTGGGAGCATACACACAAAATTGGTAGAGAGAAAAAAAAAAAGAAAAAATTTCATATTGGCATTGAAGAACATAAAGTAGAGAATGTTTTTTTTAAAGTGGGCATTTTAGTTCCTTTCATCCTTTAAATAAGCTATTCTTATTTTTATGACTTTTTTTTTTTCCTAGAGAAAATGAAAACTAAAACCTATTTTCACAACACCTCTATATTTTCCAAATATGGCCTATAGAGATTTAGGTAATTTTACATTATGTAAGACCTAGCGAAAGAGAATTTATCATCCAATTGAAATACACTCATCCCTCGATTTACGTGGGTTATCCATTCCAAAAGTTTTTTGTTTTGTTTTTTTTAACGCGAAAGTAAACTGCATACAAAAAGTCTACCAGTACAAAAATTCAGAAATAAATAAATAAATTTTATTTGCTGTCAGTGTCTGTGCTGTAACCTAAAGCAACTAACCTTTTTTTTTTAATTAGCACAAAGTGACTATCTTCAACGATTGAAATATTTCGAAGTATTACTTCAGTTTCATTAGTTTTTTTTTTGATGATCTTTTTCACCATCTTTTGCTAAGTTTTCATAAATTCTTAGATACTGAAAATTATTTTTTTTTTACCACTGCAGATATATGTCCCCTTTAAAATTCTTATAAGTAAAAACAGCTCACATAAAATACTGGTTACTTGATTTACTTATACTTTCTTACATGTTATCTTTAAGTGCTAGTGATGCAATCACTAAGTAAAATGTATATACGTTACATTATAAGTATCTTCAATTGAATTATGATGCAACTGATGTGTCGCATCAATTTCTACAGCTGATAATTGGTGATTTAACATTTTATTGAATTAGTTTCAACTGTTACTGACCACAGCACAATTTTCAAATATTCCAGTGATAATTGTGTGTTAGTATTAGTTCTTTGTACATTGCTAAGTTAAGCTATGTTTTTTAGAAAGAGTAATCACCAATAATGGAAATGCAAAAGAAAGGACTGTGTAAAATAATACTGCATAAAGAGAAACCTCGTATAAAAAGTTCATGTAAACAGGAGGAATGACTGCATGTAAAAAAATACTGTGTAATCAAGGGATAGGTGTAATTATTAAAATAGTAAGCCATTTATTCTGCTTTCAGCTAATAATGGTTTGAATGAAAATGACTTGTGGGGCAATAAACTGTCTTTTGATTAAATAAGATAATATAGGTTTATTTTGCCATTCTCTAGTAAGTAGATCATTTACTTATTCAGCTGTCATAAAATGTGCATTTTAGATTGAAATACATAGAACAAATTCCAGTGTACAATTTTTTTGCTTCTCCTCAGTAGAAACACCTTTTCATAAGTCAGCAACTATGCATAATTTTCAAATGTGTTTTTTTCTAAAATATTTCTTAGCTCAAGATTAATAACTATTTATTTACTCTTACTGAGTCCTTAGAGATTCAAGACTTGTGCTGTTGATGAAAACTAAATCAATTATGGGGAAAAATAAGTGGAGAAAACATCAAAAAGAGATATAAAATATGTTGGTGAAAATGGCAAATAACAACATAAGGTCTAGTTTTAATTGCTCCCAAGTAATACTAATTATTTCAATTCAGTGTATGACAGAAATCCAATAATAAGTACAGAAATATTTAATTAACCCACCAAAGTATAAACTTGTTTAAATTATTATTCAATGATTGGTTGTAAATTGATTGGTTGTAACTTAGTTTTGTAGACACAGATGAAATAGCTATATCTAGAAATATTTATCCAATTAATAATTATATACCATAATTATACCTACTTTGATTTTCTAATATTTTCTAAGACTTTGCAATCTATTGTGCTCTTCACTCATAAACATATTCATCATACCCAATTCATATTAAACTTAGACAAATATATCAGCCTAACACCATAATTTCTTTATATGATAGCAAATTGCAAATTGCATCTAAGTGTTATTTTCTTCTAGTACTTTAAAGATATCAATCAATGGTCTTATGCTATGTAATACTGCTGAAAAGACTATTTTCAATCTATGTTATCATAATTATTGCTCTACAGTAATCTTTGTCTTCTAATCTTTAAGTTTTTCTGTTCTTTGCCTTTATGTTATTCATTTTCATTATGAGGCATCTGGTATAAATTTCTATTTTGCCAGGTCAGAATTCAGTGCCCTCCTTTATCAAGAGCCATGTATTTCTTCAACATTGAGAAATTCTTAGTCATATATTCAAATAGATAAGGACTTTTCATTGGATCTTTAGTGTTCCATAAGTTCATTAATATTTTTTTATCTCCTATTTCTTTGAACTACATTCTTAGCTATTTCTTGAGTTTTATCATTTGGTCAAATAAATACTTCGAACACCATATGTCTGCTCTACACTTTGTCACTAATTTAGGTTATCGATATTTTTTCAATATTTAGTTTGGAAGTTCTATTTATTCTTAATGATTTTTTCCATATTATGTTCTTACTTAAGTTTCTATTTTATCTTTATCTATTTGAATGATTTAAAATATCTCTTTCAGTTTATTGGTTCTATTTATATTGTGAATTCTTTTCTACACAGTGTTGACTGACTCTTCTTATTGTGGGTCATTTCATTGTTTGTAATTTTTGAATATGGACTCATCTTAAGGAATTATTTTATAGTGTGTGTGTGTGTGTGTGTGTGTGTGTGTGTGTGTGTGTGTTCTCTCTATCCTGAGTTACTGAAGGAGAGCTATCAATTTGCTTCAGCTCATGACTCTAAATCTTCATCAGTTCCTAATTACTGTTTTAAAATTTCTCAGCTTCTGGTCTATGTACAGGACAATATAATTTATTATCCTAACAGGACACTTATGAAAGTGAACGGGAACTTTACAACAAGCATAAACCAGAATAGTCCTGGAATAACAAGGACATAGGTCATTCTATTCATTCACAAGGAGCATACTGAGAATGTGAATACTATAACTATGGGTGGAACAGGCATAGTGTACATTTTTTTCTTAGGTACCAAACTCTGGGGCAATAGACAGTTCCTATCAAGATCCTGTTAGCTGAGGAGAGGTTTTTCAAATCTCATTTTATGTACTAGACAAATCCTACTTCATAGACAAGTTATCTTTGTGCTTTATCCAAGTAGTTCAGTTCCTGTGGCCTGTACTGGTTATACCATGTGGGCTTTGCAGTCCTAGATTTCAGTTTAAAAGGCTTATGTCTAGTTCTAATCCACAAACGAATGATTTTACTTCAAATTTAACATATGCTCACTGTTTCTGGGCATTGTCTTGATTTGATTTAAACTTGTAATTACATTTTAATTTTTAAAACTATTTATTATTCAACATTATATGTTTATTTGGAATAGAGGTAGAGATTTTTCTATATTAACTTACTCCACTGTATTTGTGAGTAAAATTTCAGATAATTTTAATATTATTGAAAAGAACATAAGATGACTATATCTACTGTTTCATTTCTTTTCACGTACATTTTTGTTTCTCTTTTCCTTGAAGGACTCTAATAACTATAATTTCTTTACTAGTTTACTGGCTGTATCCTCTAAAGTCTGCCTCTTTCTTTTTTGATTTATGGTTTCTCTAAATATGATAACATTTCTGATATAAACAAATATTATGTACATGAATGTAGTCTTAGGATATTGCTAAACCTCTGAAAGGGAGGAAAACCTGTATCAAGGGTTGGCACACCAAATCCTACAGACCAAATGCAGCCCAATGACTCATTTTGAGCCTGCAAGTTAAGAGTGATTTTAAAATTTTAAACGACTAAAAAAAGTCAATAGAATATTTTTTTAACCTAGAAATATAATATGAAATTCAAATTTTGTTGTTCATTTATAGTTTTATTGAACTCAGCCACACTCTTTCATTGACTGTACTGTCTACAGCTGCCTTCACATTACAAAGGCAGAGTTGAGTAGTTATAACAAATGCCATATGACCCACAAGCCTAAAATACTTACTATCTTGGAATTTATCGGAAAACTTTTCGGACCTATGGTCTATATAATTAAATGAACAAGGTAATGACATAATCTTTTTAATCTAGAATTTCTGTGACTAACATCAATGGATGCAGTTTAATTGAATTAGTGGAGCAAAAGTAAGTTTCTGTGACGTTGTGCTTTTAGAGATGAGAGGGAAGTGGCATGAGTGATATTTTGTAATTTATCATTAATTTTGATACTACCAAAAGCAAAAATAAAAACAGGAAATAAAACATAAAGAAAAAGAATAGTAGAAATATTGTATATATTTTAAAGCCGTTTTCTAATAAGTATCAATATTTTAGAGCACAGTTATAAATAACAAATAAGACCAGCATTGAAAAAAAACAGAAAATTCACCATGCAAAATCCTGATGTTCTGAATCTTATGTCTGCATGAAGTGCAGAGAGATGAAAAAAAATTGACTACACATACATACACACATATGCACTATATACATACATACTATATCTTCTTTATTCTTTCATCCATAGTATATGTATTTAAAAAAATCGTGCTGGAAGTTTTGACTGACACAGATAGAAGTCCTCAATGAACACATTGCCTAAACGGTGAATTAGTGAGACAGTCCAGCGATCTTTACAAACCTGTTGATTGTCTTGGTGGTCACTGACAGAGAGAATAAATAACTAATTATCAAAATCTGCCTGAAATATGTTTTTAAATGTCTATTTTAGAATTAACTTTCCTCAAAAAGCTACTGTAGTAGTTAGATATAGTATAATTTAAAAAACTCTGCTTGCTTTATACCCAATGTTGTTCACAATACACTACAGCAAACAGCATATAATTCTATTATAACTATAGAATGAGGCAGCGAAGAGTTGAATCATTCAAATTTCCTTGACTAGAAAGAAGATGAAAAGTCACTGGCAAAAAGAATGGCTCAGATGAGAACAAGGGCTGAACGCCTGTGGCTATATTAAAAACACTTACTTTCAGCTGAAAGACAAGGATTTCAGCTGAACCAAAATATACTTTTGTGCAAATTAGAATTAGGCATCATTTTTCTTTAAGAAAATTTTAAGAAATTATCTCTTTTCATAGCCTCAACAGCTATGCTCAGGAAAACTTATCAGAATCCAATAGCAGCACACTGGCTACATGTACACAGAGACCCAAAATTTAGTTTTCTCACACATACCCTGGATACAACAAAAACATGCATAGCATTACTACAAAACATATCCTGTACCTTTCTATCCCTGACTAAGGTGAGATGACGGTCAGATTCAGAACTGGATAAAGAGAAAGAATTAAGCCTCAGAGACTAGTGGGTAGTAAGAGAAGGCAACCTCATGGTACTTCTGGAACACAGTTGGTTTAAAGGCACAGCTGAACATAAATGGCTGCAAGGCGAGCTGATACAGGGATTCTCTCTTGCTGCAACATGACATGGCCTGAAAACTCAGAATCTCCATGACTTAGATGTAAATGGCATTGCTCTGAGGTGTGCCTTCTTTATATAGTAAACAACTTGAACACCCAGACATGACAGACATGCCTGTGAGAAAGCATAAGACAAATGCACACTTACATCTGATGCCTCAATAAACAAACAAACAAAAACTATGCTAAGACACAGATATAGTATGGCTTTATAGCATAGGTAATATATTAAATAATATTGTAACAACTATGTATAGTGCTAGGTGGGAACTAGACTAAGTAAATTATATAAATGTCTAACCACTATGCTGTAGATCTGAAACTAATATAAAATATCGAATGTCAACTATAATTAAAAAGTAAAAAAAAAAAAAAACCCAACCATTATTTATAAATATAAAACAAAAAGAAAAGGTAATCCAGTAATCCAAGATTGTTTAATGGACACAAGTTATGTATTTGAAAAATACATGTTGTTATATACATGTTATATAAGGGTATGTATTTCTTCTGAATTGCTTTCTATTTCTATTTCCATTTATTTCTATTTACTTTATTTAACTTAACTTGGTTAACTATTTTGTCACATGTAATGTTAAAATTACAAAGTTTTAGAGATACTTTACTTAACGTGTGAAGAACCTGACATCCAGATAGATTAAGGTGCTCATGGTAATATAGCACTCAAACAGAAAAACAGAACCAAATTCCCAGTTGCTTTATTAGTGGCATTGTTTTCTGTTTGCATCTTTATTAATTTTAAGAAAAATAATTGTTTATTAATTGCACATATAAGTTAAATATCTATTTTGTTTTTTTGCTAGTCAGACCTTTTGTCTTCTCCTTCACTTTAAATTTCAAACTGCTATTACTGTGATCATTCTAAAGCAAAAATAACAGAAATAGGATCATGCAAATCTCTTGCATAGAATATTAACATTTCTGTTCTATATGTATTGATATACTCGTTCTTTCAAAATATATGTCATATATATGAAAGATGCTGGCTATACAATAATGAGAAGACACATAGTCTCTGACCTTATGGTGTATCCGGTGAGAGACATATACTATGGCAAAAAGCAAAACGCCATACAAATAAATATATAATTACAAATTTTGCTTAGTAATAATGTTAGGTAGTCAGTCAGATATGAGCAACGTGGGAACAAGGGAAGGGAAGCCGAGCCCAGAGACAGCCCAGAGACCACCCAAAGAACACCCCATTTGTAAAGAATCACTCCTGCATCCTAAGAGACATAGGACTGGAGGACCATAAACCTATATAGCTGGTTTAATCCAGCCACAGATGCTTGCACAGAAGGTACCACCCTAACCTACCTACAACCTCAGCCTCATTACACCATCATTTTAATACCTTGTCTACGCCTGGAAGTTCATGAATGTAAATGAACTAGTTCATGAATGTAATTATAACAGACTAAATTCTGAGTTAGCACTGTGACCTAGGCAGGGAGTTATATAGCTTCCAAGTGTCAATCAAAATGACCTCACATGCCAATCACATAGGAACACCTTCATAACTGCCTATCCAGGCCCTACTATAATATAGACCTCTCTCTTCCACAAGGTTACAGACCTCTTTCCTTGCTGTAACCTGCTCCTCACAGGGGAGTGTATTTTCATTTCCACGTGGTTACCCAGTTTAGGTGTGACTCATTTCTACCTCAAAATGTGCCTTTAATAAATCTTACCTCACATAACTGTTGCTGTACTGGAATTGTTTCTGCGAGAGCAAAAAGAACCTAGAATCTCCAGTGTTACCGGGGCAGGGCTGGAGTTCCAATTGTCCCAACAGTAACAATAAGAAAAATAGCGGTTCTAAAGTTGATGTTGCAGAAGAGAAAGAGACAAAATAATTTGTCTAAAGAGTTCACTATAAGCAAAGTCATTCAGGTAGAGGTACAGGATCTGAAGCATATGAGACAATGCCTATGCACTCATGATCCATGAGCTCCATCTTCATATCGAGTCACATCTTTCCACCTCTCCAGTTTCATCTCTATCCTTTCTCCTTCTTGCTCCACAAAATCTTTAGGCACCCCTATTCAAAGTACAATTCCCTGTTTTGTTTCTGGCAATATAATTTAGACTCTAAGATCCAGTTCAAAATATTCTTCCTGCTCTGACAACCTGTAGACAGAATTTACTACGGTCTCTCCAGGGCTCTCACATGCATTACACAACTTGCAATAATCACTGGGTAGTTTGCTGATTTATCTGCATTTGTTTTTACCATTAGACTATAAATTCAAAGAGAATAGGAACTATATTTTATGAATATCTACATTCTTTTAGGAGGTACTTAATATGTAGTTATATAAATGAATGAATTCATAACTGACAAATTCATCAAGCTACAAAGTCTCAAAGGTGTTAGTAACAAAGTGAGGACTAGAACCCAGATCTCTAAATTCCCAGCTCAGATTCACTTGGCATTCTAAACACACAAGTAGGGTATAACTTCACAACATGACATGGTATCAAAAAGACAAAGGCAATTTATACGGAGTTTGAAGTGGGAGATAATATTAGTTCTCTCCATGCAAATCTACGAAAATGTGTTTGGAAAATGACATTCAATTTAGAGTACTGCTGAACTGCATAAACATGAGGACACAGAAAAGAAAAACAGAACGTGTTAAGCAAACGAACAAGTTGGCTTAGCAAGGAATCACAAGTATTCACACCTGAACTGGCTACTTGACATGAAGGAAAAGAACAGTACAGCATATAAACAGAATGAAATACTGGATATTTTATTAGCGGAGAAAATAAAATCAAATCTCAAGCCAAGATTTATTAAAATAAATCGTTGTAATAAAAAACATAGTAGAGATAGCTCTTAAAGCATGTTTATATTCACTGTCTCGAAACTGCATACTAAGATGAGGTTAATCTGTATTATAATACCCATTTAACAACTTGGAAAAAAGGGTTAGACTTGTTAAAATCATACAGATAAAGTTAGAATTATATGTAAACCATCTACTTCCTGGAAGAGTATATTCACTACCAAAGCACAATGGAATCAATTATCTATCTGTAAGCACAGCCAGGGTGGACTAAACATAAGAAAAATATCCAGGAGTGACCAGCTTTGCCTTTGGGGTCTGATCATTTTTTTTGAGACATGTCCATGCATATCCCACTGCAGAACATTCGTGTATCTTACTTTAGACAAGAAAGATGTTTTGAACAGTGCTGCATAAATCAGTTTTTCCTGTAAATCACATCATATTATAAATGCACTGAGAGATATTACAATTCAAAGTAAACCTAAAATAAAACCTTCTGCAACATAATCATATAATTAAAAATAACTTTTTATTCAATTTTATAACATAGATACCTTACAACTTGCACATTTTAAAAAGCAGGAGTAACCTTGATTTATGTTATTTCTATACTGTTTTTTATTTCATTCAGGAAAACCTCATCCTCCTCTTTTGTCCTCTCATTTGTACCTTCATGCTTTTCCTCTTTTGGTCTTTTCCTGTATCTCTCCATCTCAGAAATCACATGGTGCTTATACTTCTGTCATGAACATATTTTAAAATTCTGCGTATTTTCCAGAAAATAACTTTGATGATTTAAAAAAGAGAAAATGTCATATTGTCCACCCCTGGGTTTGCTCTTTTGCTCTAACACCAGATGGAGAATACTGTCCTGACTAGTGCAGGAGACTGGGGAATAGAGTGGTCATGTCTAATGCCCATGTCAACTAACGACATGATCCTGAACAAATTCAATCATGTTTTGTATCTCCATGGGGGTTGTTTTCTTAACCCTGCAGACTTGAAAAAGGCTGAGGTGTGGATCTAAACAACCTTGGGTCAGAAGGCACTTTTCTGATTGATGTTCATATACTGAATTCCATCTCCGGGACAGCACTAGTCTTTTTGGCACTCAGTTGAAGTGATGAGCAGGAGGTAACAAAGTTGTCATTATTTGAATTTCTATTATCAGACATAATCTGTGAACCATGACAGCACTGTTGAAATGAAGAGGGTTCTGCTTATCAGGGGATTTGATTTGTAATGACAGCTGTCCGAGGACTCTGGTAGGGCTCAGATTTTAGTCTGCAGGGTTGGAGAACAGCTACTCCATTCTTTGTGTACTTTCAGTTCCACCCCCCCACCCCCCAATTTAAATTGGAAAGAGCAAATTCTAAATTGTATTTCATGGTTCAGACATTATAGAAACAGAGCTCAATTATTCTAAGTTTATTTATCACTTGTACAAATTGGATAAACTGTCATATTCTACGCTACTAAAGCTCAAGGCAGAGACTTTAGTCTATTTCACAATGTTTAGTAGATTCCACCAAAACAAATTAAATTCGCGTCAGAGGAATCTTGTTTTATGGACAGTTTGGTTTCTTAAATTCTTTACCATTTAACAAAGTTCAAGGTCTGTTTATATATCTTTGTGACTAAAAATTTGAGATTTGGTGTTGAACATCTTTGAAAATTACATAGCTGGAAGAAACGTCACTAAAGTGCGATGGTGACCAAAGAAAAATGTAGCATTCATGTTCCTGAAATTTCTAATCGAGGCAGAGAGTCAAATAGAAATAAACATACACAAGTATATATACTGTTACACACTGAATTGATCTGTAGGAAAATATCTGGTGCTAGTTAGGAGTATAATATGAAAATATAATTTAGATTGGAATTTTGGAGAAGCCTAGCAAGTGAATAATTATATCATTTAATCTTAGTAACATTGTCAAATAGTTTAATAGCATGCCCATTTTAGAGTTAAGGAAAGATGGCTAAGAAAGGCTTGAGAAAACATAATTAGCAAATTACTGTGAGAACTGATAATCAAACTAAAATATTTCCTCGATCCCTATATCAGTGTAGCTTCTGAAGTCTATGTGAATTCCACTTCCATATTGTGATATTTTTGATGGGCCATCCTGGCTGAGCTACAGTTCCCAGGCATTCAATCAAACACAAAGCTACTAAGCTAGATGTTGCTTTAAAGATATTTTGTAGACATGATTAAAATCCATAATCAGCTGATTTTACCTAAGAAAGAGTATCCTAGATAATTTTGATGGGCCTGATTCAATCAATTAAAAGTCCTTAAAAGCAGAAGAGGACTTGAAAGAGGAAGAAATTGCACCTATGGACAGCAGCTTCAGCTCATGACCTAGAGTTCCTTCCAGCTTGCCCTTCCTGATTGCCTACTCTATGATGTCGTGTTTGCTTAGCAAGCCTCCATAATCATATGTCAAGACTTTGCAACAAATCTCAACATATATACCTCTTACTTGTTCTTCCTATGTTGAAGTCTAACTCAAACAGTTGAATTTGTGCCTGATACAAAAGAACACATAGATAGCTCTTCAAGTATCAATGAGCTAATTTAAAAAGTGAGTTAGAATATTTAAACAATTTTTAAGAAGAATTTTAAAAAGTTATATTCAAGTGTTGTAATTTGTTCCCTTTTCAAAGAAAGTTCCCTAAACTTACATGGCATCAAGCTGAAGAAAGGAATAAAACAATGTATATGCCTTTCTCTCCTTTGTCTTGGAAACAGGCATTAAACTAAAATAGAGATGACTCAGTTTTAGATCACAAGCCTGCTACTTTCCAGTTTGTCACTTCAACAGGACATGTAGCTTTTGTGAACTTCACCTTTCTCAAAGTCAAATGAAGCTTATGGTTGCTGTCTTGCTTACTTCTGGGCTTACTGTGAGTATTAACAGAGATTATGGATGTAAAAGCTCTTTGCTTAACATAAATGCTTTTAACAAAATAGAGTAGAGAGTAACATGGCAGATTCAACTCTGATTCTGCATTATAGGCTTGATCGATAGTAATGCCTCAGTAGCTCTGCACAGATAGGAGCACAAGTGCTTTTTTCTTATTATGACTTATATGGATGCAAATTATAGGCAACAGAGCAATGTTGACATTACACGTCAAAGCACAATAGGAGATAGAATGAAAAAGGTTATAATCAAGTTGTACAATCTATTTAGTCATCCTTCTCTCTGAAATATGTCAACTTCTATTTCCTGGAATTTGAGTGACTTAATTACTAAGATCCTTATCAAGTGCATCTGCCTCAATGGACACTACTTACAAAAATGTAGTAATAAGAAACACACACACATGTACACACACAAACACATACAATACATTCACATACACAGATTATTATGAATCATTTCTAGATTTCTCCTTGATATTACTTTATTAGCTATATAAAATTTTTATCTATCTATCTATCTATCTATCTATCTATCTATCTATCTATCATCTATCTATTTTACTTATTTTGCCCTGGCAGTGAGAAACTTTTTGTATTGAGGTTTTATTTTGTTTTCTGGTCAGAAAAACAAATGGTTATGTGAGGAGGGGCAATTAACTGTTTTAGACCAGTGATGTCTCTAGGACTTTCCTCTAATTTCATCAAGGTCATAGGAAAACAAATGGTGTAGAGATCTTACACATAATTTTCAGAAATCATTGGTACAGAGTTAATGGTTGAAACTTGTAAAAGTTTTTAAAACCAATGAACGAGCATGAGAAAATAAAGTCTTCCCTACATTATGTCTTTGTTGATATAATGATTTTATATTTATTCACCTTAATAGTTACAAATGTAAGTAAACAAAAAGGCATAGATGCCTTTTTCTATGAGAAATAAGAGCGGGAGGAAAACTATTTGTCATGTTCTTTCACTATTTTATTTCATTTTTATTAATCCTAAACTTAGGCAAAACAGGAGTTAAGTGGCTTGTGCAAGGTCAAACTTACTAAAAGATCTTCTATTCCAGAGTCAAAAATCTTTCATCCAAAGGACTCACTATCTGAAACAGTTTGATTGAAAGACTATAAAGCTTAATATAAAAATAAACTATTTCAAGATAGAGAGGCAAAGGTTTCAGGGCCAGTTTTGGTGAAATGCAGAATGAAAGTTTTCTTCTTTTGAGATAGTCTTGTAAAATGGCATTTTGTTTTACTTAACAACTTGACTATCATTTCTTAAATTAAACTGTTGAGAACAAATGATATTCATATCTCGGTTCTTTTCTACCATGGGTTTGTTAAATTTTTAAAATTTATTTTCATATTAGCATTTTTTATGTCTGATTATAGAATGAGTGCAACCAATGTTCCAAAATAAATCTATAGTATAAAATATGTGTTACAGGCCCAGGACAAGATAAAAATGTTAGCTATTCCTGCCATTTTTCATCATTGTACAAAGAATTCTGACTGATGCAACCAGACTGGAAAATAGCAATACAGATTCAAAGTGCGGTGGGGGGGGACAATAATTATCTAAAGATACATGATTATCTAAAATAGAACAATTATTAGAGATCATAAAATTTTAGAAAGATGCCAGATATAAGGCTAAGGCTAAAAAATCCTCAGTTACTCAGAGGAAAGTGGGGACGGGGAGGCAGATAAGTGTAAAGAGGGTTAAATATACAGTGATGGAAGGAAATTTAACTTTGGGTGGTGAACACACAATGCAATATACGTATGATGTATTATTGAATTGTACCCAATACATTTAATTTAAAAATCAATTATTAGTTCCTTTTTGCTAGTAAACTCAAGTTAAAAATAAAAATAGTCATTCACCTTAGCAACAAAACTATAATGTATCTAGAAATTAACAAGACTTTATGGGGAAATTTATGAAAAACTATAAAAGACATAATACAAAATGCAAATATGCTAAGAATGATACCATAACAAATATAGTGATTTAGTATTATAAACATTTTAATCATAAAGAATTAACTGCAGACAATTCTTCTATAAGCAGGCTGCTATTAAGTGACTTGATGACTCTCTAGTGAAAAAGACATATATCTTGGAAGAAAGAGGTACAAATCCAGTGAATTTCTAAACCTTGTCATGGGGTTCAAAGGTGTGTTTGTACAGTTAGATTATAAAACGTATTAGTGTCAACTATGCTGTAGTAGAAAAATCTGTCTACTCAGATATTAAGGGAAACCTTGATTAAATTTTGAATCCATGCTTAACTCAAGCAATTTACCTTGTCTTTCTCACTTAGAATGTCTCCATTTACAAAATAAAGGAAATATATAATTTAATGAATGATTATCAGGCTTGAATTTCATAACAGTAGAAAGTAATGATAAATTCTTGAGCATCATAGAAATTAAAGCTATTATAATCATATCGGCTCAAAATTGAACTATATGTTGGAAATATTCTTATGAAGAATAAGAATTAATAATTTTGTCAATCTGGTGAACTGTTAAAATATCATCTTTTTAATTAATGTTTTTTTAATTACAGTTGACATATAATATTATATTAGTTTCATGCGTACAACATAGTGATTAGTGATTAGACATTAATATAACTTATGAAGTGGTCATTCGATAAGTCTAACACCTATCTGACACCATATATAGTTATTATAATATTATTGACTATATTCTCTATGCTGTACTTTACATCCCTGTTACTGTTTTTATAACTGGCGATTTGTATACCTTAATCCCTTCCTCTTTTTCATCCCTCTCCCCAAAAACCCATATCTGAAACATCATCTTCTCATTTGGAAGCTTTGTTCAAAAATGTCTTCAGTATTGCAGTTTTTGTTTGAAAAACTTATGCAGTATTTATATACTATAAACATACAAATGTGCCTTAAATGTTCCATTTGGAAAATTAATAATTACCTGTACAGGATTATATGACTGATCACAGTCCTGGTAGTTACTACAACTTTCTAAATTTCCTAAACCCTACAGAATTGAAAACACTAATTTCAAGGTAGGTTTATTTGTAAAATATATTTCCCACTGAGATACTGGAGCCCAATAACATGAAGTAACTCACGATGGACAGTGGAAATTGGTGTTGGCTAGTATGAACTAGAAACAGAGGTACATAGAGGTTAGGAAGGAAAAAGAATAGGTTGACATCAGAGCAAGATATTTTGAAATGAAATGAGGTATTGGAAGAGAACAAACCAGGAGTATAGTGCCTCAGAGTCTTGGGACCACAACTCTAAGTATATTTAGACTGCAGGGGCTGAGATGTACAGATTGACCGATGAATGTAGGACTGAATGGCCTGTTCCACCCAATTGTCTTTCGACATGGCATTATCATAGTTGCATCCAAAATTGGAAACAAACTATGATCCTTTCTGATTTAGGTAACTAAATAAAGTTTATCCTAAACTCTTTTATATGAGTCCCAAGATCTTTAGGATTCATAGAATCTCAACATACCTGAGTTCGTAACAGTTTAAAAGTATGAAAAAGTGTTCACTGTTACAATAAACTTGGTTTTGAAGGCCAATATAATTAATAGATGAATTTGTGTGAGTTTCATTAAAACATTTGAATTTGTATTAAAATTTGCTAAATAGCTAGGCTTTGAATCACATCAGGGTATGAGGAGGCAAATTGGAATGGGGGATGAAAGTATGAGTCAAATATGAAAGCAGTAGAAATGTTTTAGAATTCCAGGGAAATGCACCTTTAATAGTCATTAACAATTAGCACGTTTTATTAAAAGTTTACTGAACTTGTATTCCCAAATGGTTATTAATGTGATTTAGTCTAGTGATGACCAAATAAAAATATTGTCTTAATAATCATGAGTCCGAGATGCTCTTAAATCAAGAGAAGCTATTAACTAAATGTGATTCTCTAATTAAAAGTACAAGCTCTAGAAAGCTTTTCCCTGATAAATATAAGGGCTATTCACAATCAAGCACTTATAACACATGATTTTTTTAAGAGAATCTTACATGATATTAAACAATTTTTTTAAAGTTATAATTTGGATCCTTATATACCACAGGATGTACTCAAAAAGTCTCCAAGTTAGGTATATAAAACAAAAGATAAGTGAGCAAACATCTCTGACAGACAATGCAGAAATGAATGAGTGCTGAACACAATCTGATATTGTCTTCTCTTTCTGTAATGACTTTATTCTCCTCCTAAAATCAGTTGTGTCTACATGTATAAACTGTGTCAACATGCAGTCTGTTTCTATATGGTGTTCTTCAAACATGCTGCTCAATCTTTTGAAATCCAAGAGAAAATTATAATTGAAGTATATAAAAAAATGAATTTAGCTATAAGAAAATTTTAAAGAAAATTTACCAAACTACATGAAACATAATCACCATATTTTCCTATCAATCTTCCTGCCTGAGGTCACAGGGTATTAACTTCTGGAATCAGTCTCCAAACCCAACTGTAGCTCCAGAGCTGGAGACTTAACCAATATGTATGGCTTTCTTTTTAAAACTTGGAAAGGGAGCTTTGCTTCTCTTCTTTTTAAACACATACTCTAATGGAGATTTGGTATAGCTCTTCTATATTAATACATCATTAGAATGAGTCTGTTAATTAAAAATCTAACACGCAATCACTTAATCTCTAAGTTTAATTTCTATCTAGTAAAAAATTGAAAGGTGAGCCCTTTCCAAAACTTTTTATTTTCTTTGTAAAATGGTAGACTAATATAAATAAAAGTGCATGGTGGGTTTTTTGTCTGTTTTTTTTTCTCACTAGCAGTATTTAGCTAATTTGTCCAAAATGAAAATATCTATTTATAAAAATGCTAACAATACTATCACTACCACATAATACTTATGTACTATTTTATGCTTTTAAAATTTAATTCCTATAAGACACAGATGACCTTATAAGAATAGATAAGGATAGCATCATCTTTATTTTGTGAGGATATTGAGCTCCTAAAATTTTCAGTGATGTGATCAAGATTGTACATCTAGTAATGATAGAGTCTAGACTAGAATTTATGTCTTCTTTATCCCAGTTCAGTATTTTTTCTGCTATATTGTCACCTCTGGATGTTTTCATAAAACTTTTAGAGGCAAAAGTGAAATGTGGTAAAACGGCCAACATATTTACTATGTTGGTTCAAATATATACCTCTAGTGACAAGAAGGTTTGGAAGAAACATAAATGCCAGATATATTTTCTATGTTAATCACACGCTTATTTTTGTAAAGACTTATTTTTTTGGAATGGTTTTAAAATTGAGTAGAAGTTTTCCCCATACACTCACTGAACCACACATGCGTAGTAGCCTCCCCGATTATCCACATTCTGCTCCAGAACGGTACATTTGTTACAAATGATTAACATACATTGACACATCATTATCACCCTAATCCATAGTTTCACATTAGGGTTCACTCTTAGTGTTGTACATTCTATGAGTTTGGATAAATGTATAATGACATATATCCATCATTATAGTAGCATACAGAATATTTTTACTGCCCTAAAAATCCTCTGTATTTTGATTACATGATCATTTTTCATATTATAAATCAAATTACAAATTGTGTTATATATGCTCATGAAAGTTAGCCCTTCAGAGAGCTTGCAATCTTACAAAGACACGTACTATATTGTGCGTTTAGGGTTAAAAAATAATCCCTCGAAAATATGAGATCATTTGTGCAAAAATACATGCTTGCTTAGAAAATACTTCAAAAGAATAGATTACACGGCTTAAAAAAAAAAAAATAACTTCCTGTAAGATAAGGAATCACACTGAAATTTAAAACAGCAAACCTTTTTTAGGAAATAGCAGTAATAGGAATAATGTATAAATATGCTTTTCACAGATGAATGGCAACAGGAAGAAAAAATTATAGATATACTTGATGATGAGACATGGTCATTTCAGCAAAAGAAAATTTAGGTTGAAATGAGACATAAGGTTTATTTTACTCTTTCACCTAGTTATTGTATTTCATATAGGTTTATGAAGATATTAGTTTAGGATTTATACACCTAACTGCCTGCACATTAATCAATTGAGCTAATGTTTAATATTTTAGATGGTTTATTAATACCTTTGTTTTAATAAACACGTGCACTTTTTTTTATATTTAAAAGGTATATAAACTTAAAAAGTTACAAAAGTAGATAAAAACATTGTTTAGTCATATTATCACAGTAATGTTTCACTGATCTTTTTCATCCATTAGTTTCAGACAAATATATGATATATGATTAATTCATTTTTCTGGTAATTGGATATATTCCTATGTTCAAATTTAGTTTTACTAAGTCAAATATGATTACTGAATACTGAATTTGCTGTATTTATTCCAAATCCAGAATGTTATCTTGTTTTGCTTTAAATAAATAAAATAAAAATTTATTTCTTTTGTTTTGCCTTTTCTGCTCAAGTATATGAACTTAAACATCTAACCCTTCTCAATTGAGATTTGAGTTAACCATATTTTATGATTATGATCTTATCTTGGAATCTAGATCTATTTGGAATTTCCAAATAATCAATGGATTTTGAACAATTTGAAAAATGTGCCTTAAGTCTTCAAAATCCATCGATGATTTGAAGGTTTCATGGCCATATTGAGAATACAGGGCATCTGTCACATGTTGGCAACTACTTACAGCAGCAAGTACATTCTTAGCTCCTAAAAATCTGGCCCAAAGTTTTCTATATGGTGATATCAATTATTCACTTCATGGGAATAACCCTCTGATCTTATATACCTAAGGGGGGCATATTCTCGGTTAAATGTTGGATACAAAGAAAATATATTAAGTAGTTTTCAGGTACCAGGGCATTCTGAAACACAAAACAGGGGGAGAGTAGGATATATGTGGGTTGTCACAATGAAGCTATTTGGGGCAGCCAAGAAACAGATGGTATCGACAAAATAGAAAAGGATGTGAAAGAAGAGGTTATGGAATAAGAAGATTTGGAAAAGGAGAAAGTTAAAGAAAGGAATTTTTTTTTTTTAAGAATATTACAGAGGAGAAGAGGAAAAGACAGAAGAAAAACTATTTACTAGAAGATTACTATTCAGTAAACATTTGTCATGTGCCTACACTCATGCTTAGTTTTATAAAGACATATGGCAACCTTTTAGGTAATTCTCATCATTTTTTTAATGGGAAGAAAGTAAAGTATAGAAGTGCAAACTAACTTTTTTAGTCTTCAAGATGCAGATTAAAGTACCAGGATTCAACTACAGGTTTGCCAGATTCCTTAACCACTCCACCTACTTCAAAAATCCTACACCATTTTAACTCTCAAAACGCTAGCACAATAAACAGTTCGAGTAACATATTCCATTATCAGAATTTTGTGCAGACGTTCCAGAATGTGTTCAATTTGTAACAATTTGTTCTTTAAAGGATACTTAAGATTTTTCTAGGTGAACAAAGAAGAGCAACATGTAGAAAGGAATCATTGAGAGCAAATGTCAAGAGGTATAAAATTTGGTAGCTTAGAGCATATGGTGCTTATCTAAATATAGCAATAAGAAATGAGTCTGGAAAAGGCACAAGATGTTTTGGAAGGTTCTCAAGCTTTGGATTCAAATGGAATGTGTTACAGTCATAGTCATATGTGGTCTTCAATATTTTACATGATCTATGTGAAGGTAAATTTCCCCCACTTATTCATGTATGCATTTATTACTTTATCCATTATTTCAACAAATAAATATTTGAGTGCTTACTATATATACCAGATGATATAGTAGGTACTAGGGATGCATTTGTGAACAAAACAGATATAATCTCTGCTTGTATGGAGTTAAGAGACTCATGGAGGAGACTCAGGACTGTTTGCCAGTACTGTGCTTCCAGCTTGCATGTGTGAAAGATAGTTATGAAAGCAGCCAGTGGAAGCTACAGCAGATTCTTGCGCTTTGGATCACAGCTACTTTGGGGCCTCTTAGAAGTCAATCGTCCAGTAGCAGTCACCTTCCTTCTGTTGTAGCATCTCTTCAAATTTTTTGTTAAGTACCTTTTGCTTTTCCATATTAAATCTTTCTGCTTATAATATCTTGTTTTTTTTTCCTGTTTCCTGAATTAAATCATGACCTTAATAGTGAGTCAGACATATAAATAGACAGCTTGCACATGTTAAGTGCTATGATAGCCAAAAGCACAGTGACAAATCAATCAAACTTTACTTTTCCTTGACCCATGAATTGTTAGTACCAAGTACCACGAAAGAGTTTGTAAAAGAGTCTTTCAGAGAAATAGTCATGGCAACGAGATGCGAGTCACTGAAACTTAGGAAGGACATGAAATGTCTCTCTGCCATCAAATGTCACTCTGACCACCCCTGTCAAGACTATGAGCTTTTCTGAGTTTACATTTCCATAAATACAAAAGCTTAAGATTAAATTCTCTTTCTGTTATAAAAGTCCATAAATATATTAGAACAACTCATTTTACTTATAAGAAAATATTTTCAAATATGTCAGAATTTTGTAAGATATTTCCTTTCCTAAAGAATATTAGCCTTTACTTGACTCTTATAAGGATAAATGCCAAAGTAGTTATTATAATGGAAGGAAATCATTTAGCTGCATGGGAGTTTTCGGGTTCTAATGAAATTAGAATAAAATTGATAAGTCTTCTCTCACACAGGTGTGAGAGAGCTATGCCATCAGAAAATATGAAGTGAGATAACTATGTTTTAGCTTTTCATTATGACACAAGCTCCCTGTTCTTACTGCCAATTTGTTATATAAACCTGAGAAAATGAATTTCTCAAATTCGGGAACAATTTATTTCTTTATTATGAGACAGGGAGATCGGGGAGAAAAAGATACTTTTCTATTTTACAGGCATCATCATTTCTAAGAAAGTTTGAAGAGTAGTCAACATGTCAGTTGTCATCATCTTCTATCCTCAATTATATATGATTCATGAATGGAAATTATTTAATAGCAACTTCTAGAAGCACTGAAACATTGTATCTCCTCGGTTCAAACTCTCATTAACAGTAATAATACAACCAAAAGACATTCTTTTCCTATGCAAAAGGTATTTTGAAAATTGCTGCTCGTGCTTTTGAACTCCAATACTTGGTGTTTTCATTCTTTGCTATCCTCTAGTCTGTGCGCATCAAAATCTCTGAAACTAATGTTGAGAAAAAAGAAAGTTCTACTTTCTGCAACAGGTTTCTTTTAAAAGAATCAGTGATCTATTTGATTGGGTAGTGTGGTGGGGAAACATGTACTTTTTAAAAATTACTATTCTAGCAGGACAACACATTCTGTTTAGAAAAGAGTGGCTCTCTCTATATTAGAAATTCTTTCCATACCCTGAATGCTTTATTTTTGTTATTGTTGTTGTTGAGACACTGTGCTTTTACTGTTGGGGAGGCAATTTGAACTCCAGTGTTGCCCCCGGGGCATCAGGGGGGTGGGTAAAAACACAGAAGTGCAATTAGCATTTTTCCTTGGTTCTTTGACACAGCAAAGAATTACATGTCAGCAAGATTCAGAAGTAAAATTTATCGAAGGCACCATTTGAGGTAGAAAACGGGTCATACCTAAACTGGCTAACTGTGTGGAAAAGAAGATACACACCCTGTGGGGAGCAGATTACAGCAGGGAAAGAGAGGGCTATAAAAACATAGAAATGGTAAAGTCTGTATTATATTAGGGCTAAAATCAGTGGTTACAAAGGCATTCCTAGGTGACTGGCACGTAAGGCCATTTTGATTGACACTTGGCTGCTATATAACTCTGCCTCGTGCACATGTGCTTACCTAGAATTCGGTCTGTTATAACTAGATTTATGAACTTCCAGATATAAACATGGTATTATAATGATGGTAAAATGAGGCTGAGATAGTGGGCAGGTTAGGGTAGTATCTTCTGTGCTAAGTGTCTGTAGCTGGATTAAACCAGCCATAGGTCATAACTCTCCTGTCCTTTGTCTTCCAAGATGCCAGAGGGTTCTCTAACTACCAATGGGGTGTTCTTTGGGCAGTCTCTAGGTTAGGCCTCTGTTCCTTTGTTCTCCTGTCTCTCATGTCTGATTAGCTACCTAACAATACCTTGCTGTACTGTTCTCTAACAACAGTAGAGGGAAAATGATCTCCTTGAGAGCAGAGGCAGTGACTTTTTTCTCGTTCTTTCCAGCACCTAGCATAATGCTTGACAATTTGACAAAACTCAATAAATTTGGACTAAATCACCTTGAAATACATACAAATGCCAATTTAAAATGTCTGACAAATTTAGTCAAGCCTAATAAACCTAAAGGAAAAAAAATAAATCCCTGTCCATAGATTTTTACATAGGAAATGAGTAAAAAGCTAAAGAACTCTTAGAAAAATGATGCAATCATAAAAGAAAGCTTGAATAACAGAATAAAGGTAGATAAACTACCTGGCTTATGGCAGCTGAGATTTAAGAAAATGAGTGTAAATTAAAATCTAAATATTTTAGTACAATAAAGTTAGATTTAAGGACACATACAATTTTGTAACCTTCAAATCAAAACTGAGTCCTTAAGGTGATGTAATAGTTAATTTTATGTTTCAAATTGGCTAGTTGTTTGGTTCAACATTGTCTAGATGTTGCTGTAAAGTTTTTTTAGATATTATTAACATTTTATAATCAGGTGACTTTCAGTCAATTACACTGAATAATTTGTGATAACCGACATTTGCCACTAACATATATGTTTTATGTGACTTCTGAATCATTCCTTCTTTGAATACTGAGGGGCATTTTTTTAAGTGTAGCTCTTCAGAAGGTTTGAGCAATAAAAGTTCTTTCTAGCATTCCCAGTTCATTATTCCTTCCCTCTCATGCGTGTATAGTTTCATTAAAACAACAGAGGCAGCTTCCTATAACTCTTCTTCCTCCTAGCCACAGCTCCTTGTAGCTTACTTTCATAGGACAGCCTTCTGAAAAGCAGATTTAGTTTATTTCTTTCCTGTTTGATCTCTCTCAATTGTTCTCCAGCTCCTTCAGCAAGAAGACTAAACTCCTGTAATATGACATCCAGCCCACTGTACTCATGGCTAATCTCTCTCCAACTTCATCTCTAGCCCCTGTTTTATCCTCTCTCTCTCTGATTAAGCCTCAGTAGTCTCTCATTTTCTGCCGTGCTTTATCATAATTGTGTCTGACACAGAAATACTGATACCTCACACACTTTTCAACCTCACATACTTCAGGTTTGAGAGTAAAACTCCCCCCGATGTGAATTCCCAGGTAGAATTAGATATATCTTCTCCAATAGACCCACTACTTTTCAAAAGCACTCCACCTTTGCTACAGCAATTGTCAAAAAATAAAAATAAAAAGATTGTTGACTTCCATATCTATTTCCCCATTAGACTTCTTGAAGATAGTCTCCATGGATTCAAAGTTGTATTTGAAGTACATATTCTAGTGTGTGGCACATAGACACTCAACGGATTACTTTTGAGTGAATGGTGATACATATGTAAAGGGTTTTTGTTAGTAGTTGGCTTCATTATAATTCAGAGCATTAATTGTTAGAGATATCTTCACGGGCCAAGACTATTCCTTTATTTCCTTTTTACAATATGGACTCTGAAAACCTAACAACAAGTTTACTTTTCAATAGCTGAATTGCATCAATTTAGTGAACTTATAATGGGTTTATTTTATTCATCACCTTGTTTTATTCACCATCTTCAGTTGTAAATTCTTTTCATGGGGTTTCTATGGTTTAATGATAACCAGAAATGACTGAAGCAGTTAAAGAATTCACTTCATTAGTGCAGAGTGTACTAATTTGCATCACAAAACAATTCATTTAAATACAGAAATCTTCTCTGCATGTCTCTTCTTCATGTCTAGTATAATTGTACCTTTATTAATGCAAACTCTCAAGGTATCCATCTTACTTGCTTGTTCTCCAGCTGTCAGAGATGGTGAAGACCAATATTTTCTCTGATGTTTTTAGGTAGTGAAGAGAGGCCAATGCTGTAAAGTAAAAATCTATGCTAATTAAGTATATTGCATTAACTTTTGAAGTAAAATAATATGAATGACCCGTCTTAGTTACAACATCTAACTGTACTTTATTTTATAAATTCAGTAGATTATCAAATCATATCTATCTTCCTAGTGTGTTCACACTCTCTCTGTGCTTACATAAGTTTTTCAAAACCAAAAACTCTGTAAAGGTATGCAGAATGACACCACTAAATTGTAATATTATGATATTAAAGAGAAAGCATGTGCTTTTGGAGTGAGCAGAACTAGAATAAAGTTTCTCTCTAGCATGTATTATCTGCATATTTTAAACTCATTCTTTATTGGGTGCTTGTGAGGATAAAATGAGATGGTGAATACCAAGTACATAGCAGAATGCAAGATGCTTAGCAGGTGGTAAAACACTAGGGGATGCATACAATGAGTAAGGCAGTATGTTATATTTTTCTCTTTACTTTTCTTCCTCCTTTCTATATACACCTACTAATTATCCTTGGCACAAAGGATAATTTTCCCTTGTAAAGGGAAATCCATGTTCAAAATTGTAAAGCAATTTCTGGATCCATAGTCTTCATTTCTGATATCCTGGCCCTTCCTCTTCAGAATTAACTGTCACTTTTCTGCCCATATATCCAAGGTCCATCTATAACCTCACATACAAGCATCCTTGGCCACATGGGCCAATATGTCCAACAAAAATATAGAGGGAAGCTATAAAAAAATTTAGACAGTAAATACTAGGATCCCAAGTATCCAGAGAATATATATCTATATCATCTATATCATCTATATCATCTATATCATCTATATCATCTATATCTATATATCTATCTCCAAGGGGCATTTATGATCTCCAGATAGTCATGTCTCTGACTCCACTGGATCTTAATCATATAAGGAACTATGTGTTGAGAAGGTCAAATGTCTAGGCAAGGGCTCATCTTCAGCTGGTTTAAAGCTAGTTGAGTGTTCTGCTCCCAAACATCAAGAATCTAGAACCAGTTCACATTGAAGTCTCTGCATTCTATGTTCTATCATTCCTGTTAGAAGTTCTATCCTCTGCTATAAAGGGAATGCTGATTTCATTTCCTTTTTTTCTTCTCTGTCCTGCTGTCTCTCTGTGCTCTTTTCCCTGTCATTCCCTCTCTCCCTTCCCATCTCATCGCCCCCTATTTAAAAGCATTGCCTCAGAAATCAGATGACCTGAGTTCATTTTTGGCTCCCTAACTTGTTACTCACATGGTCTTGGGTTACTATTTGGGTCTCTGTGCTGCAGGTTTCTATCTTTAGACCTTGGATAATAAAAGCTCCAATCTTATTTGATTGTGGTGAGGATCACAGGAGATAATGTATGTGAAGCACTTACCATAGTGTCTGCCAAATTTAGCAACTTAAAAAAAATATTAGCTTCCTTTCCTTCCCTCTTTCCTTTCTTCCTTTCCTCTTTACCTATGTTCATTTTTCCCTGTACTTTTTTTTTTTACCTTTGCTTATTGTTCTTTTTGTTCCTTATTTAATCATTGACTATAACTACCATTGTAGGTCTAGAACCACAGTGCTTCTACACTGGCTTGGTTTCCACTCTCAAAGAACAGTTGCTAATGTCTGGAGACAATTTTCTTTGTTACAACTAAAAAGGTGCTAATGCATCTGATGGGTTAAATGAGGGATTCTGCTAAACATTGTATGATATGATGCATTGCACAGCCCGCCCCCAACAAAGAATTATCCACCCCCAAATGTCATTGGTGCTAAGTTTGAGACCCTTGTTCTAGAGGTTCAGACATGAATCTTGAGAGTCTCCAAGTCTTACAGCAGAGACAGACAAAAAGCTAGCAATGCCTTATCTTAAGCAGCAGGTACAGGTTGCTGTAGAAATAAAAAGGAGATGCCAATGAACTCTACGTAGGAGAATACGGATAGGCCTTACAAAAGTAATCATATCTTAGATGACTCTTAAAGACTAAAAACATAAGGGAATTTTCCACTTACTGAATATTTTCTATACACTAGCCATTGGGCTAAGCCCTTTTCATATACTATGAGAGAATGTGTTGTTAATGACCTTTGTGTGGGAAGGAACAAGATCTATATCTCCAACATCTGTATCAATGCAAGTTATATATTAAGCACTTAATAAACATATGTTGAATGAATAGATGGATATAAATATTTAGTTCCAATTTTATAATATATTAAGCACTGAGTAAATAGCATTTATTATTATTATGTCTTTTGTTATTAATACATATCATATTAACTTTATTAGGTCATATACCAGTAAATGTTAATACAAATTGATTTGTGATTTCAAGGGCCATTAATAACTAAGTCTTGGAAATTGTATAGGAAAACAAGTTAAGAATAGGCAAAGGATAAAGCATTACCAATGGAAAAACATATGCCAAGTCTTGGAAGTTATAAGGGATGGTGTGTGGTAATAGTGATTAGACTGCATAAGGACAGCAAAAGTTTCTGGCAGAACAGTGGTGATAAGGATGAAAAGACTGGTTGCGGTCAGATTGCAGAGGCCCTCATATGTCAAGATAATGTGGGCCTAGGATCTGAGCTATTGACAGATTCATGACTAAGTGTTTCTTTTTCAGTTACCATTTCAGTCTGTAGACATTATGTAAAATGCAAGACACATATGCATTCAGGCTCAAGGTACACTGAGTGTTTGATAAAAAAAAAAAAGGCAAGTGGGAAAAAATACAGATTTGGGAGGACTGGCAGGATAGATGTCCTAGGAAACAAGGAAAAGTAACCCAGTGCCAAAAAATAAAATGTATGCAAGAACTTGATTGTATTCAATATCCAAATTACATGATGCCAACCTTATTGTCTAACATCTTTCTTGCAATTAAGAATTCAGTATTAAGATTTTTCTAAGTTTCCTGTCATTATCACCCTTTGTGCAAACAGAGTTTTTCCATCACAAGGGTGCTACAGGTGCAGGTATTTTGGCACCAAATAGTTAAAACTGTTGCCAGAAAGTCTTGCCACACAGCAAGACTTCTAATTTCTAAGCTCAATCACAGCCTAATCTTGATTCTTAGCAAGTTTCTTCTCTGTGAGACTCCTCAACTCAGCTACAGAGATATGACCCTAAAATAAATCATTCCTGCTTCATTGAATAGGGGCAATGACCAGAGAATATCAGTCAGTAAGTTCCCCTTCCAGATATCTCTGTCTTAATTTTATTTTTTCTTTAAGGGACGACTTAGACTAACATGTGTTATGCAGTTACTATGTAAGGAAAACTTGCTAAGCGATTTAAATATATCTCATGTAAGTTTCCCAACAATTCTAGATAATCTTCATTTTGCAAGTGAAGGCAGTAAGTCTTGAAAATCCAATAATAGCTAACATTTATTGAGCAGAAAGACATGGCAACAAACACTTAAGTACTTTTTCATGTATTATCTTACTTTATTCTCATATTTTCTGTAGACTCATCTTAACTGACTATTCATCTTCTACCTCCATATTCCTTGACCCTCAGTGCCAAGGAATAGGTGCTTAAGCAATGTGTAATGAAGAATGGGAAGAATACAAAAGGGAAGGAAGAAGAAAAGGGAGGAGATGGTAGGTTAGAAAGATGGAAAGTAGGAGGTAATAGGTTCATAACACTAATGAAAAAGAAAAAAATAGGTAAATAATATATAATGTAGTCAGCTCTGCGATGGACATATACATCAGAAAACAATACAGCACAAGGAAAAGGCATTTATATCGGTCTGGGGATTCATCTTCTATGAAGATGCTTTGTCTTGGCTAATTCTCATAAGATGAAGAACAGTTGCCTGGACAACAAAGAGGAAAGAAGTCCTGACCTACACCATTGAACAAAGGAATAAGCATGGAAGGTACTCACTAAATCTTAGAGAATCACAACTATGCCCATTGGTCAAATGAAGATACCAGTTATACATGCCTTGGACTTACTTCTTAATCCTAGTAACCTAGTGAATAGCATTTAGTTATGAGGGACATTTGGCAAGGTACTTTAGATGCAGACATGCCAAAAACTAAATAGATAAACAAATAAACGATAATCATTAGTTAAGAATTTGAGCACTTTTACCCAGAGGTGAGCACTTTAGCCTTTAGCCCCTTAATTTTTTCAGCATCTCAGATCACAGACTGAAATGCTGAGTGTCAGTTACAGCATGGTCCCTATCATAAATGTCCCCCATTTACTCCCATTGGTTATCACTGTAGCCCAGGTAAAAGAAGCTGCCTTATGAAGAGACTTCTTAGAATCACCAGGAAACTGATTCTTACCAACAACCTAACATTTAATAATTTATTGGAGTTACTTATGAATTGATGTTAACTCTTTGGCAAAACAATAGAGACCTTCAGATTTGGAACATAATTGACGCATTTTGTTTTCCCATAATATACTGTTTAGTGCCATGACTTTAGAAAATTCTTAGAGAATATGTGCTCAATTAATTAATTAAAGAATGAAGAGACTAATTCTTCAACTCTCCATAGAATTTTTCAAAAGGGTAATCTGTCTCTAGTCACTGACTACAAGGGTTGTATAAAAGAGATTGTAACAAAAAAAAAAATCAACATAAAAATGGACTAGGGAATAAAAACAAAGTCATTACTCACAGAATCACAGCAATAAAAGTAGGCAAATATTGATACATAAGTCAATCACAGAAGTAGGAAAGATTAGAACAAAAAAGATAACAGGTTAACAATCAAAAGGAAGAAGAAACAAAGAGAGAAAGTTTGTAAGACTCGTCAAAAGATTATAGTAATAACTGGACACTGAAATATTTACTGTGGGAATCACTACCTCTTTCTTATGCTATAGACATTGTATGCTCAGGACAAAACAAGAGACCACAGTCATATGGGAGTCTTAAGAAAAATGCAACAGATCAAAATTTAATTTAGCAATTCAACAAACATTTATTATGTATCTACTCTGGACTGAGAATTGTGTTAGGCTGTAAAAATACAAAGATGAATGGGACAAAGACAAATGAGCTCCTCATTTACTTGGGCAAAATGACATACATTATAACTTTTTGTTAACAGTGTGATAAGTGTTAAAATAGAAGTATATGTGCAGTGCTTTGGAAACAAAGAGAGAACAGTTTAATCTATCTGAGAGAGGACAGGGAGGAAAAAAACTATGCAAAAGTAATAAAATTTGCACTTGGTCTTCACGGTTGATAAAAAATTTTCCAATTTTTCAAAAGGGAATAAAGGGTAGATTTTCTAGGTCAAGGTAAGACCATGAGCAAAGGCAATGAGGCATACACATTTTTAGTGTGTTGCAAAAACTTCTTTAAAAGTAGCAGAATGTGGCTGAGTTACTAGCTACTTGTTTAAAGATGAAAGGTAAGTATATAGTAACTGGATTATAAAAGTCTCTGAATGATATGATAATGAATCTGGACTTTTTTTTTTTTTCATTGTAGCCAAAATATTGGAAGCTTTAAAATGAGAAGATATAATCAGACCATACTTTAGAAGAATCTCTCTAGTACCATGGTAAAAATAAAATGAGGTTGGTGAGGTCTTAGATTGAAGCAGGAAAGTCAGGGGGTGATTTTTAGTAGATTCAAACTGAGAAAGAAAGGGGAAATGAATGAAGACATCCACAGAGCCACTTTTGGCACAAACTCTTGCTAGTATCCTTTTTAAGAAGAGTCTAGATATCTAATCCTGTGGATTTTGTAGACAACGTTCTACAAATACACCTGTGAGTGTATTTATACATTGACTTTGAATGTTTTATAAAATGCTTATGCTTTCATCTTATTATTCTTACCCAGCACATAAATTTCCAATATATATTTGTTGTGTGAATGAATAAAAGCATCATGTGAAATTATACTCAAAGGTTTTTCTCTGTGAGCAACAATATTAGACCACTATGAGATAATCATTTATATCAGAGACTCCTGTATCTGGTGGACATGTTGAGCATGTGGGACACTAGCAATAACTGAGTTAGCTTTTTTATCAATAAAATACTTTCTGAGTATAAAAATTAATTTTCATGAATTTATAAAAGACTGGGTGAATAGAGTGTTAAGCATTTTTTTAAAAGCCCACAAATCCTATCAAGCCGATAAGCTATTTCTGTGGACTGAAAATTCCAGGGTTATGCGAAGTTCTGGCTTAACTGAAGAATACATAGGGTTGCACACATTGCTCTTTGCTGCATTTTAGCATAATATGATGGCATACTATTTTAAAATAGAAAAAGAAACCACTGGTTATTTTTATTTTAATATATATGTTTATATGGCTTTGTGGTGTTAGAACATTTTTAAAAAGTATTTTTGCTTGGTATAAAATTTTCATATTTACCAGCATCATCAGGAATGTTTTATTTCAAACCTGATAGAACTTGTTTCAAATCCTTGAGCTCTTCCGTAACAGTTAACTAACCTGGAAAGAAACTAAATTTCTTTGATTCTCAGTTCTTTATCAACAAGTGGGACTAATGTCACATACCCATTTTTTGGAAACAACAAAGAAGACAATGTATGAAAAATACCTCTCTTCTTGAGCTCATGTAGAGGTTCAAAATTTGGCTTTCCCTCGTTCCCTTTCTCATCACTCTCATTACCCTTCCTGTTTCCCCAGAAGCCACTCTTTTCTAATACAATAGTAACTGGAATGCAAAATTGCCACAAAGTTCAGAGAAAGTTCAAGCAATTACATTGTACTGATATTCTGATCTCAAATTAAATTCCTGACTCCTTGAGATTAGTTTCATATATGTCGGCAATAATTCAAACACCCAAAGCTTTTTCTGTCTTAGGTAACAGCGTTTACAGAACAACAATTTAAAGGAATAAAGTACTAAAACTCTTTGTGTATGTGCCTGAGCAATATTATTATGTTAAAACTTTGCATTTCAGGGGTAAAATAAACTTTAGAAGTTTCATCTTAGACAATAATGACACTCTCAAACTACCCACTGCCCAACAAATTTGCTTTGCCAGATTCTAAACAGGAGAACAAATATGTGTTCTGCTTAGCTATGGGAAAACATCTCTGATCCAGCAGTAGAATTATGGTCTAAAGCCATGTTAAATATACCCTAATATCTCAATGCATTTGGCAAGGCATATTTATTTAATCTGATGTTATCCCAGTGTCAATGGTTTTGTTTCCATCCTAGTGATCCAAATTCTTTAGAGTGAATTTGTTTACTATTATGTATCTGTGATAAATTTTGTAGAGAACCACTCTTTAAAGAAGAGCTGGATTCAATAATGGCATTGCAAGTCAATTATTTTAAACTATCATTCAGACATTTTTCTTAATGTCATACTGACAGAAAGTCCTTCACCATCACTGAATATTAAAAAGCACTTGAATGTCTATTATGTAATTTTTATTTCCAGAAACATGTCTGTTCTTGTCTGGGAGAAAGACAAAAATTATTTTTTTAAAAAAATTATAGCTGAGTCAGGGTATAGAAGAAAATCTTACTGAGATATATTAGTATTGGTTATCGAAAAAAACTATGTATTGGAAGGAGAGAAAGGTGGGAAAGAAATGACAGAATAAGAATAGTTGAATTTACTGCAATTCAATTTGGAGTAAGGGAGAATGCTGAGAAAACATGTGCTTACTCTCCAAAAGACGGCTGTCTGCAGGGGGCTGAAACTGACTATGCCATGCAGAATATCCTTGCTCAGTGTTGCTCATAATGGATTTACTACGAATATTTCTAAGGTTGATTATATAATTAAACTTATTTCTCTCCATCTCCACTCCCTGAAAACATGATCTTACTCCCATGTTACTCACAAGGGTGAGTAACACTTGTATCCCAATAGGTGCCCACACCGGAAATCTGGGCACATCTCAGAACTTCCTCCCTCTTCTTCTGCACCCTTCCATCAACAGATTTTGTTGGTGCTACCTCCAAGATTTGCACAATCCATCTACTTCCTGAGCAGCTCCACTGCAACTACCCTTCTAAGTTGCTTGCTGCTTCTACTCCCACCAGCTCTAACACAGACTCTAAAGATAAGTAGCCCTACCTTAAGTAAAAATATAATGATACCATTTCCCTATTTAAAACCTTTCAGTGCCTTCCAAATATCTCAGAATCAAATCAAATGTCTTTAAAATAATTCCTTATCTGGCTAAGACTTCCCACCCTCATCATCAACCTTCACAGTAATTCAACTATAATTCCTTTCAGATCTTTAATCTCACTTTCTTTTTTCTGTGTCTTTTTGCATGCTTTTCTCTCTGCCTGGAAAAAAAAAAAATTCTTCCTTTCCCACATATCATAGCTCTTAACTCAGTCATCAGTCTCTCAGAAAAACTTTCTTCACCATACCAAAACTGGTCAGCTATTCCTTTGAGTGTTCTCACATTATCCTGTATTTTCCATAATCAGTATATAATGGACTATTTACTATATTGTGAGTTTACTCATCTCTATCTTATACTGACTAATAAACTCTCCAAGAAAATAAGCTAAGTCGATTTGCTATTGTATCCTCAACAATCAGAACAGTTTCTGGCACATAGTAAAGGGTCAACAGTTATTAATGAAATGAAAATCTAAGTTAATATTGTGTACTATGTATGAGAAACTGCTTAGATTCATGTGGAAATTTGTTTTTCATGGCATAGATTATAAATAGGCAAGTTAATTGCTTTTATTTCAAACATTCAAACTTTCAGATCACTTTGTTAAACTAAGTTAACAAAATAATCTTCTGTGACTCTTAGAAAATATGTCGGCATATTTTTAAATATTCTCTTTTTTTTTTCCCTGTTAAACTAACTGCTGTAGGATCACTCTCTCCTCTCATATTATTCTACAACCTGGTTAACTGTGAATTACCACATTAAGATGGACCAGAGAGATATAAGACATAGTCTACTTATTGTTGAAACAGAATTTTGTGCATCTTGGAAATTTCTATTTTCTAAAAGCCAAAGTTTATTCTAGGTAAACAATCACAGAAGGATTATCATGTCTAGACAGTGGAAAGTTTTGTGACCTTAAGTTCATTGACAGATCAACAAAACTATGCCAAGAGTTACATATTCAAGAAGTAAAATAAAAAAGCAAATGTAATAGGTACTTGAGTTTGCAGTCTAAGGCTAGGTATCAACATGACAGAACAATCATATTACTTTGATCAAGACATTTTAACTTTTGGTTTACCTCCTCTGTTAAATGAGGTTACCTGCCTCGCCTTCGCTAATCCACAGAGTTTTATAAAGCTCAAACAGTGATAATGTTGTCTATGGACAATATCCAAGTACTAAACAGTTGTAGTAGCTAATAGAACTCTTAGAGGAAAGTGCCAGAGTAGAACTTAGTGAACCCCATACTGTGAAGGTTATGCTGTCCTTCTGTCTCTTCCCAGAAGGAATTGCATTCTGGGAAGTTAAAAGCAGTAACATTCTTTTTCTGGTGGCTTATAAAGTACCTAGAAAATAATGTATACTCAATAAATGATGAATAAAAAAATAGAAGAGTTTATATGTATACTGTTCCTGATATAGAAATATCAACTAATATTTTGGAAATAAATAAATTAAATAGAGCACATTTCAAGGAAGAGGAGAAGGGAGCTGCTTTATCATAGCTACCCACTCTATTCCAGCTTCTATGCTAGTAACTTTAGATACTGTGTTTCATTTCGACCTCTCCCTTCTGAAATGAAGTTGGCACCATTTTACCAATGAGGCAACTGAGGCTCAGAGAGGTGAAACAGACTTTCTTACAACTAATAAGTGATAGAGTAGGAATGAAAAACAAGTTTGCTGCTTCCAAATTCCATTTTCTATCTAGTTTTGGTTACTGATAGAGGTAGGATTCCCAGGCAAGAATATTTTCTATAGCTTTCTCTTAAAGATTCTGTACCTACTTACATTCCCCAAAAGCAAGTAGAACTCATAATAGCTCTCTATCACCAAGGACCATTTTAATCACCTTCCACTAAAAAGAATAGTGAATCACACTGTTTGGTCAGAAATCGGAGGATAAATTAGCTTCCTCGCTGCAGCACATTTCCTTGATGCATATGTAATATCAATCAAAATCTTTCTTGATGACTCAGTGGGAAAGAACAGCAGGAACATCTTCAACAGTCAGCTGGGAGCCTAGGCTTAACCTGTTCCAAGCATTATTTGAGAAGAAAAATTTTGCAGGAGGGCACAAGACTGGTCCTGCTAACTCAGTACTAACCAACTCTAGCTGGGCTGAGCTCAAAATTTCCCAACTTGTTGTGATGCCCTGCATCCCCAAAATCCCAATATAAATTCAGTTAAATTAATTCCAAAACATACAAAATGCATGTTCAATATTCACATGCCACATAAACATGTTCATTGTGAAGAACTTTTTTTCCTATTAAAAGGGATAGCAGAAGGCAAACAATGATTCTAAAAGTCATTTCTCTCTCTAAATGACATGCAGAAATTAGTTCAAAGGCTAAATGTGTCAAAATACTTAGTGATCCATGTACAGCACAGCTCAATTCCCTTCTCTATGTGGTCTCTGATCACAATAGAATATTGTGGGAAAATACTGCAAGACTATTTGACTTGCATCTAGTCCCAGCCCTGATATTTCTTTGCTGGGAACCCTTGGCAAGTAGATAGTCCTCCGATAATAATATATAAAGCAACTATCAGCCTCTATACTTTCATGTGGACTCTGCTCATCCTTCAAGATTCAACTTGAATACTATTATCTTGTGGACCAAAAATGGGGTGTGTACAAGTTCACTGAAAGTAACTTCACAGGGTCATCTGATCATAAATTCCTAACTAAGCAAGTCAAGGTGGGTAGTCAAGTCCCAGGTCTATAGCTTCTTCAGTAAAAGCCTTATATTTGCCTTAAGCAAGCCCTGTTCATTGTTCTTGTTCATCCAGGTGAATACACTTTTGAAATGACTCTTTTTTAGGCCCCTGGGAAGTGCAACCACCCTCAAGAAAGCACATAATTTTGTTCACTCTCCTGTTATCCAGTCTCTGCTTTGCTTTCTTCCACCTTCCTGTAATTTTTACTTTTCCTCCTTAATTCCAAACTGTCATTTTCTGGAGACCTTGAGACCTTGCTTCCCAGTACTGTCATCAGTTGGGCTCAAATAAACTCTCATAAAAATTCTCTACAGGTTTGGATGTTCTTATATCAATAGTCTTTTGAATATAAATTCTATGTTGAAGGGCATTTTCTTATATACATTTTTTATTTCCCATGGCCTATATAGCACAAGACTTGACTTACATTAGTAACTTTATTAATATTTGTTGAATATATTAATGTGACTTTCTGAGATGACATTTTCCTGGTGGTCCTCAAGTTTATTTTACATTTATCTCTGATAGATCACTGACAGCACTGAACAACCTATATTTGCTTAAATATTTGACTCCCTATCAAACTGAGATTTTATTTACCTTTGTTTAATCTTATTTACCTCAAGTGCCTAGAACCTTATGGCTTATGGGTTTCTTTCTCCTTTTCTCTTTCCCTTTCCCTTTCCCCTTCCCCTTCCCCTTCCTTTTCCCTTTCTCTTTCCCTTCTTTCTTTCATTTTAGCTTTCAAAAACAAGAAATTTATTTTATAGGTTTATGGCTTTAAATAAATATATCCTTGTGGACCGTGATTTTGGATTATGAAACAAGTCCTTCTATTTTTAAATCTTTGCTTTTATTGGAACCTATTCTGATCTCTTCTTCAAACTTCCTATTTTCAATTGATAGTATCTAGTAGCAAATATGTATTGAATTCCTACCATGGTAAACATGATAGTGAACACTTATACGGCATTTTTTATGTGCCCGATACTGTTTTCATCTCTCTACATTTATAGATAAATATAATAGATGTTTATAATATATTTATATAATATATATTTTGTAATATGTACTATATATAACATATAGTTACAATATACATTTCTTATATTTATCATTATATTTATAATATGTACTTTGTAATGAATTATACATTATACTATCATTACTATTTTCATTTTCTAAATGAGAAAACTGAGGCACACAGAGGTTAAGGAACTCATCTGAGATCACACAGATAGTAAATGCCAGAACCAGGGTTATAAAGTCAGGTCATCTAGTGCCAAAGTCCATGCCTTTAATCATTACTCCATACTGCCTCTCTTTAGGGTAGGCATTTATGTATGTTTTCTAATTATTCCTTATAATACTGTTAATATTATCTTTCTTTAACCAATGAGGAAATAGAGACTCAGAACAATTATGCAACTCATTCTCAAATCTCATGTCTAGTAACTATCCACATTCAGAATTTGCTTGGCTACATTTTTTAACTCCATGTCCAATACTTGTTCTATGCTATAGCATAGAATTTAATTAATTACCATTTGTTTCATATATTTCAGTCTGTTGTAGACAAATTGTATAGGTAATATTAGTATATCTTCCCGAACATGGATCACAATTACTGGCATATAAAATTAATGGCTTCCTTATTAATTAATACTAAATGAGACTTCTAGAAGTAATTATGAGTCTTTTTATGTCAAATGCTGGGATATGAGTTACAAATATAAAGATATGGGCTATGTGAAGAGAATTTTAAATAATATATAAAAAGATATTAAAGAAAATTTGTGGCTTTGGGTTATTATTCACACAGCATGAAATTGAGAAGTAATTTAGTCTTATGGGTAAAACATAAGAAGTCAAAAATTATGGGCTCTGCACTTAATACTACTTCATATGACTTTCTTCACATAGCTTTTCAGTCTATGAAATGGGGATAATTTAAATATTACCAAAAAGAATCAAATTTTTCACTGAGCAACACATATAAATACGTGTTAGATAAATATCCACAAATATCTATTACTCATAAAAAGCTTAAGCCATTTAACTCTTTGCTATGTGGATTAATTTTGTGTCCATAAACTAGAAGCATCATTATTTCCTTGAAGCTTGTAAGAAATATAGAACCTCTGACCCCATCTCAGACCTATGAAATCAGAACCCACAATTGAACAAAATACCCAGGTGATTCACATGTGCATTCAAGTATAAGAAGCACTGGTCTGACGTCGAAGATAATTTATGCCCCAGTATCAAATGACTTTTCCAATCTTTCAAACTCTCAAACCTTGATCAATTCATTCAATCTTTCTTTTGTTCCTTAGCATATATTCTGTATTATCAAACAAATATATATATATTTTCTTATTGTGGTAAGAACATTTGTACCTTGTACCTAGGACTATGTAGTGTTATTTTATATTCTCCTACTATGAGTCAAATAATTCTTTAATAAGTTTATTTAAGTTAGTTTCTGGGTAAACTCATTAATTTGGTATTTTATACTAGGCATCACAATTCATCTCTCATGAACTTAATATCTGATCATGGCACATGTTATCAGAACTCACAAAGGGAGCAGAAAGTTAGCATATGTGCCAAGGCTTATCTAAAACTTGTTCATGATTTATTTCTACCAACAGGAATCATGCTCATGGTCTTTGTATCTGTTTCTTATTCTATTTCAATCTGACTGAACAAAGGCAATTTTTCTTTACATAAAAACATGAACTTAAGAGATCTTTAGAACCACTGAAATGTCCATTAGTATTTAGAGTTAACCACAAAATAAGCTCTGTGTGCCTATCATAAGCCAAGCACATCAGGCTCTGTGTGAAAGATAACATCTGGCATCAGACACAGCCCCTATAAATGAACTATTTCTTCTCCAATATCCCCTATTCCAAACATCCTTCCTTCATGTTCCTCAATGGCAAGTAAATGCCTCAAACTTAACCTTCTAAAATTAAACTTGTTATTGATACTTTTTCCTAAAACCCACCCTACCACAAGACAACATCAACAAAAATCCAAATTTCTTTTGTATTTTCTTTGATAGTAACTTCATGATATATCTATGCCTAAGTTAAAAGCATCAGAGTTTATAGCAGTGAGAACTACAACACTTATTTATGTGAAAAAAGTATCATAGAATGTAATACTTAAGTAATGAAAAGCTGAGCTATATATCCTGCAGTCTGATTTTTTAAGCATCTCATACATTAGAGAAAGATACACTTAATGTTGAATATGTATTTTCTCTAATTTGACCACAGAATTACTATGAATTAAGCAATATAGACATGTTGAATGAATTTCAAAGCAAAGCATATTGCCATATTATATTTGTTTCCTATAGCTACAGTAACAAATTACCATTAACTTAGTGGCTTAATACAATACAAATTTATTCTATTAAGTATTTGGAGGTCAGAAGTCTAAAATCAAGGTTTTAGCAGGGCTGTGTTCCCTCTGGAGATTTTGGGGGATAATATGTTTCCTTGTCTTCTCTAGCTTCCAGAAGCTCCCTTCATTGAAGCTCCCATCTTTGAAGCATATCACTCCAAACTCTGTTCCCATTACCCCAACTCCTTCTGCCTACAACCTTCTTGCCTCCTTATTATAAGGACCTTTGTGATTACACTGAATTCAGCTAGGTAACCCAAGATATTCTTTCTATTTCAAGATTCTTAACTTAATCACATTAGCAAAGTCCCTTTTGCCATGTAAGGTAACATATTTACAGGTTTTGGAGATTAGGATGTAGACATTTGGTGGGAGGGGTCATTATTCTGTCAATCATACATACTAAATAAATTGATAGTAGCAAGTTATAAAAGAAATAGTCTTCAGTCACATTCTCCAGGAAGTAGGCTCTGAGGTACTAAGATTTCTATGCTTGAGGATTTGGGGGATGTACTCCTGAAAACAGTATTTGTAAAGGGGTGGAAAAGAGCAGAACTGAACAGAGGGAGAAGTTAAACTGTGATGCAGTTGCAACAGAGATTTCAGGTGATCCTAAAATAGCTTGTAAGATGGTCTGGCCCTTCAGATTGGACCTGAATCAAAGCAAAGGTCTAGATCTTTTTTTATATCCCACATTGACCAGTCATCGAATATAGGCTGCCCCCAAGAAGAGTTGGTGAATTTGGGCAAAATATTACGCTTCAGCAGAGAGAAAGCCCTAGACTACCAGCCATAAGCCAGCAACCATTCAGAAAGATGTGGATAGTAATTTCATAGCCCTAAAGTGGGATCTGGGTAGTAGTATAAAGTGTCCACTTGTTTTTCTGCTGGGATCCATTTTATATAGTAAGTTCATTCCATATGGAAACAGTTCCTCTAGGATTCCTGTTTGTATTTTTTCCTGAGATCTACCTTAGAATTTTTTTTGTTTTTATCTTCCAGTTTTCTTTCAAGTACCTGAACAACCAACAGAGCTATTTTCTATTGCTCAAGATTCCATATATATTCTTAATTTGGGTCACTAAGGTAAATAAAGTGAATAACCAGGTATACCACCAGCGGTTCTTCTTATACGGATACTTATTGTTCTCCTTCAGGGCCACTCTTGACTGGAGCTTCTCACTATTGCTTATTACTCATTAATTAAGACAGCAAGCATTTCCTTGGTAAATTTGCAGTGTCCTCCACTCCCGTCTTTGCTGTCTTCTGGTCTTATGTACCCTATTCACTCTAGTATGCCCCTGGCTTTGAACCATTTGATCATTTTTCCACCATATTCCATGGCATTTCTGTTTCACTTGTCTCCAACATCCCAAGAACATTCACAGCTTCTTAGACTAATGACTATCTCCAGGAGCCCTTGCCAAAGTGTTAAATCTTGTATCATGAGAGGATGCTCCTATATTCATACATATTTGTAGATAAGTGTTTCCTTATCTAAACTAACAATTCATCCTTTCCTGGGTATAACATCTCAAAACCCATACTGTCTCCCAGTTCCTGCTAGTACATGTTGGTTAGATATTTGAGCTTTACAGGTGTTTGATAACTTTCTTCCTATAAAAACAGCACTTTTCTAGTCAGATATGATCCTAGTTGGTTTGGTAGCAAGGAGAAGAGGTAGAGGTAGATACTGAAGTGAGTGTTTACTGTTCTGCAAGGCAAAGACCTCTACGTTATCTTCGAGCAATGAAACTGCACAAATTTTTAACAGAAAGGGTTGGGTCATTTATGCAGGCCCAGAAGTTTTCATGGAATGTGGAAATTTAAATTTTTCAAGTGCATTAACCCAGATGTTCTCATTTTAAATTTCAGAATCTCACTTCTCTCTATTCAAGGTTTTGACCTTGGTATAGCAGACTTGCTGTTTGAGAATGTAATTATTTTTGCAGCTCTATGACCTATATAATTGAGACCTGGACTTGATCCTCAACTTTTTCTGCCCTCCAGGTGCTGGAGATGAGTTTCTTTATAGGCTGCCAAAGAGGCCCTCTGGCTTTGACAGCTTGCCTTTAGTTAATAATTAAAAATCTCTAGTCGTTCGTTATCTTTTCTAATCTATCAATAGCACCCAGCAAGAGCCATGCAATTGCACAGTCTTTATAACTGCTGCTCCCTAAAACCTTCCAAAGGGCCAAATTATTGTATTAGTCAGTGCACTACCTTTCATGGTCTACCATCCCAGTTCATCACCAGAGATTTTTAACAACGCCAGGGGCTATAAGTTCTCTATCACTGCACTGCCAATTGCCTGGAGGGTGACTAACTCAAAAATCCCATGTAAAATCTTAGTCTGATTTCTAGGACCATTTCAAGTACCAATAATCCTAAATTACACTTTTTCTGTTTCAGGAAACAGACTATTAGGCAGATATTTGTGTACAGAAGATTTATTGCAGAATGTTTAAGGAAATATACTCAAACGGGAGTTGCAGAAACAAGTTTGGCAGAATCAAGAAATTGTAACAGAGTCCTCAGGCTATCCTATGGGGAACTCTTGAGCCAGAATAACCCTTCAAAGTTATCTTGAATTAAGGCAAGGAAGACAGACCTTTGTATTTCCAATATCAACCAGTTATTGATGTGGGCTTCCCCCAGGAAGTGACAACAACCCTAGTTGAGACAGCTCACTTCAATTGATAGCAATTTTTGGAGAAAGACTTAGATGTGAGATTTTAGCATCCAACACTCTTGGCAGCCCTTTAATTATAAAGGTGAGATGTTTGAATAAACACATCAGTTCTTAAGTGGTGATCTGGGCAGCATACTACAATATCTACCACAGGGAACAAGGGATAGAAACCCTACCCCGTATTTCAAATTAAGTTACATTGTATGTTAGAAAAACCATAGACTTTAGATGCACGTAGGTGGAAACCTAATTTTCACCACTAAGGTAGCACTTTTAAACTTTATCACTAAAGGGGATAACATTTAAAAATAACATTGATTCCAATTTTCTCTTTACACTGTGACCACATTCTTCCAAATTTATCAAATATATAATGAGTGTCTATGGCATAACTCAGCTAGATCAGGAATATTAACATGGTCAAGACCTAAACTTTGTTTGGAAAGGCTTGATAGTTTCACATCATATTTTCATATAATTAACTTTGTTATGTAAATTCTGTAAGTCAAAACCACATCCCCCTTTTCAGAAACTTAGATCTATGTTTGCTATTATAATTATATTCCAATGTAAATATTTCCTTTCAGAAGACAAAATTTCAGTATTTTTAAAAAATAAGAAAGTGAATTTGTACATTGGAAAATTAATATCTAAAATATTAAAACAAAACAAGAAAAAGAAGTAAATAACTTACTTTCTACATGTCCTAGGTTTATTACAAAGATCAGATAAGACAAAACACTCCTAAGAAATAGACAATAGCCTCTCACCCCTGATATTGGTAACAATATGTACAAACTCTCTTTGACTATAAAATTCTATTTGATTAGTGACATGCTCATGTACTGCTAGCTTTTAAGTTCATTAAGACAGGGATCATGTTTATTTTGTTCACTACTGTTTCTCAAACATAGCGACTCTCACATAACGGGCATCTATACTACACAATGAATAAAAGATTTATATGCATCAAAACCAAAGAGAACTATAAATCTTATATTTTAGTATAAAGTCTATTTTTGTTAACTCTTTATGGCTACCCAAACCTGTCTCATCCATAGCATGCCCAGTATTACCTTCTAGATCCAATATTAATATTGCAATCCCATAGTAAAATACCATATAGCATTCATGTTTTAAGCTCTAGTAAAGGCTTCAGCAATTTTTCCAAAATATATTAGAATTAACAAGTCAATTGAGGCACACCATTTGTCAGACTGACCAAAATGCTAAGCTTTTGGTATATATCTCATGCTTAATTAACACTTTGATATTCTGAGTTATTCCTCTAGCTGAGGAGGCAAAGAACATTAAGACAAGTGCATAGAATGAAAAGGAAAAAGTTAATGGAGAAGAAATCAAGCCTATAACTATAATATTCAGACCACCCTCGTCAAATAGATACCCCAGTCCAAGGGAGAAATTTTGGGGAAAATATTCTGCCTAAATTGGGGCTATATTTTCACTAACAAGAAAAAAAAAGGTAACCAGGCATGATGAAATGAATCATCACATCTAAATAGTTTAGGGAAAAGCTCCAAGAACTCATCTGCCCTTTTCAAAATTGGAATAATCCCATAAGATTTTCGCAATGCCTTTATTGAATAGTCATAGAAAGCCAAAAGCCAAAATGTACTCTATAAACGGAGCCAGCTTGAACACAGAATACCAAGTTAGACAAGGTACAAACATAAGAATTCAACGATATAAAGCCAGAAAATCTTTGTTTAAACGCTAGCTCTCTTTTTTTCTGGCTTATAATTTGGGGCAAGAAGAACAGCATCCATGTGCCTCACTCTCATTACTAAAGTGAAATGAGCCATACCATCAGAAGCATAAGATTTTCATGAAGAGCCAAGGGAATAAAGGATGGAAACGCATTTTGAAAATCATTATCTAACCTAAATTTATACTTCTTGTTATGACAGTGATTTCAAATTTACTCTAGGCTGGTGAGGTCACAACTTCAGTAACAAGGGCTCAGAATTAAATATAGGCCTGGCAAATGGAAATACAAGTGTTTCAAGCAGGATGATCATCTTGTTTTTTCTTCTTAATTTTAAATTCACCATGTGGTCTGGATATTCTTTTTATGGGGCTCTTTTTCTTTATATTTGTTATATTTCTGGTGATTTCAAAATAATAATTTCAAAGCTTTGCATAAAGAAGAGTCCTATCACACTGTTACATTATAAGAGATATGCTTCAGACCAAAGTAGCTGAACACATTAAGCAATAAAATACAATTATGCTGCTAAATTATTCCTTGAATTATTGATGGAATATTGACTCATTTAGTGTCTCTCAAAACAAATGGTCAGAATATATACTTACAGGTGAATATGCTCTACCAAGAGAAGAAATGCACAGCAGCTGAACCCATAAATTCAGTAATTTTATAACTCTATGTTTTATTAAAATCCATTAAATACCTTAAAAGGCTCAAGGTCAAGGAAGAAAAAAAGGTACTCTCCACTAGTTTAAACAAATTTAAACAGATATAAACCAGCGCTGATTATGTAACATTTGTCATTTTAATTATCAACATTCATATTCTGCTAATTCTTTGTAATGCTGAAATGTGCTTAAACAATAGAAACTGTTAATAGCTTATGGACTCTTTGGCACCAATTATCTATCTTTACAAGGGCTGACTTTTTTTTTTTTCTAGATATTTTGCTACATTTACTATGTTTCAGAGGTATGCAGAAAGCCCAGAGGTGCATTTAAATACCAGTGATCTCAAGGACCATTTTGTATACATACATTATGTAATTGGTAAGTGCTTGCTTTTTTTTAATTACAGAAGACTTGCTTTTTTTTTTTTAATTACAGAAGACTCTTAATGTTCTTCATTTCAAAAGTGCATATATTATTTGCTTTTGCATATTTCTTTCTTCATAGCTAGTGAGCATATTGAGAATAGAGGCCATCTCTGAAATTCTTTGTGAATGTCATACAGGTTATGAAAATACACTAAATCTAGAGACAAATTAATGTGCACCAAAATTACTTAAATCATAAAAATTCTCAGTTGTCAAAGAAAGGCAAAAAGATACAACTGTCAGCATAACAGTAGCTTAAATATCAAGCTAAATGCAATTTTTATATCATATTTAAATATGACAAATATTGCCACAAAGTGTAGTAATGAATACCCTCAAACAAGGTCTTTTCTGACCAAATATCATTCTTTGGATGAGTTGCCACATAATGAGGTTCTGAGACTTAGTAACTTTCTGCTAAAATGTTGAACTTTGCTGAGTTTTCTGGTAATTACTTAGAGCAAATAAGAGCTTTCTGAATTCTTAGGTGTACAGGCTGATGTTTGGTGTTTCTGATATTTCAAGTGAATGCCTCGAAATTTCACAGAATATTTAAGACTTGTTGTTAATCTTTATTTTTTAAAGGAAGTACAATTTGGCTATATATTACCGACTAAATGAGTCTATAAATGGATACAGAGAAAAATGTATTTTTCCTTCAGGATAAGTATTCTTCATTCTACAAAATGGCATCTTAAAATAGCAGCATTGAAGTAGAAATAAAATGAAAACAAGTGTGATTTTATTTAAAAAACATAATTGTTTAAATAATGTTGTCATCTCCAGGCCTGTCAACATGAAAAGCATCTTCAATAATGCCTGCTACGGTGGATTGAGAATTCTGCATGGTTCTATGTAGTATGCGGTCTGATCAAAGAAAACTTTGACTTCCTTCATAGTCGAGATCTTCTAGGCAATGTGAACAGCGTCTCCTGAGTCTGATGTCTAAAGAATGGTTTTAAATAGCTTAAATGTCTATGCTACATATTATATATATTCTAACTTTTAATCTGGAGGATTAAACATAATTAATCATGATGGTAGGTGATTGAGGCACTGTCTTTAAACTGTGGAAGCTTCATTCCCCTATTCTTTCTTGTATCACCTTCTTCTCTCTGCTATGACCAATCAAAGCCCAACTTATTTAGAGACCTTGACCATCACCACCACTCCTGGGGATGAGTCACTTCTTTATCTATGCTACCTTTGTATCTGACACATACTGCATTTTTGCACTTATCACACAGGAATGTAATATATTTGTGTCATGCTTGTCACCCTCAATAGACTGTAAACTCTTTAAAGAAAGGAACTCTGTTTTATATATCTTTATATCTCTAGCAGCAAGCATGATCCTTGGCCTATAGTAAATTCTTAACAATTGGTTGCTATCATTATTAAAGCCTTAATAAATATTTGTTGTTGAAAATTTTCTGTCATACAGGTGATCATGTGGATCCTGATTCTTCAGCTGAGTAAACAAGAGAGATAAAATTAATCATGTTTCTAGGCTAAGACTATAAGTCTAGTGTAATAGAAAAGTCAAAGGAACTGTGAGCATCTATAAAGGGAAAGAAAGAAGAAATTCACCTTAGGAACTTTAGGCTAGAGAGTACTGTCTGGGAGATTCTTCCCTTGATCTTGACATATCTGTATATAGTTTGTCATTTAGATCTCAGTTTATCTCTTAGGAGAGGTTTCTCCCTTACATGCCCAATCTCATCACTTTATCATGTCACCTTTAATTCCTACATAGCATTCATTAGGGGCTGATTATTATTTCTGCTTATTATTTTTAATGTATGTATTTAATATCTGCCTATTCTCTCTACCTAACATAGGATCCATGAAACAAAGCTGCTGGTAGCTGCTTTTATGTCTAAAACACTCATAGTAAGTGCTTTATAAATATTTATTGAATAATGAATTGATTTTAAAAATAAGTTACTTATAAAACTTCGTATTTTTTGCTAACAGTAAGTTGCTTTCAAAATATATAATATTCAAATGCTCCCTAAGAGTATTTTTGAAAACTCTCAGGTAAAAATAGAATTAGGAAGTCAGGAAGAATAGAACTTATTGGTCCTTCAAAGTCATCAACCTGGGTGAAAAGAGAAAGGGCAAAAGTAATGGAGTTCAAAAGCATCTTCGGAGTACAGAATGGTAATACCTCACAGGGATAATCAATTAAAACAGAGAAGGAACTAAATGATAAATTAAATAACTTGCTTAATAGATGATTTAATAAAGTTATACATATGTAAGACGACTTGTGGCAAAATCACATGAACATCAGGGTTGTTAAATTAATCAAAGGACACTATTATACTGAGTTGGCTTTAATGCCTAGTTTATTACATAAGCAAACCAAAATGTAAACCTGTAATGCCTCAAGATTAAAAAACTGAAGGACAGCCAATCACAAACAGCCAACTAGGCTTTTAAATAATGCAACTACTTAAGCTATAGCCAATCAAATAATTTCTCTGCTCTGTTTTTGCCTTTTCCTTATGTCTTTCCCTTACTTCCTGTCAATGGAGTGATTCAAAACACTTCTGGTTTACTGCTATCTGATTCAATTTGATTTCTGCACAAATAAACTCATATTTTAAGTAAGTCTCAGTTTATCTTTTAACAAGGTCAATTTGAATTTGAAATTGAAAGTACACTATTCATATGGATTTGTAATTACATAAATGGCAGAGAAAATGTTATCCATTCACCAATCCTGATTCCTTTCTTCTTTTTCTCTCTGGGTCCACTGTACATTTAGATATAGTCCTGTGCTATAAACAGTAGAATGTGGATGGAATTGGTAACCACTTCCAGGCTTGCCCCCTAAAAACTCTCAAGAGATCGTCCTCACTTTCTCTCATGCAGCAAATGCAGTGATTAGTTGGGAGGTGCCACTGCACAGAAGGCTACCTACCAAACATCCAATTGGACTGTGAAACAAAAGAAACAAGCACTGCTAAGCCACTGAAAAGTTGTTATAGCATATACTGTCATATATACGCTTTTCCTAACATGACCCTCTTCTCCTCACTTCTCTGAACTTTCACTTTTATAATTCTGTGGAGGCTAAGAATTGATTGGTCCAATCATGGAAATAGGTTCAAGTCAGGGCAATTGAAATCCTACTTCAGGATTTTTTGTTCTGGAACTAAGGGAAGAGTTCCAGGCCCTCCACAATGGTGAGGATGAAAGATGTGCAAGTAGTATCTCTGAGAGACTGAAGTGGAAAGGCAGAAGAATGCAAAGATTGAGCATTCTATAAGCGTTTAGGTTACTGACCTCAAACATCTCAGAGGCCCAGTTAAAACCTTGTCTTTCCACACTTTTCAGAGCTACCACATTACCCTTCTACTCAGTTCTCTTTTTTTTTTTTTTGTCTAAAATGTTTGCATTTATTTTACTTAAACCCTATAATTTATGTGTAATATGCTTACTAGAATTGTATTTTAACAAACAGAATTATATGAGATTTGTCAAAAACATGTAGGAAAGTTCTTCCCTACCCTTACTGAATAAGTAAACTTGAACCATAATGCACCATTACCCACTCAGGGATGTAGTTCCTTGAATAGGAGAAAACAGGGTCCATCTACTATAGCTGTGGCCCCCAACCTTTTTGTCATCAGGGACTGGTGCTCCTATGAGAAGCTAATGCCTGATGATCTGAGGTGGAGCTGAGGTGGTGATGCCAGCACTGGGGAGTGGCTGCAAATACAGATGAAGCTTCGCTCGCTAGTCCACCGCTCACCTCCTGCTGCATGGCACAGTTCCTAACAGGTCACAAACCAGAACTGTTCCACAGCCTGGGGGGTGGGGACCCCTGTGCTATGAAACAGGAAAAGGAAGAGAAGAAATAACTGCATCTCGACAAATGATTAGGCTATCCTATGCTAGAGTAGTGTGTCTCAAAATTTAATGTGTATATGAATTACCTAGAGATTTTGTTAAAGTATAAATTTGGATTCAGGTCTGGAGTAGGGCCTGAGACTCTGTATTTCTAAAATCTCCCAGATGATGCTACTGCTGGATTGTGTCTCTTGTTGTTGTGCCTTCCTTGTGTATAACTCTGAGTAGGGACAACTGGAACAGCTACATATAGCTCCTCAAAAGTTCTAGTGGGACTCAATGTGTGGTCTTCAGATCAGCAGGACTGGCATCATCTGGGAGCTTATAAGAAATGCACATTTATAAGCTCTATCTCCATGTACTAAATCAGAAGTTCTGGGCATGGGGCCCTAGAAATTGTAAGCTCTGTAGCCACCTTTTTTTCTCTTTAAAGTTTGAGAACTCTGTAGAAAATATGGTCTAGGAGCTGACGAGATATTTTTTTAGTAAACACTATTTTCATTAGCCTTCGAAGCAATGTTAAGACTAACAGACATGGGCAAAAAAATCTAGAAAAGCCTGGTCAGCCTAAATGGTACTTTAACCCTTTACATATGTTTATATCAGGAGCAAAGCTTATGACTACATGGGTGGCATGGCCCAGCAGAAGGGGCTGGGAAATATGGCGAAGACCATAAGAGATCATATTTCTATCTGGGTTCCACATGCAAGCCATAGCCTCTTAGAAAAGCAGTTTCCTGATATACGAATGGGAAGTATTACCATTTTTCTCTACCTGTCAGGCAAATGGAGAACAACAAATTTGATGGGTACTTGTTAGTAGTTGATATTTACGTAAAAACCTATTTTTGTCAATTCTAAGTTTACTATCTATGGAGGGTCTGGGGAGAATTTATCAGATGGAGGGAGATAAAAATAATTTAAAAAGAAAAATAGTTCAGAAAAAGAGGACAGTGTTGACATCAGTGATCTTAAGTAAGGCTTTATACAATAGACAGAGCAGTGCTGAGCTCGGAGATATAGGCATAATCTTTAATCATTGTCTTCTTCATCCTCACCAACTCATAATTAGTATGGATAGCTATATTTTGACTATCACTATAAAAGATATGCATTTATTTCAATCTCCAACTAAAGACTGTGAGGTCCTTGAGAAAGAGTCTTTTATTTTATTTGATAAAATTTATTTTTGATGGATTTATTTAAACTGGATCTATGTAAGAGAAATAATGTCATCTTGAGAAGAGGATATAAGAAAAGATATTTTTCACAGGGTATATACCTGCCAGCCTATTATTATTCCCTTTTATGCCCAGACCCAGGTAAGGGAAATTGAAAAGCTGAGTGGGTACAATTATAAAACAAAGATGCCAAGAATCATTATCAGGAGCTTTTGACCTAACCTGGACAACCCTTCAATGAAAATAACTAAAAGGAAACAGGTAACTAAGGAGCAAAAAACTGTAAAGGAGAATAATGTTTTATACCTTCTGTTTCTGAGTAATGATACTCAACATCCCTAAGCTTTCAATTATATTAAGCTTAATATGTCCTTTCTTCTGTCAGATCACATTGTTCATAGTTCTCCCTCCTTCCCTTTTGTTGTCCATTCCAATTTAGTCTGTACAGGGTATGTAATTAACACCCAATTTATGTTCTTCTCTGAAATGTTCATGAAGACAAACAGAGAAGATTCCCAAATGCTCTTTGTTGAATCTCTTGATATCTTTCCCCCAAATGGATGCTTTAGCATTTACAAATCACTTCTATTTTTTCTTCACCTGCCAGATGGGTTTGAATCACTGTAGTGGCTTTCTTCTCCAAACATCACAGTTTTCTGAAGGATCAAATTAAAGTTCACAGTGGCTTATCTCAATTTCCCTGGGATAACTCACATTTCAAAATGAAAAAGTCAGAATAAATCCACAGCAGTAGCAAGCAGTTATAGAGGTCTCTATTCAGGATAGTTAACTTCTCTATCAACTATGAGGTACCTTTGAAACAGTCACAAGAATTGGGGGTGGGGTTCAGCTATCAAAAGGCGTGATGGAGGTGATTAATAGGTGAGCGGGTATAACACAGCATCCAAGAAAGGGAAATCGAGGAAGGGCCTATAGGCTTGCTCTGTCTATGAAACACAGTTGTTACAGATGAGCAAACTAGGAGGCGAAAGGACACAAACTGGAACCAGAATACCCTGCTTAAAGACTATCTGGCAAGCAAATGACTTTGAGCAGAAAGTAGATAGACATCATGATTGTTTTTGTGTTATTATTGTTAATTATATAAAAAAAATATTTTCTATTTTTATCGAGTACCTATTATGCTATTCACTCACTTTAGATGTAGATCTTATAATCTACACAATCCATAAATTATGTTATGATTATTTTTATTTTAAAGACAAAAACTATAACTAAGAGAATTCAAATAACCTATTTATAATATACACAACTAGGTTTCGAAGTATATCTGTAATGTTAAGACAGCTGTTTAATAAAGTTTATATATTTTAGACTGTAGCTTGCTATATTATTACTTTCTCTTTTGTTTTTACTCTATATAAACTGTGTGTGTGTGTGTGTGTGTGTGTGTGTGTGTATATATAACTTTATATAAAGTTATCTCTGGAATATGGAATAAGATTACGGATACCAATCAATTACCATTAATTATGGTACTATGTACAAAATTAAAGAGTGGTGGGATTATAAGTAATTTTTACTACATGCTTTCAATTATGTTACATAATTTTTCTAATTCATAACAAGTACTAGTCTGGTCACATATGGATTTGTAAATTTCTTCTATTTTTCTGTCTTGACACTAGGTGAGAGTACATGCAAAGGAGTAAAAAGTACCTAATGGGGCCTGTCACTTGATAAGTAATAGCCACTGGGTAATGAGGAAAGCGGAGTAAAGAGAGCTGCAAGAAAGGCCCAGAAAAGAGATCAAAGAGAAAACTATCTCCTCACTTTTCTCCAAGAAGTATCTCTCATATCTTATTCTAAGTGAACAGCGCCCACTAGAGTAATACCATGCAGATGGTGCACTGGAGTCATGCGATCATGTAGCCCAGGACAAAGGAAAGACATTTAAAAGTGCTTTTGAAACAAAACAATACTAATATGTCCCAAGATACCATAGCAAATGGTTTTTAACTCTAGGGCTCACCTGCATAGAAAATGTTGCATGAACTTCCCCAGAACCTGCTAATCATTCAAGATTTATTTGAAATGTCTCCTTAATGGGGTGTTTCCTGACACTTTCTGTTAGCCTCAACATCATTGTTTATGTTCCTAGGCCAGATTATTTATAACTGGAGCTTGGCATGTCAACCTTGAATTACATGGCCTTCTACTCTGTAGGGCTATGAATTCTTTGAAGCCAGCAGCTATGTGGAACTGGTTGACTTCAGAGCAATAGATCTGTGTTGAAATCCTGTATACACCAATTATTAGCTCTCACCTTTTTTGAAACTCTGTCGCTCCACCTTTAAATCGATATAATTTACAATTATTATTTCAGAGAACTGTTCTAGTATTATGTGAATAGCAAGGTATAAACATATTATTGTATAATTTGAAATTAATAGGATTTCTTACCTAAAACTAAGGGGTACCACTGGTATAGAATTTCATGTACAGCCTAGAATTGGTTTCCTATTATCTATTAAATGTCATCCAAGGAACTGCCTGAAATTGAAATTATTATATATTGGTGGTATTATAAGTAAACTTTTTATATATTAATTGTTTTGTTATATTGTTTTTTTTCCCCCAAAACTTAAACTGAACTAAAACCTCTTAAATACTACTTCTAATATATCAGAACAAATTCATTTGACAATAAAATTTTCACATAAGTACTCAGTCTCTTATTAAGGGCACACTGTAGCCTTCAAGGATGCATGTGTAGACTAGTACTTAAATAACGTACCTGTGCTCAGAGATGAATAGATGGAAGAGAATATACTCACAGATTAGATACACAAAATAAGACTCATTTTTATTTTCTCTGCCAATATCTGACACCCTAGCATTATAGAATTGCATACTCTTTCCTGCCCTAATAAACACTTACTCAGTCTAGTCTTAAGTTCACTGGGACTTACGAGTGAAGCCTTTTGACTCTTTTAGGAGCATTTGGGAATCCTTCCACTTAAGGGATCACTTCATAAAAATCTCTAAGAGTATAATCATCTTGACTCAAGCAAGCTTGCTGATGGTACAGATCTTGCCTTTCATATCCAGGTGGACATTTCTTAGCTCAGGCCTGGCACACAGAAAGCATTCATTTACTTATAAAGAAAATGAATGAATGAGAGAATGAAGAGCCAATCACTCATATCACAGTTATCCACAATCTTACACCCAAGAGATAAGCAGTGACAGAAACAGTGCCTAAAAGTGTGGTACCTTTCATTTTTATCTCTCCTTTTCCATCTCTTGAACTTAAAGGTAGAGAAGATGAATTTGGAAGTTCCTTTTTCTAGATCTACTATCTTCCATAATAAGTAATACTTGCAGGTGGGTATGTCCTGAACTATCAGAGGATGTGATAAGCTACTAGACCAAAGCATACCTACTAGGCTCAGGGTAAACAAATATCCATGTGAGGGGAACCATAGCATCAGTAGAGAAGTGAATGAAAATTCAACTTCTAGAGATTGAAAACAAGAAACAAATCCATTGCACAAGTGAGAAAACACCTTTGTTTTTACTTCCATTTAGAAAAAGAATTCTATTGCAATATAGAATGATCTTCATTTCAGATTCTTATAATCCTATGCTCATGTTTTGTACTTATGAGACATTTTGTATTTAGACATAAATATTTAGTCCTTTTGGATTTTTTCACATTTTTTTTTACTGTAATAAGATATACATAACATAAAATTTACCATTATAACCATTTTTGAGGGTATAGTTCAGTGGCATTAAGTTAATTCACATTGTTGTGCAACCATCACCCATACTCCTTCTCCAGAACATTTTTTCATCTTTCCAAACTGAAACTCTGTACCCATTAATCAATAACTCCCCATTTACCCTTCCTTGTAGTCCTTTTAAACCTCTATTCTACTTTCCGTCTCTATGAAATCTGACTACTGGAAAATGCAAAAATATGGGGGCTATAAAAAGATCAATGGTTCAAGGAGAAGGAAGGAATAATTAGGAGTTAGAGGAGAAGGAAGGAATAATTAGGCAAAGCATAAAGGGTTTTTAGAGCAGTAAAACTACCATACCTGATATTATAATGGTGGCTACATGACATTATGTTTGCTCAAACTCAACGAATGTACAGTACCAAGAGTGTGCTCTAATGTAAACTACAGACTCTAAGTGATGATGTGTCAAGATAGGTTCATCAGCTGTAGCAAATGTACCACTCTGGTGGGGGATGTTTATAATAGTGGAGGCTATACATGTGTGCAGGCAGGAGATGTATGAAAAACCTCTGTATCTTCTGCTCAATCTTGTTGCGAACCTAAAACTGCTCTAAAAAATAGTCTTAAGAAAAGGAAGGAAATTTTGACAAATCCTACAACATGAATGAACCTTAAGGATATTATGTCTGATAAAAACAAGCAAGTCACAAAAAGACAAATACTATACGATTCCACTTATAAGTGGTACCTAAGTAGCCAAAATCATAGAGATGGAAAGTTCTTTTGAATTTTTTAATTTTTTAAGAATTAAACCCAATTTACCATTATGACACAATAAAATAAGCAACAGTAAAGTTTCATTCACAGCGCAATATTTTAATCACGACCATTCAAATGTATACTTTTTTGCATATTGAGTTACGTATTTTGTATATATAAACTTAAAATGCTGCAGTCAAGCTATTCATATTAAGTTGTTTTGTGCCTTCTTCACTTCAAGTCATATGAATTTAGTTATAATATTGGTAATAATTATGTATCTAATGTTACATAATTTTTTAGTTTATATAGTTAATAATTTAATCTCTCCCTAGAAAGCTTTTTTCCCCCTATTTATTTGTATTGTTAGTAAAGACCAGCTCAATGATCATCTTTATGTTTACATATTTATTCCTTATTTTTGGAAATATTCAGACTCATTTTTTTAAATTATTGGGGTGACATTAATAAAATCAAATGTTTCAAATGTACAATTCAACAGTATGTCATATATACTGCATGTTCATCATCCAAGTTAGATTTCTTTCCATCACTAAATATTTGACCCCTTTAACCCGAATCTACCTCCCCACTCCCATATTCTTTTAATGATACCCCTCAAATTTTTTATCTATCACATTATCTTGCTTTACTTCATAGTGTTTATCCCATGTGAAGTTTTGCCCCTGGTGTGTGTATGTGTGTACCTGTCTCTGTGCATGTGTATTGACTGTCTTTCCTGATTATAATGCTTGCTTATAAGGTCAAGGACTTTGCATGTCTTTCACTATTACATCTTCAATCACTGTAACATTGCCAGATACATGTTAGGCATTCATAAATGTGTAAAAAAATTAGCAAAAATAATAATTGAATAAACAAATAAATGAATAGTTTGGGTAAACAATAGTTATTTCTTCACATTTCAAGGTAATCTTTAAAATCAATATTTAGAACATTTTATAAATTAAAACTGATATAAAATTTTAAAGTAAAAAATTTTATATTATTTCTAAAACTACCATAAATATAATATCTGAAAAAGTAGAAAGAAAAAAAATCCTCCACATTCACATTATTCCAAATAAATATTGGTTTTCATCAACTTTGTTTTTTTCTTATTCATACAAATTTATATGAAGTTATGAGTTAATCAACATACAACATATACACAACTTAAATATCTAAGCATATTTTTCTTCATGTAGCAGACATATTCACAAAGAAACATTCTGAAGACGGCTCTTATACTAGGTATAAATGGAGTTATGTACATCTTATTGAATTTATGGTATATTTATGCTGCATTCAGGAAAATATGCAGATGGTTGAAATGCTAAACATGAAGAATGTTATTTATAGGGATTTTAATTGTTGTAGAAAAGTATAACCATAAATCCACATGCTACACTGAAAGCCTGATGAAATGAAAAGGCTTTTAAATGCCTATTTCAAGGTTGACAGTGTCATGCTATTTCAACCAAAATATCTTTTTGTGTTCTGGGCATAACGCAAAGAGGACAATAAAATCACTCACAATAAATCAGGGGGAAAGATAAAATATGAGATCTTAGAAATTTATTCTAGTCTCTCTAAAATTATGAACAAAAATATTCCCCAATATTGATATTTCCTATTTGCTGGGAAAGTATTTTTAGAAGCTAAAGGAAAATTATTTTCAGCTATTGTTTACACAGTAGAATAATTTGGTTATGTCGAAAGAGTGATTCTTGAAGTCAGACAGACATGCAAATTCTAACTTGGTAATACAAGCAAGTTATTAATTTTTTCCAGGACCTAGGTACCTCATTCTGAAAATTAAATAAAATATCTCAGGAGCTAATTGTGAGGATGAAATGAAAAATATACAATAAGTGCCAAGTAGGCTACCTGGCACATGATAAGCACTCCATAATTGGCAATCACATAATGATAATGGAGGATGCAGTCTATTCATTAGATAAAGGATGAACTACATTCATCCCATGTAATTCAATTTATCCAGGGGCTATCAAGAGAAGCCAAGTCACTACATCAACATTTGTTTAGAAAGCTGCATATCTGCAAGGCACTAATTTTTAGTACTAATAAAATTTTTAAAATAATAAGAAAAAAATCCAAACCAAACAAGTTAAAAAAAATTAATTCACCTATTTAAATTTAAGTGGCAGTTCTAGCTTTAAATATAGATTAATTAGAGACCTAAAATCTGGCATTAAGGGGGTAAATGGCTTTGCCTTCCTTCTCCTAAACTCAGCAACTTAAGATTAGGTTTGTTGGTTTCTGATTGGCTTGGGATCACGTATCCATTCCTGAACTCGTCACTATGGTCTGTGGCACGGGAGACTCTAATTGGCACATCTAAACCCATGTGGCTCAGCTGGAGCTCCATGAACTGATAGCCAAAGAGAAGGGTTACCACAAATATACCATGCTTCCTCATCTCCATCAAACTTGGGTACTACACTGAAAAGCAGGACAAATAAACATGTTGGTGGACAAAAAAAATGATTCTATTCCAATGACTCAAAGCAATCTAATGCGGAGGAAACAGCGACTACGGAAATATGAGATTCATATCCATAGTAGAACATAGTTCTGTTTTTTTCTGAATACTCAATAACCCTTATCAGAAATTTATCTTTAGCATTTCGCAAAGTCACGCCAGTATTACATTCCCAGAAAAGGCAAACTATTAATACTAAGCATTTCTTCTATAACACTAACCATTCACTTGCTCCTTCTCTTTTCCCATCTCTGTTCTATCTGTCCTGTAATCCTTCCTTCCTTCGTTATCTCTCTTTTCTTGTCCACCATTCTTTTATTTCTCAAACATTTATTGATCGCCTATGCACAGCTCTAACATAAATTGATGAGATACTACTATCATTAAATTTATGATCTAGTTGGAAAGGTACTATAAAAGTATGCTATATTATAAAAAACAGTGCTAGATAGGACCAGAAAGGTACAATTTTAGAGTGTAGCAATAATGTTATAATTGAATTAAAATATGGCATGGAGTCAAAAGCCCTGGATTATATTCCTAGTTCTGCCTCTTACCAGTTGCGTAAATTTTGGAAAGTCATATATGCAAAACCAATCTGAGCCTCCAACTTTTCATCCATGTAGTAGAGATGATGCCACCTGCCTCACAGCAATGTTGTGAGGATCAAATGAATAACATATGTTAAAGTGCCAAGAGCATTCTCTGACACATAACTGGCATCACAGCATTTCTAAAGTGTTGTAGGTTTTCATAAGAGGGAGAAATATCTCAACTGTAGGAATCAGGGAAGCTTTCACTGGGGTGGCTTTAAAATTGATAGACTTGGACAGCACTCATGGTAGGCAAAGACCTCTCTGGTTTGGGGGCGGATGGGGGGAAGCAAAATAATGAAAACAAGAAAACATTTTGTTTTGAAAATAGAGAGCATTTCACATTAGCCAAAATAGTGAGGTTTTGTTTAATTGTAGAACACTTTCTTCAATAAATCTTTTGCAGGTAAACTCATCACACAGTTAAGAGGACCTGCTCTTGTTGAAACACTTGTGAGAAAACTCGCTTCCCTGAAGTCCCACACACTTGCCACTAAGGGAACCTAAGGCTTCAAACTGTGTAGTTTTAAAACAAAAGTAGTGTTAATAGAAAACAAGAAAACTGGGCTGAGGATCAAAGACAACATTCAGTGACTGATGACAGACCTAACTTGTAGTTTTGCAAACATACCACATTCTCTCATCTCTCATGCCTTTGTACATGAAAACTCTTTTATTGGAACACATCCCTCATGAATTCACCTGCTTCTTGTCCTTTAAAATTCAGTTCAGCAAAGCCTTCCTTGATCTTCTTTGTCCATTCTTTAAGCCTCTTGATAAACTAGTGATAATTCTCTGAGCTACTTGCTAAACCAAGCATATAATTTTTTCTTGATCCTCAATGGACATTAAACAACTTGCTCATTAATAGAGAGATTTTTTTCTCTTTAAAAAAAATTCTAAGCTTTACTAAGGTATAACTGACATAATAAATCACACATTTTTGGAATGTACAATTTGATAAGTTTTGACACATGTATGCACCTATGAAAACACCACTGTAGTCAAGATAATGATGACTGCAAAGTTTTCTCCTGCCAATTTATAATACCTTCTTTTTACCAGTCTCAGTCTTCCTCCATCCGTAATCACTAATCTGCTTTTTCTCATAAGATTATTTCATATTTTCTAAAATTCTATATAAATAGAATCATACAATTTTTTGGTCTTGTTCCTCTCAGTCAGCATAATTATTTTGAGACTCATACATGTTGCAGCATGTAGCAGCAGTTTGTTCATTTTTGTTGCCATATGGTATTCAATTTTATACATGTGCCACAATTTTTTTTACCTATTAACTTGTTGATTGACATTAGGGTTATTCTTGATTTTGGGCTATTACAAGTAGAGACTGAATGAATCTTTTCAGAAAATTCATATAAAATATTTATATGTTTTCATTTCTCTTGGAAAAATACAAAGGAGAATTACTGAATCATTAAAGTAAGTGTATACATTTAAAATTTTAAGAAATTATTCTCCAATATAGTTTACCCACTTATAATATCCATTTGTATTCATCAGTCTTTTAAATTTTAACCATTCTAATAGGAATATAAAACAAAATTGCATTTCCATAATGATGAATTACATTGACCATCTTTCTATGTCCTTATTTGTCCTCCATATATTTTCTTGGTGAAGTGTCTATCCAAATCGTTTATTTTTTAATATTTGTCTTATTATTGTGTCTTGAAGTTTTAAAAAATATGTATATTCTGGTATAAGATCTTTATAAACACATTTTTTGCAAGTGTTTTTCTCCTAGTCTGCATCTGGTCTTTGCAATCTCTTATCAATATCTTTTGAAGATACTGAAGTTTGCAGTTTTGCTGAAGTACAATTTATCAATTTATTATTTTATGGATAATACCTTTGTTTTGTATCTAAGAAAACTTTGCCTAACCCAAGGTCACAGGACTTCTATTTTTTTTTAAATTCTAAACATGTAATAGTTTCATGTTTCACATTTAGGTCCACAATTTTAATAACATAAGTAATTTATGTACATGGTATGTGGTGAAGATTGATTTTTTTTTTACTTTTGTTATTTTTGTTTTATTTTTGTTATGATTTTGCAAATGAATATCCAATGGTTCAAAAAAATAGTTGCTCTTGTATTTCTAGACTCAGTTCCATTAATCTATCTATCTTAATGCCAATAGAAATTCTTAATTACTGTCTCTTTATAAAATGTCTTGAAATCTTGTAATATTAGTCTTCCAATTTGTCCTTTTTCAATTTGACTTGATTCTTTGAATTTCTATATTACATTTAGAATGAGGTTTCCAATTTTAATTAAAAAATCTGACTGAGATCTTGATTAGGATTGCATTAAATTTATAGAAACATTTGTGTAGAATTAACATAAGAAAAATATTGTACATGTACTCTATATATTTGCAATTACTTAATTTGATTTAATCCTCTCAGTAATATATTGTAGTTATGAATGTATAGGTCTTTTACATCTTTTGTCAGATTTCTAAGTTTTTCATATCTTTTATGCTATTGTTGGTATTGGCAGCAAAACAGACACATGCACCAGTGGAATAGAATCAAGATTCCAGAAGTAAACCTATATTTATATGGGCAAATAATTTTTGACAAAAAAGCCAAAAACATACAGTGGAGAAAGAAAAGCCTCTTCAATAAATGGTGCTAGGAAAATTGGAAAGCCACCTGCAAAACAATGAAAGCAGATTTTTGTCTATCACCACACAACAAAATTAACTCAAAATGGATTAAGGACCTGAATACAAGACCAGAATCAATAAAATGCATAGAAGAAAATATAGGAACTAGACTCAAGGACCTTGGACTTAAAGAGGATTTTATGAATTTGACCTCAAAGGCAAGGGAAGTAAAAGCAAAAATAAATGAATGGGACTACATCAAATTAAAAAGCTTTTGCTCAGCAAAAGAAATCATCAACATAGCATCACTTTTTAAATTTAAATTTTTATTTTTATTGCTAATATATAGACATGCACTTGACAGTTTTATACATGGATCATGTATTCTGTAACTTTTAACATTCATTTATTAGTTCTAGGTTTTTGGTTTTTTCTTTGTCAATTCCACTGGATTTTTTATACTTTCTATAAATAAAAACAATTACCTCTTCCTCTTCCAATTATATGCCCTTTATTTCTTTTTCTTGCCTTATTACATTAAATAAAACCTCTGGTATATCATTAAATAGAACTGTTGAGAACATACACCCCTCTCTTGTTCATTATTTTAGGGGAAGACATTAAGTCTTTTATTATTAAGTGTGAAGTTAGCCATAGGTTTTCTAGATATGTTTTATCAGGTGTAGAAAGGTCTCATCTATCCATAGTTAGGTGTGTTTTTATTGAGAATTTATGTTTGATTTTGTCAAATGGTACAATTCTTTATGTCTGAAAAAAGTTTTTATTTTACTTTTGCTTTAGAAAGATCAATTTGCTATGTATCAATTCTTAGATTGACCACTTTTTATCTTTCAGTAATGTGTAGATGGTGCCCTACTCATTTCTCAATTTCAATTTTTACAAAGAGAAATCTGATATCAGCCTTTTCTTTGTTGCTCTGTGTTGTTTTTGTTTTTTTTCTGGATATTTTTCCAGTTTGTTGTTTGATCGTTGCTTAAAACAATATTATGATATGCCTTGGTTTAGTTTTCTTCATGTTCCTTGTACTTGGGTGTTTGTTAAACTTCTCATATATGTGATGTTATAGGTTTTTTTCAAATTTGAAATTTTCAGCCATCATTTCCTCAAAAATTTTTTGACATCTATTTTGGCGACTGTAGTTTATATATATATATATATATATATATATATATATATATATATACACACACACACACACACACACACACACACACACACACATAACCGATTGAAGATGTCTTGGACCTCATTGGTGCTCTGCTTCACCCCCACCCTTTTTTTTCACTATGGATAGTCTTTATTGTTTTATTTTCAAATTTTCTAATCTTTCTTCTGCAATGATTAATTTATTATAAATCCTATCTAATTCAGTTTTCATCTAAAACATTGTACTTTTGATCTCTAGAAACTCATCTCCTAACTTTTGAACATATCCATGTCTGTGAATTTTTATATCTGTCAGTTCTCATTTGGTTTCAATGATTGATTTTTTTTATTCATTATGAGTTGTGTCTTCCTAATTTTTTTAATGCTTGGTGATTTTTAATTGAATGCTAAGTAATATCAATTGTTTAGTGGTGGACATATTTATATTATAATAAACATTATTGAGCTTAATTCTGGAAAGCATTTAAATTTATTCTTTTTAGATATGGCTTTTAAGATAACATTATGCAGGACAGTGATAGTGGTTACAGTGCTCAGTCTAGGGCTATTTATCACCTACTAATGAGGTAAAATCCTTAAACATATTCTACCACATGCCCCATGAATCATGTGTTTTTCCCACCTGGCTGATGGAAGCAGTCATTATTCCTGGCCCTGGAGGAGTGCTCAGTTGACCTTTTGCTAATCTCTGAAGTTTTCTCTCTGTGCAGAATTCTCCTCTATAGTATATGTTCTGTAAACCCTAGCCATTTTGGTCTTCCCAGACTATCAGCCTCATCATTTAAACTCTAAGAACGTATAGTAATAAACCGTTCTACTTTAGAACTCAAGGATCTCTCAGGGCAAATTAGACCATATTCGCCACTCTATTCTTCAGCTCTCTGCATAGTACCCAACTCAATAAGGACACTGTATATGTTCATACTGTTTAAATTAATCAATAAAAATAATTCCATGAGTTTTAAAGTGGACAGATTTGAGATGTTAGCAATAGTTGGGGGAATTTTATAAAATCACAGAGTCTCAAATAAATATTATTCTAAAGGAATAACTTTGGGAATGGAGAAAAATGTAAAACATGCTGCATTAAAAAATCCATATAATGTATCACCTGGGTGGACCTTCTGAAGAGAAGCAGAGGAGGACCATTGGACTAGGTTTTGTACTAGGTTGTGTACCATAGACCAGAAAAAGAGATGTAAGTCAGATTCTACTTTTAAAAAATAGCTTATGAAACATCCAGGAGGAGAAAAAAATGGTGTCTAGAGAATGGCAAGCCTTGTAATACCGTTTCAAAGCATAATAATACTGCTTTAAAGACAGTAGACTATAAAGATAGATTAATCTAGACTGTGAAGATCATAGCTTGCAGTGCAATGGCATTTAAGTTTATCTTGTATGCCAATGGTTCTCAACCTTATCACTATATTGGAATCACCCATGGATATTGTGAAAAATGTACATGCTCAAATATGACTTTTAGAGTTATTTATGTAGTAGTTCTTGAGGTACAGTCCAGGCCTCTAATGCTTTAAAATATTAACAGATGGGCCTGATGTACCATCATATTTTTATGTCATAGTAGCCATTATAGGTCAAAGTTGCTATGGAGATAAAACAACAATAAATATGCTCTTTAATATTTGTATTTGGTGCCTTTTCTAGCTTCTCATAGAACCGCAGAGTTAAATAAAAAAACAAAAGCTATCCAATGCAAAAATGGTCTCTAAAATATTTCCATTAGCTATTTATCCAAAAAAAAATTATTTAGTAAATATATTCTGAGTACAGTATTGAACATTTGCCTCATAATTATAGGATTTTAGGCATAATTATAATTCTATTATGGCAGACACAACACAAAGACTCAGATAGATGAAAGGTAGAATTCTTTGCTATTAACATTTCCAAATGAGAGAAGACTACCACAGAGGCCACACAGGCAGCTGCACCTGGGGACAGGGTAACAGCAAGCATAAACTGTAGGAGGTAGTTTATATATAATAAGTGGAGTGGGGTCAGCAAGGTTAAATGGGCTCATTGTGATTGGGTATTTTGAAGAATTCCAGCCCAAGGAAGAAGAGGCAATCTCTGGATATTAGCTATTTGAGGGCCTCTGGTATGGGTATGTATATTTTATAACTCAGGAGTGTTAGGGCCTCAGGAAAATAGTTGAAGTCAGGATTTAGCAAACTTCTCATGAAGAGAAAATGGGAGATTTTAGCCATGCTTCAAAACTGGGTCAAGATAGCATTTGTGAAATATTGTATTACACCATTTAAAATATATCTTTAGCAATTCTTGCATTAAGCCAAGGAAGCTGCAATTGTTATATATCTTGTAGATGACTTCTGGAAGTCCAGTAATTAGATCCTTACATATTAGAGATTTCCCCACTCTACGAGTCTTGGTAAGAGGCAAGCCAGATACTCATTTCCTTCACCCTCTGAGAGCACAGACATGGAGCTGAGATCCAAGCGATAAGAAGTTCTTGCCTAGAAATCTGAATCTGGCCAGAATAACACAAAGAAGTCCAATAAGAAAATAATTCATTCCAGTGGCAACTGCTAACAAGTGTCCAGAATAGGAGGATCAACAGTGACAACAGTACCAGGTATGGCAATGAGTGTCCAGTGACACTGGCACCAGATGGTTCCCATAGCATGATTTGGGCTATATTTCTAATGCCTATTCAATCTTTGCTTGTGCTTAGAGTCTGAATTTAGTTCTGTTAGGTTTTTATTAATTCTGTGAATTATTTAGAAACCTCCATAAATTCCTTTTCTACTTAAATTAACTAGAGTTGATTTCTATTTATTAAGAAATCTAACAAATGAAACTCCATTAAAAGTATGAAAAATCAGAAGCTCTATGAATTTAATTAACTTGCTAAGGCTACACTGTCAATAGTTAGCTACTAGTAGCTGGTGGGACGGAATTTTAATCCCAGAAAAATCTAAATCTAAAGATTATCTCTTTCCACTGTATGTTGCTGTTAGGCACTGTGTGTGTGTATGTAGAAAATGGGAAGTCATTATGACCAAATTAACCTATCCTTTGGGAGACTTTTTGCAGACTAAGGTAAACCTACATTTCTCCAATATCTATCCATATTCCATAGTTTTGCCATCTAATGTCACAAAGAATAACTCATTTCCTCAGTGCGGTGATCTATCAAATGTCTAAAACCATATTCTGTGTCAAACTCCTTATGAAAGTCATGTGTATTCAGGAAGTCCAATTAAATATGTTTGGAGATTTGTACCAGGTATGTTACCACAGATGAATAAGAAAAGTTATCTAATTATCTGTATGAAATATTTGCTTCATCAAATAAAAAGCATTGTGCCATTCTTAGCAGAGAGAACCAAATTATCAGTTCAACCTGATGGTCAGGAAAAGCTTCACAGAAAAGTTTATGAATCCATATATACTTTGGCAGAGATTATGCTGTATGTTCACTATATCATTTATTTTTCAAGAGTAAAGAGAAAAGCTACATTTCTTAACCTCTTTTAGAGGTATTATGTAAACATAAGCGTCTGACCAGTACAATTTAGACAGAAACATTTTAATCCACTTTCAGGGTGCTTCTTAAAAACATCACGTTTCTTCATCCCATGTTCCCTACAACAGCCATAAATAGTAGTGTCACAAGGTTGAAGGACCAAAATACTCAGTCATTGTTGGAAGAAGAGCTTCAAGATAGACAATATACACTAAATTTTGCATGAGCAAAAAACAAATTTTTACACATTTAAGACATTAAGATTTCAGAGCCCATTACTGTGACACGACCTACCCTATCCTAACTGATATGGGAACAGTAAGAAAATGCAGTTTAAAATATTTTTCCTTATTATTATCTATTATGTTTTTGGCATTTTATGGCAGTTAGAAAAACTGAATAAAATAAACTTACTAGCCTCAAGTTGTTCAGAGACTAAATGATGTTGCCAGATAAATTAAACTGTTAGATTCTAGATTAAATCTGCCCAAATTCTAAATTTGATGTTTGCTTTAATGTTAGGGTTTAAAAAGAAAGAAGAAAGAAGGAGGAGAAGGAGAAGGAGAAGGAGAAGGAGAAGGAGAAGGAGAAGGAGAAGGAGAAAAATACAGTGTCACTCAATACACATTATGACAACAGTATTTAAATTTTGTAGATGAGCATTCAACATTCTGAGATGTTAAATAACATGCCCAAGGTTACATAGCTCATAAGTGGAAGATATTAAATTTGAACTCGGTCTGTCTGAATGTAGAGAATGTCTTAAGACACTGTAATCTACTGGGTAAAATTATGTCATAAGGATAAAAAAATAGTAAATTCAAAAATTAAATCTTTTCTGTATAAATGCATAGCTAAGCTACCAAGTTTTCTCCATTTCCTTAGTTTATATTTTTAGCTCTAAAAAAATCAATGTGTACTTCTGTGATGAGATGTTGACAGAGTAGAAATTTGTGGGTATAAAAGAAAACTCTACCAAGTTATAGCTACTTTATTTTTTTAATTAAAGCAACTATAACCTTAAAAACATAGTTAATTATTAATTTTAGTATAAAAAGTCTATCCCATATATGTATCTTCTAATCCTATTCATGTAGATATGTGCATTTAATAGCAAATGAATGAAGCTTACTATTGTTTTAATTTAATTAAAATTTTTTCTAATCTACAGTTACAGAAAAATCTCTTTGATAAATGTTAATGTTTATGTAATATCTACTTTGTACTTATTCTTGATCTATCAATCTTCTCTCTGTTGAAACATTTCAGTGTTTTTAGATTATTTTTAAAAATGAGGAGAGGCATCAATGTATCATGGTCTCAAGAAAATAATTCAGCCATTATCAGTATTGAAAATTTTTGTTGTTTGTTTAAGACATTAGCCTTTGCTCTATTTTATTTTAATTTGAAATTGTGGTGAGGCTGGAAACACTGTTATTTGTCCTTGTGATAAATCTCAAGATAAGTCTCTCAGAAAAGTGATAGCTCATGGACAACCGAGAAAAATATTGCCTTAAAGCACATTTCTGTTCATGTTGCAAATGTTTTGGTTGTTTGCCTTTCTCGTATTCTTAATAACCAAGGACATTTGCATAAAATATATGTCTTGTTGAGAGGCAGCTTATCCTTCACAAGAAGTCAAATACTGATATCTACAGAATTCAAAATACTTCTTTCAAAAGATGATAAAAATTTGCAGAGAGAAGTATTAGCAAATAATACATCTATTTTGGGCTACACCTTAATATTAATTACTGTTGGATCTAGAATTAAGCTATACAGATCTAGACTCTGTTGCTCTGTAACTATATAGATCTGGAAGTCCTCGCTTAATGTCATCGATAGGTCCTTGGAATTACAGCAAAACAATGCATAATGAAACCAATTTTACCAGAATTTAATTAATATAAACAAGAGTTAAATTCCTACATCTCGTCAATGTTATAACAAAACGTTGAACAAAACAATGTTATTTGGGGACCTGATGTATATCTTTAAACATAGTTGACATTTTCTTTAAAAAATATAAATATATATATATATGTACACATACATATGTGTGTATATACATAAATCCTCTTTACTATGTAATGCTTATGCAAAATATGTGTATATATGTGCATAGATGCACACATGACTTCTGATCGCCACAGAATGGATAAAATGTTGCTAAAATTATATACTACATAAAAGTCTCTTCAGTAAATTAGTCCATTTGGAAATGCAAAAGCTCATAGGCTTGTTTTTAAAATCTTAGAAATGAAAGAATATTTTGTTTATCAAAATAGCTAACAAAATTTTAAACAAAGATTCTATTTTCACACCAATTCTTTTGATGACAGAGAACTAAAAAGAGCAGAAAAACCACCTACAATAACAAGAAACAAAAACAGTGATAAGCAAATCCCATTCAGCCTAGAGGCAGGATTAAACAGAGAGAAATGCTGCACTGCCAGAGACACAGAAAACTGAATCAAATTTCTCTGATGTTAAGTTTTATGGTTCACCATTTTGGCATATGTCTCCAGATTCTACAGCTGGACAAGATACAGCTAAACAAAGAAGCAAGTACACTCCTTTTTACAAATGTGAAGATTCTTTATCTTTCTACCAACTAAATATCAAGTTCAACCTCCTTCCTATGGCCTACAGAGCATTCACATTTTACTCCCTTTGACTTGAATCTAACTTCTTGGTCTCACGTCTCACCTCTTCTCTCACATGGTTTTTGTCTCTGGCCATTCTACATGTGTAATGCACAGAGTACATGTTGCTACTTCAAGTCTTAGTGCCTTTGCACATGCAGTTTCCAAAATTTGGAATAACATCTGAACAGTTTTCACTCTGCATTTAATGCAAAATAATTATCCACTTTGAATACTTTGTGAGGAAATCTTCATTTCCCTAATTTTCCTCTCTCCATTCTGACTCAATATTTCCAAGGAGAAAGTAAAGTATGTGTTTGGGGATCTAAAACCAAATGTTTAATTTATGGATTTACTACTTACTATAACAATGACCGTAATCAAATTATTTAACTATTTAGAGTTTCAGTTTATCTACAAATAAATCAAGCATGATAAAATCAAAATTATAATTTTTCATGAAAACTTAAGGAAACATATAGGTAAAAGCACCCAGAAAGGCCTTAACACATAATGCATCATGCCCAAGAAATATTGTCTCTCTTTCTTCTCTCCTTTCCCCACACCCCTGTGAGCTTTCCATAAAACCAAAATAACTCATCCTGTTTTCCATGTACATACATACCTGACCTCTTTTCATCAATAGCTTGATGAGACAGACATGACTTATTCATACTTGTACTCTCAAACATAGCTAAATACTGTGGGTCTTCAAGGATGTTTATTAAATATATCAGATAAACTAGCCTCTTTTCCTGTTACCTTTTGATGTTTTGCCCATATGAACACATATATTTAACATAAAATAATGAAACCATAGATATCTTCAAAGTATGCTTTTATTTTAACTTAATATTTTATTGTCCATTTTGATTTTATTTCATAATTCTCTTAATTGTTGCTTATGATGAGTATTTATAATTTTACAACGCTGATTGATGTACTATAAATTTATAGCCTCACAAATATTGGTGACTATCTAGGCCTTTTATTTTTCATTATTAAAATGACACTTAAATAAGCATCTTTATGCATACATTTTTTCCTTCAAAATATAATTCATAGTATGCATGATCAGAATGCACTGATAGGTCAAAGAAGGCGTGGACATTCCTTTGGCTCTTGAAAAGATTTGCCAAATTATTTTCCAAAAAATGTTCACAGATTCAGTGAATCAACAGTGAGGCATGTGTACCAAAATCTAGAGAAACTGATATTTAATTTTTCAGTAGACACCTATTGTTTCTTCTGCCCTCTAATTCCCTCATTCCTATAAGAACTCTTCCTACACCCACTTCAATCATTCTAATTGGAAGTTATTTTCTTACTTTAATCCCATTTTATTAGACAGAGTTGATTGCTCTATTAATAAGCAACTGGAGCAATATTCCTCGCTGAGAATTTTCAAGTTGGTAAAAAAATAGGGAGTTTATCTCTTTCTTAGGCTAGAAAGTAAAGGTTGTAAAGTTGAAGCCTTTGCATTTCTTTTGTCAGTGATTGAAACTTAATATGTTTAGCTACTTCCCATCATTCCTCATCACTTTCTAGTTATTCTCTATAGTACCATCTTTTTTTAACATGTATGAAATTGTTCACTGCTAAACTGTTTATTTTTTCTATCTGTTCCTCCATATCCCTCCATCATTCTGTAACAGAAGTTTCATGAAGGTGACCTGTTTCAGTCTGGTTCACTAATGCATCCCTTGAACATGGAAAAGTGTCTGGTGTACAGTAGATACTCAAGAACCAATTGCTGAATAAATATTAAATTAATATGTGAGATATCTAGTATTGTGTCAGTAAGTTTGAAGTTGATTTGCAAAAGAATTTTGACAGACCTAAATTTTAGTCTTGCTCAAAGACTATATACATGCTTCAGTTTCCTTAGTTGTTCACGTCTTAAAACCTAAAATTCAGGGCATACAAGAATTTAACTTCTGCCGATGAAGAATTTGTGGAAACTTCGACAAAAATAAACTCTCTTGTAATCAAGGCCTCTCATCAGGTTTCACCAGCCATTTGTCATGCCGTTAATTCCCTACCCAATTTCATAAAGCTGAAAGGAATTTTATAACAAAAGTTCATTGCAGAAATTAAAACTCAAACTGGCTGTCCCCTGTTCATTTACAAAACGACATAGGTTTCTGGTGACATTCAGCTAATGAACTTTCTTCATGATTAACTACCCGTTATAGGTGGCCATTATAATGGAAACATTCAGGCTGTGCTGTATCCCTTACAAGCAAGGTAGTTGTGTAAAGGGTCATTAATATAAATGAGCTGGGACAGTCTTCTTTTATGAAGTCAGAGAAAAATAGAGCTTGAAAAATATTGCTCACAATCAAACAAATTGCTGAAACAAAAACTATGCTCTGCTGGACTGTAACATCTTTTATATTAGGATAAAAGGCAAAAGTGATACAAAATTTGATAGTGTATGCAATATAGACATTCCTTATTGTTTACTCATTCTTCCAGATACATTTGAGGGAAGGCAGAAAGAAAAAAGTCAAAGTAACTGCCCAATTCTTTTTTTTTTTAAAGTTAAATTAAATCCTTTTGTGTTTGTTTAACTTGTCAGAAGCCTCTGTCGAATTTACACTATGGGAAACCTTTCACCATTGCTTAATCTGTAGTGACATCTGGTGGCCCGAATTACTCAAATAATTGGAGAAAACCCTCCCATCATCATTAGATATTGTTTAAGACTCCTTAGTGGATATCTGTTCTCATGATTCCATTCATATCCATTAAGGATGAATTAACCCTTTCTTGGATTCTAAAGCCAAGTGTGCCTGTGTGATATGGAAGAGAATGGAGGAATAGCAGAACTAAATTATAAAAACTAGAATATCCCATTATTCAGGAATTAAAGTGAAATCTAATGTTGTGATTCTTTCTCTTTTTCAAAATGATTTGTCTTTGTACAGTATTTTGAACTAAGTTATTAAATTAAATATTTACTGAATGTCTATTAATCAGTAACTACTAAGAATACTTTGCTTCTTTGAATTATAATTCAGTCAACAAATATTTTATTGAGCATCTACTATGGACCACATTATTACAAAAATGTACCTATATATACATTTAATCATCTTGTCTTTATCAGTGGACAACTTGATATGTGATGGCATATAACAGATAACATAGCAACTTCTAGATTTCTTGGTGTCCCAGGAAATATTTTAAGATTCTCAAGCATGTTTTTACCTTTTTGCAACCCTCAGCATATCAAATACATATCTGGGCATTTAACAATTTTCCAAGACATACCTGACAATTGAATGCTTGCTGATTACTAGTGTATTTTCCACTTCTCAGAAATTAGTTGCTCTTTAATAGAATAATAAAGTTATACATTCTTCCACTACTTCTATTTTTAGTAAATTGGTACACTTTTCATCTAATTACTCAAATCAAGAACCTAGGAGACATCCTTGATTCCTCCTCTTCCTACACCGTGAAATGCAATCCATCACCAACTCCATTTTACTTCCTATACAGATTTCAATCCTGTTGAAATCTCTCCACTCACCATAACCTTATGCCAGTCCATCATCTCTCAACAAGACTACCAATAAGACTGATTAATCTCCTAACATTTACTTTATCCCTCCTCCAATCTCCTCCACACTGTAGCCAAAGACATCTTTTAAAACAAAATCTTAAGTCATCTTAAGCCATTTCTCAGTTGCCCTAAGAATACTTGCCGGCAGCACTTGTAGCTGCAGTGTTGACCCTGAGATAACTCACAGATTACAGTCCCAACCTTACCCTCAATGTTTGCCACGAAATATTTTGCTTTTTATCATTATTTTCACATCACTCTAGTATATCAATAGTCTTTGGAAACAAATAACATCATTCCATTTAAAGCATTGTTTTTAGTAGTGGTATTTCCATTTACCAAATATAGCAATTATTGCTGAAAATGTCAAATCATAGAAAACGTAGCATTCCTATGCATGATGTTAACATTGTTCTCTAATAGCTGTTAGCCAAAAGATTCATTTGATGAATCTAACTTATGTATTCATTTCTGTTACATTAGAATTAGAGACAAGTTCTGTTTAGAAATAACCCCATCAAGTTTTTATATTTTATTTTCACATTGAAAACCAGTCAGATTTGCTTCAGCCTTAAAGAGCGTGTTTATGGAAAATTAAATTAATGCTAGCAGCGAGCTGCACTTTTTTCTAAACAGGAAATGAGTTAAAATCTTCCGCAGGCTTCCCAATGCTTTAATGAAAAGATAAAAATTATTAACCATAAATGGCCTTTCTGAGTCTTAAACCTTCAGCCTAAACTCCAAAGAGACCTGCTTTGAACACCTAATTTATTAAATAATAAGTTATTTAATTTACGTCCTTTTAAGACTCACAACCTTTGCGAATGCTGTTTCCTCTTTATGAAGTACATTTTTGTCCCCCTCTACTTAGAAAACTTCTATTCATTTTTCATACACAGATGCTCCTCATCTTATGATGAGGTTACATTCTGATAAACCCATCGTAACTTGAAAATATCAAGTCAAAATGCATTTAATACACCTAACCTACTTTAAATATGCTCAGAACACTTATGTTAGCCTCCTGTTGGGCGAAATCATCTTGCAACTGTGGCCCAGCGTCATGAGGGAGTATCGTACTGCATATTGCTAGCCTGGAGTAAGATCAAAATTCAAAATTTGAAGTATAGTTTCCACTGAATGTGTGTCACCTCCACACCATCATAAAGTTAAAAAATTATAAGTTGAACCATCATAAGTTGGGGACCATCTGTTTAAGTTTATAAGTTATTTTTACATAAATACATTAGCTAATTTTCCTGTTCATATTAACCTCTCAATAAACAGGCATGTAACTTTCTTTTTATACTTCCTATAACTAAAATTTCATATTTCTTTGATAATTTTATATCTGCTTCCCCTCTAGACTGTAAGCTCTATAAGGAACAATAAATTTTTCTGTTTCTGCTAATCATTATCTCCTTAACACCTAGATCAAGATGTGATATACCCATTACAGTCAGTTGCTCATTAAATTAACAGAATCTAAAAGACACACTCTCTACGTTCTGGACACACACACACAAACACACACACATGTATGTATGTATGTAACAAAATGGGTGTTGGGCTCCAATACACTTGGATTTAAATCTTAGCACTATTGTTTTCTAGTTTTATGAACCTTGACACAATACTTTAGTAAAGCTTTGCCTTCTCATCTGCAAATGTTTTTAATAACATTTACCTCAAAACTCTATTGTGAGGATAAAATTAAATAATGGATATTAATGGATGCAAAACCCTTACCACAATGTCAGTCACAAAATAATAGCCATTATCATCATCATCATTATTACTATTCCACATCTAAAGGAAATAGCCTCAGGGTATGTGCCACTCTCAATTGCCTTTGTGATTTTGTAGGAAATTGTAATTAGGGCCCTGGCTGAGCTTATCCGAAAAACTCTATATCACACAGCAATTTCATTTTAGAAGATGGGAAGGATAGAAAAAAGTTGGTGGAGGAATAAAAGTGTTGACCAAAAATTCTACTTGAGAAGTAGAGTGTAAAAACAGGGTGAATTACATTTAATACACAGACACACTCATGGACACTTGTGTGTTTTTGTTTGCCTCTGTGTGTATGTATCCATTTTTAACAACCAGGAAGGCTTCAAGAGATATTGTCTCAGGAAAAAGTATGTGCTAAAGAAGAACAGATGGTGTCCTTGTGAGGCTGGAGTGCTTCAGGACACTGCAGACCACCATAAGAAGACAGTGAAGAGGCCCACTAAGAAAGAGGTACGAGTTTCCCAAACTGGAAATAGATAAGGGAGCAAGCTACACTCTTAGGTTTGAACCATAAGGATAGAGACTTGGGTCAAGAAAATCCCTGTTTTCTAATGATTCCTTATTTGTGCATAAATATATGCAGACAAAAGAACTATACCTATTCTACTTCTGGGAATTTATCTGAAGGAAATGAAAACACTAACTTAAAAATATCTCTGCATTCTGTGTTCACTGCAGAATTATTTATAATAGTCAAGACATGGAAACAATTGAAGTGCCCATCTATGCATGGATGAAGAAAATGTGATATTACATATAAAATATATTCTTTAGCCATAAAAAAGGAAATCCTGCTATTTACAACATAAATAAAACTCAAAAAACATTATGAAATAAGTCAGACAGAGAAAGGCAAATACTGTATGATTCATCTATGTGTGAAACCAAAAAAAAAAAAAGGAAAAAAAATAAACTTATAAAGAGTACAGATTGGTAGCTGCTAGAGACAAGCGTTGGGGAGTATAGTAGACAGGTGACAGGGAAAAGTTACAAACTTCCAGTTACAAAATTAATAAGTCATGGGGATGTAATATACAGCAGTGACTATAGTTAATATCATACTGTATATTTGAAAGTTGCTGAGAGTAGATATTAAAAGTTCTTATCACAAGAAAAAAAATTGTAACTGTGTGTGCTGATGGATCTTAACTAAACTTACTGTGGTAATCATTTTGTGTGTATGTTTGTGTGTGTGTATACACACATACACACACACACACATAATCATTATGTTGTACACCTGAAACTAATGTTATGTCAATTATATCTCAATTTTTAAAAAGTACTGCCTTATGCATGATTTATATTTCCTTTGAGATTGTCTGTTTTCCTTATCTTCAGCATTATGTGATAAAGAACATAGTTTAAAGAAATACATAATTGGAATATTTAGAAATACACAGCAAAGATATAAAACAGTAAGATCTAGGATATATATTTTTTTAGGTGAGGCAACCCTTGGTTGACCTCACAGATTGCAAGGACCTTGTCAGCTTACGATTCCCTATTTATTTATTTATTTTTTTACGCCTACAGCACTTGGTCTTCCTAGGTGATCTCCCTCCAGGTACTAACCATGCCCGACTCTGCTTAGCTTCTGAGATCAGACGGGATCGAGCTTGTTCAGGGTGGCATGGCTGTAGACTTAGGATATACATTTTTAAAGGACTGAGTATAAGAACTACAATTAATTGTGATATATTTATGTTTGGCACTACTTCTTCCCATCCTCCATTTCTGAGGTGTTATTCTTGGTATGTCTCAAAAGCGTATTACTAAAGCACAAGTAGATAAAAACCAGGGAAGCCCCAAAGAGATACCAGAGGAGAAAACAGCACAATAATTTGACAATTAACAAATAGCTGTGGTTTTTACCTAATAGAGTATAATAAAAACACATCTTCAAACTCTAACCTTTACCAACTGAAATAGATTCTCTAGGGTATGAAGCTAGGATGTGTCTGCTTTGAAGAAGTTCCCCAGTGATTTTAATGAGCATACATGATTAAGAACTCAAAACTATAGATCACAAGCGATGAGTCTAGGAGGAATTATTTTCATTTATTCACTACTAGTTTATTCAGTCCTTTTCGAACACACTATGGAGTTTCATTTCTCCATATATACATTTTTTTTCTTGATGTTCTCTCAGTCTCAGTAGCCATTTTATTTTCTTCTTACCAAGGCTTTAAATCATTCTTTCCATGTTAAGTTTTTCTGTATTCCACACTCAGAATGAATCTTTGCCTTTTTCATATTCCCATGACTCTTTTGATTTCATTACAATGATCATTTTGCTCAAACTTACAATAATTACATGTGTGTATGAAATTAGGTCAGATGCTTTCTTTAGGTAAAGAGTTTATTCAGGTCTATATCCCACCAGGTCCCACACACAGTTCTTTGGGCACGAAAATTGCTCAATTAATGTAATTTGAAAGAAAGAATAAATTAATAAGTAATTTTCCCAATTTTAAATTTATATTTAAGAAAGTAGAGCGTAGTGGTCTTAGATGTTAGATTCTGAAGTCAGAATGCCTGAGGCTTATGACAGTTAGTCTATTTATTGATTACCTCAGTATTTCAGTTTTCTTATCTGGACAATAAAGATTATAACATCTAAGTAATAGGACTGTTAAAAATATTAAATGTTAATATATATAAAATGCTTTGATGGGCACTTGGCATGTAGAAAGTGTTCAGTAAATGTTGGCCACATCGATTGGACCACCAGTCTACAGAGTTACTGTTCTCTGTCATAATCAAAACAGTTGGAGAGTGTTTTCTGTATCTTTTTTTGTCCTCAGTTTAAATTGCATTATAATAAAGTAAAATCTTATATTGAATTGATATAGTCTCTTCTGAAGGAGTCCAATCACTTACTAGAGATACATTAATCTCAATAAATTCTGTAAAGCATCATAATTAATATTTATTAAGCACCCAGTATGAAATATACAGCATACAAAAGATAGAGAGCTTGAATTTCAAAGAGACAAGTCTAATGTTTTCCTACATCTGCATTGGCATTTTAATCAAGCATTTCAATAGATAGTTCAGTGACCACTTTCAGAATCCATAGTTTCTGTGACTGACAAAATTCCCTCATATGCCCCAAATAAAGTAATTTTATAGGAGGTTAGATGTAGCGGAAAAAGCCTGAGTTGCATAAACATGTTCCTGGGTTTGAAATCAAAATTTAAAGTTGGCTTTATGACTTTGGGCAAGATATTTAACCAATCTTGGTTCCAGTTATTTTATCTTTAAAACTAGAGTTATAATATTTCCATGGTAGATATTAAATGTCATTGCTACTATTTTTTTAGCTAATTAAAAACGATTTTGAAACATCATTTGTTTCTAAGATTTAATGTTCTGGGAACTCATCCTAGGTTACCAGAATTACTTAACCATTTGCATTGGGAATTAAAGTTGCTCAGAGTCACAAAATTTCACACATTGGTCATAGGAATTGTTGGTTGCCACACAAAAACCAACTTCAAAGGCCTTTGAATTAATAGCGTGGAGTCTGGTTATGGGATGAGGCTGATGTATCTCTCATCCATAATAAATGACCTGCAAGGCAAAGAAGAATAATCATCCTTGCAGTCACTAGCTTTGTAAGGTGCCTCACCTTTCTGCTTGAGAGATTTCTTTACCAATGCATATTTAGAATAGTGAGAACTGTAAAGAAGATGAAAGCACATCAAACATTTATCTCAGTAGTTTCATTTTCTAAGAAATAGCAGGTGTGTCATACGATTTCACAGAGGGGCAAAGACTCCTCTAGAGCCTCCCTGGTACTCATGGAGATGGACAGCGTGAAGTATGTAGTGTGGAATGGATAGACACAGATAAATTTTCTATTTAGAGCCACTGATTCCAGTCGGTATCTTTCTCACGAAGCTAAAAATCTGAGAGACAGTCAAGTTATGAACAAAACAGAACAGAAACCACCTAGAGGAGACAGTATTAAAAACTGACATAAAATCAATCTAGAATACCTTTCAATCACATTGAAAATCCAACGATGACCTCTGTCTGAATCTTACTTTTCTCTCCATCCTCCATGCTTCCATCCCACCACTGACACATGCACGTCCACACATTCATAAAACCCAGAAACAAAATTTAGCATACTGCTGCTGCTTGTCTATTTATTTTTGCTATTAACCAGCCTAGTCCCCAAATATCTAAAAAGGATAATTAATGTACCTAAAGGTGTCTCAAGTGCGAAATACTTTGTAATTACTATTGACAAAGAAAACATCCTTCCACAGTAATGGTACAGTAACAATTTTCAAACATTTTACCTGTGGATTTTCTTCAAATAATAATTTTAATACACACCATTCCCTGAATATTTAACCACTTACCAGGTGTTATTCTAATTCTTTTCAATTTACTAATTTATTTCACCATCAGAAATTTATGAAGTTGTACTATTATTAGTTTATTATTATTATTATAAAGAAATTGAGGCTGAGTGAGATGAAGTAACCCAGAGTTAAATAGATAGTGAATACTAAAACTAAATTTTGAACCCAGACAGTCTGTTTCTGAGGCCTTTATTCATAAAATTACCCAGCATATAAAGAAGATAAAAGCAGAGGGGCTCTGGTAAGCTTATTCATTCAACAAATTGTTATTCAATACCTTCTATGAGTCATGCTATGTGTTAATTATTAGAAGCAGAGCAATGAATATTTCCTTGTTCATACAAAGCTTGCATTATGTTGAGGAAGCAAACAATAAAACAATACACAGACAAAGAAAAATGTATTTGTGATAATCAACCCTGGATTCCTATGTCTGACATGCTCCTTCTATACCCAGTAATCCTCTACATAACATATAGCCTTGACATTCACCAAACATTGGAAACATTTATGATTCAAATCCAACCAAATATTCTGTCAGCTCTACCTTCCAAAATAAATTTCCAATCTGACTCTTGATAAGGGCTTCTATAAGATCATCCTAAGCCAAATCATGCCATCTCTTACCTACTGCTCTAATCTCCCCAAGCTCTTCATACTACTCTTTCCCTCTTCTCTCCAACATTTATGTCCTTATCTAATGGATTTCTGCTAACACTAATTTCTGCTAACTCTACTTTCTGAATCATTCTCATTCAGCGTCTTCATTTTTACTGTCTTAATTCGTTGACTATATCAATGCTAAGTCATGGACTGTGGATGACTAAGGAGCCCCAGCATTTTAAGAGGGCTCTGGAGACATGCTCACATAAAATCTTCTGTACTTTCTATAAAGACAAATGCAACTCCCAACAACTAGAAAAAATTTTTTAAAAATTACTTCCAACTCAAAAATTAGGAACTGCTGACTTAGACTTCTTGACTAATAGCCCTCAGCTCTTTTATACATTATACATTTTATTCTCTCTGAACAGTTTTCTCTCAAATATATAGATCTGATCATGTCACTACCACTCTAAGACACTGGTGTCTTCCTATTATTTATGGGAAAATATCATATCTCTTTAATCTGTTGCATAAAGTACTTTGGGATCTCTTTTATACCAGGCTCTCATTCTTGTACCCTCTATACCTTCGGTACCATACCTGTTTATTTTATGTTCATTAGATATAAAAAAGAATATTCATATATTCATATTTTACTTCATTTTTTATTCATGTTTTGGCTCCAATATCTTTTTTGTTATCTCTTGTACAAAATATTTCAAGACCGAGTTCAATTGCTACTTTTGTAGAGACTTTCTCATTTTCCTATGCAGAATAAGTTATTCCTTCTATCAAACAGGCTTCTATCGTATTTTTGAAGTGGTAATGAAGTTAGACATAATTATTTTTCCCTTGATAGGATATCTTAAGAGCAGGAACTTAAAATAATCTTAAGTATCATCAGATCCTAGCATATATCTTAGTGCACGGCAAGCAGATATATATTTGGTAAATAAAAAATATCTGTTATTTAAATTTAAGTTGATAAGGTATGAAAATTATGTACTTTCAAATATCATATATTTATTCATATTAATACCTTAAAACTCTTAATTTATAATATACTTAATTAAAATAAACAGCCTACAATTTGATCTTCCTGTCTTAGGCTCACCTTTCTCCAGTTTGGTGTCTACTTTATAGTAAGAGAGCTATTTCCATAATCAGAAGTGTGACTATGTTCCTCCCTTGCATTACAAACTTGTGCATGTCCCAGGTAAAATCCAAATTCCTTTCCATGTTTTGCCAGATCCTTACTTCTTGGATTCTACTCATCTCTTCAATCTTATCTCTCTTTACTCTAAGCTCTATCTATGCCAAACCTCCAAAATACCATTCTGTGCTCCAGGTAGATCAAACTTGTTTTAATTTCTCTTTTATCACACACCTATGTGAATGCTGCTTATTCTATGCTTCTGTTTATACATCCTACCCTTATCATTTCCCCTTTAACTTCTTGATGTCCTTTAGGGTTCGGACTTGTCAACTAGCATAACACCTTTAACTCTACATTCTCCCCTCAGCAACCCTGGGTAGCTGTCCTTCCTCCCTCTCCCATCGAACATTGCTCTTGGCCCTATCATAGCACTTACCAAGTTTACTTTTACTTCCTGTTTACTTGTCTTCATTCTTGACTAAACTTCAGAATATTCTAGTTCTTTATCTTATTTATCATAGTGTCTCCAGAAGCTTGAGTGGTCCTTGGTACATAGTAGATAGTAAGTAAATGTTTGTTGAATAGATGAATGAAAATTATTGTTTAGATCTTGGACTCAGCTAAAATCTCAAGAGCAATGTGAAATCTTAGAAATAAAAATCTCAAGCTGGTTTCAGAATTCTAAGTGAGGAAACTCTCAGGCAAGGGAGAATCTTAGCTTTTGGCTAAAAGAAAAAGGTATTATCCAGAGGAAAAGGGATACTCTGGCAAATTAGACCTTGAGAAACCAAATCTGGTTTATAAGTCTGACTCATTTTGAAATGAAAACTGGATGCCCCAGAAAAGCTGAGTAGGTAGGTGTTGGTTTCCTTTATAACAAATAAAGGAGAGAAGACAGATCGGTAAGGCAGGAGACAAATTTTATATCTGAATTGGATGTGTACTTGGACAAGTCATTTCTCCTCTTTTGTCTGTTTCAATCACAAAATGAAGAAAAAAGTTAATTATTTTTCTTTAGGATTCCTGATGACTGATTTTTGTTTAATGAGTCTAGAAGACAGCCTTTATCCTCTATTACCTACTACTGAAAACTATTCCTAATGGTGTGCCATTTTATGCTTCTGTCATTCATCTCTATCTCTCTGACTCTTGCCTCCCTCTTATAAGGATTCTTGTGATTGTATCGGGTTCCTCCAGATAACACAGAATAACCTTTACATCTCAAGAATCTTAACTTAATCACATTTGCAAAGTCCATACTCACAGGATTCAGGAATCAGGATATGGAAATTTTGTTGGGGGAGGGGTAGGCATTATCCAGCTTACTATATAAACCAATCTCTATATTTATAGAAATTAAAAGACATATCCAAAGCTACACAGATGGTTACTATAAAGGCTGAGTTTCAACTCCATGCAGGAATAATTCCAAAGTGTGTGCTCTTACTTGTTATTTCTACAATGTGTGAACACTGCTTCATGGCCCACTCCATGATGCTATAAAACTACAGAAAACATGATGTAGATTTACTCTACTGTTAGTCTTAAGAACAGTTTGCTTGGCCCTGCCTGAAGCCTTTTTCTCATCTATAAGCTGTAGAAAAGTGAATGTGTTGCTCGGAAAAGTGCATCTGTGTGTTTCTTCCAGGCAGTCAAAAGACATTCATGTCCTTATGATTTACACTGTATACAAATCTTGACACCCAGTTAGTTACCTGTTGGCAAAATGACTTCACTATATACATCATTCTTATCTTAAATGTTTGTGAAATTCAGTCAGTCAACAAATTTATCGAGTGCCTAAAAAAAGCATTTCACATAAATCGATGTGCTTTCAGTCAATAAGATAATCACTCAAATGTCACCAATAAAAGTGCTGTTCTTCAAATGAACATTTTTCAGAAACACATGCAGACTGTGAAAACACACACACACACATACACACACACACACACACACAAAGTGACTATAAGGCCAAATTATCTTTAATAACAAAGCCTTAGCAGATGCCTAAATGCCTCTATGTCTCCTTGTCTGTCTGTCTGTCTATACACCTACCCACCAACATACCTATCCCTCTAACACACATACATACACACATACACATACACACACGAGACACATGTTTCTAAGTTAAATATTTTCAGTGAATCAGAATTAAGACATTCTGTTTTTTTTTTTGATGGAATACCCAGTAAGTAATTCATCAAAAAACATTTAATAACAAAAAACTAAGAACAGAATTACCATATGACCCCACCAATTCCTCTTCTAGGTATTTATCAAAAAAAAAAAAAACTTGAAAATATTTATCTGCAAAGGCATGTGCACTCCAATGTTCACAGCAGCATTGTTCACAGTGACCGAGACATGGAAACAGCCAAAGTATCTATTGATAGATGATTGGATAAAGAAAATGTGGTACATATATAAAGGAATATTACTCAGCCATAAGAAAAGATGAAATACTGTCATCTGTGACAACATGGATGGATCCTGAGATTGTCATAAGTCAAATGGAAAGAGTTGAGAATCATATAATTTTACTTATATGTGGGATATAAAACTAAAAGTGATAAACATGACGAATCAACAGAGACTTATAGACATGGACAGTGGATTAGGGAAGCAGGGAAGAGGGGTAGTTAGAGAAAAGGTGATCAAATATTTGGTAGTGGAAGGAAATTTAACTTTGGGTGGTGAATACACAATGCGATATACATATGATGTATTATTGAATTGTACACTTGAAACTTATTTGATTTTATTAATCAATGTCACCCCAAAAACAACAACAACAAAACACTTGCTGAGGGAGTTCTGGTAAAGATAGTAGAATAGGTAAATGCTGTGCTTGACTCTTTCATGAACACATCTAAATTAAACCTAAACTACAGAACAATCATTATTGAGAATAGCCTGAAATCCAGCTGAAAAGAAGTCCTACAACTAGGGACACACAGAAGAGGTCACCTTGAGACTGGTAGGAGAGGGCAGAGACAGAAAACAGGCCGCTCCTGTGCTTACAAGTAGCAGTGAGAATTGGGAGGAAATTTCAGCTATAGAGAACCCCTGAGAGGAGCAAAGGGTTCTGGCACCACACTAGGTTCCCCAAACCAGGGTCCCAGTGCCAGGAAGAGAAGTTCTCACAACTTTTGGCTATGAAAACCAGCAGAGATTGTGGCTAAGATGGAGGGGCTAACTTAATCACTGATGGACTCACTCATTCTGAGCTCCAGTTCTGGAGCAGTAGCTTGGAAGATGCTGAGGACATATTGAGAAGAACTGAGATGTCTGGCTTCAGGGCAAGGGCTGAGGGTCAGCTTTCTCCTGAACAGAGGTGCTGGCAGAAGCCATTATCTCCTCTCGGTGTACAGATGCAGGCAGCCACCATATCTAATCTTCAGCAAACTGACTAACACAGTTCACCCTGCCCTGGTGATTCCTTGAGACTCCGTCCCAACTTGTGGGCCCACTCAAGCCACTTCCAATGGCTTTTTCACACAAATGGCCTGTCTTGGCTCATACTGCAGACTTTCCTAAAATCCCTCAAAGGTTCACAAAACCTAAACAAGTAGCATCTGGCTTCAGTTTTTAGCTTGGCCTCTTGAAACATGTCCAAGACCAGTGTGGGTGGCAGCCATCTGTGGATGGCTTGGTGGCTCATACAAGGTGATCCCAGGCAGGGCACAGGCTGCAGCTAAACTTGGCCTGTTGCAGGTTCCCTCCCAAGGAGACTGAATGTGCATGCTCAGTAGCTAGCTTCTGCCTGAGCTAGAGCATCACCAGGGCCACATTTAAGGATGACACACCAAAAGGGTAGACTGGGAAGGCACCAGAGCCCTGCTAAAGGGAATCGTATGCCATAGGGTCAATCCCTGTACAAAAGTTCCTTCACTGTAGTCATGGCTAATCCTCAAAACCAATCAATCAAAGGGTCAATCTCTCCCATTGATGTACAAGCAGCAACTGAGACTCAATTATAATAGAAAGGCACACACAACTAATACAAGGGACACCCCTGGAGCACCTAGCTCAAGTGATCAGGAAGATTGCACCACCATGCCCCATAGAACATCTACTACATAAAGCCATTCCACTAAGGCCAGGAGACATAGCAGCCCTATTTAATACATAGAAACAAACACAGGGAGGTAGCCATAAGGGGAAAACAAAGAAACATGTCCCACATGGAAGAACATAATAAAGCTCCAGAAAAAGAACTCAACAAAATACAGACAAGCAACCTACTAGATGCAGAGTTCAAAACACTGGAACTCAGGAGAAGAGTAGATGAACTCAGTGAGAACTTTAACAAAGAGACAGAAAACATATGAAGATAGTAAACATGAAAAAGAACCTGTCAGAAATAAAGAATACAGTAATAGAAATGAAGAATGCAATAATTGAAATAAAGAATACCTTAGGAGGAATCAACAATAGATTAGGCAAAGCATAGGTTTTAATCAGCAATTTAAAAGACAAGGTTACAGAAAACACCCAATCAGAATAGCAACAAGAAAAAGGAATCCAAAAAAAATGAGGATAGTTTAAGGGGCCTCTGGAACATCAAGCATACCAACATTCACATCATAGGGATACCAGAAAGAGAAGAGAGAAAGAAATGAAACGCCTATTTTAAGAAATAATGACAGAAAACTTTCCTAACCTGGTGAAGAAAATAGACATACAAACTCAGGAAGCACAGAGAGTCCCAAACAAGATGAACCCAAACAGGCTCACACCAAGACACATTATAATTAAAATGTCAAAAGTTGAAGACAAAGAGAGAATCTTAAAAAGAGCAAGAGAAGAACAATTAGTTACCTACAAGGGAGCTACCATAAGACTGTCAGCTGATTTCCTAACAGACACTTTGCCAGTCAGAAGAGACTGGCATGAAATATTCAAAGTGGTGAAAAGCAAGGAGCTACAATCAAGATTGTTCTACTCAGCAAAGCTATCATTTAGAATGAAAGGACAAGTAAAGAGCTTCCCAGACAAGAAAAAGTGAAAGGAGTTAATTATCACCAAGCCATTATTAGGGGAAATGTTGGAGGGACTTAAGAAAAAAAAAGAATTGAAATATGAATAATAAAATGGCAATAACAATATATCTATCAACAATTACTTTAAATGTAAGTGGATTAAATGCTCCAGTTAGACATAAGGTGACTGAATGGATAAGAAAACAAGACCCTTACATATACTGCCTATGACAGACTTACTTCAGACAGAAAGACACACAGCCTGAAAGTAAAGGGATAGGAAAAGATATTTCATGAAAATAGAAACAAACAAACCAAAAAGCTTGGATAGAAATACTTATACCAGACAAAATAGATTTTAAAACAAAGTCTATAACAAGAAACAGAAAGATCCAGTTGTCCCATTTCTGGTTATCCAAAGAAATCCTTACACTATTTCAAAGGGACATACAAATCCATACATTCACTGAAGTTATTATTTACAATAGTCAAGATATGTAGGATACCTGGATGTCCATCTATGGATGAATAAAGAAGAGGTGGTACATATATAGAATGGACTATTATTCAGCCATAAAAAAGAATGAAATCTTGCCATCTGCAACAACATGGATGGACCTAGAGGGTATTGCGATGAGGGGATTAAGTCAGACTGCAAAAGACAAACCATATAATTTCACTTACACGTGGAATCTAAAGAAGACAATAAACAAAACAGAAACAAACTCATAGATATATAGATTGATGGCTGCCAGACGGGAAGGGGAGTGAGGGGTGGGTAAAAAAAGAGAAGGGATTAAAAAGTAAAAATTGATAGTTACAAAATAGTTATGGGGATGTAAAGTTCAGCATAAGGAATACAGTCAAAAATATTGTAATAACTATGTACTGTGTCAGATGGGTAGCAGATTTATCAGAGTGATCACTTTGTAAGTAATATAAATGTCTAATCATTATGTTGTATACCTGAAACTAATATAATATTGTATACCGACTGCTATTAAAAAATTTTTAAAATTAAAAATTAAAAAATGCACACTGAATTATAAAGACCTAGTTTGAGAAAATGAGTATAAAAATCTCATTGACAATTTTTATATTGATTACATGTTAAAATTATAGTGTTTTGGATATGAGTTAAATAAAATAGATAATTAAAATAAAAAATAAAAAAAAAAACACTTGTTGAACTAAGAAGTACTATTATTTGAACCCTAAAGCACAAAAAGCACTCTAACATTAAGAGACTTTTAGACAGAGGCCAGAATGCTGAATTATATGCAGCTCCCTGAATGTATTACATTTTTATTTAAGGACCCTTTCACGATATTCCATCTGACTGGAATGCATTCTCCAACCTCTTTACCAAGTTAACTCATATCAACACCTCAAGTGTCACCTTCTTCAAGGCACCTATCAGTCCCATAGAATGAATTACATACTTTCATAGTACTCAATACTTGCCTCTATGGTGACACAGATTAGCATTCAAATTAGCCAGCTATTGATCTGTGTTGTCTACTGTACTAGGATCTTCATTAAGACAAGGCTGTATCTTATCAACTGGTTTGTAGTCCCCAGCCTGAAGCCTGGCTCATAGGAAAAACAAATGCTATGGGAGCCAGAAGTTGAAAAGTCAAATCATGTGTAAAGGCATTTGAAAAATGAGTTTTCTGCAGTGCTGGAACTCACAAGCAAGTACTATTCAGCACCAGATTCCTGTTTTCCCCAGTTGATGAAACCCCTTCACTGTTACTCACATTAGCTCAGAATGTGGGAATCAATGATTCCCTTAAATGAAAGCATACTGATTGTACATATAATCATGGATAGTAATGAAAACACCAGTTATGTAAGGATCATGGCCCAGAAAATAAAGCTTCTCAAATTAGCAAGATTCTATTGTATGTGGATGCTAACACTGGCAGATGCAGAATATATTTCACACCCCTTAGAGATTTGGGAGCCAAGGGAATCCACACCGAAACAGGCCACATCTGTTCCAGTTCTGGATGGCCAAACTAACTCTAATAACATTCTCTATCTTTGATTAAATAGAGAACTTAATCTACCACCTTATATTGTGATGTTTATGTGTGTGTGGTCTCTATTTGACAAATTTGAGATGACACAGTCAGAAAAAGCTTTATAACGAGGATATAACAAGATATAACAAGGAATTTTATAGAAGGCTAGTTTTGTCCTATGTGGGAATAGCCTTCAAAGTAAAAGGGAAATGTATAAAACTATAATGGTGTTGAGGAAAAGAGAAAAAAATGGCTGCAGCAAAAAATAAAATCAGACTGGTAGATGGAGAATGAGGGACGATAAGATTGGAGTTCAACCTTGACACTGAATGGCCTTGAAAGCCAAGTTAAAGCCAAGTTAAAGAGTAAATATTAGCAGGAAAAAAATAAAAATGATTTTTTTAAAAATAAAATATTTATTTAATTAATTAATATTTAAAAGTCACTTAGGGCTAATGCTATTTTGCTGATTGTTCAAGCCTCTTTATCTACTCTTCACTATTCATCTTCCCCAGAACACTGTCTTTGCCATTTTATAATGCTGAAACATACATGAGAAATTTCACAATAATATGAAACCATAGCCAGGCTTAATGAAACAATTCAAAATTTTCACTCATGAATTATCCCCTAGTATTCTATTTCAAGTTTCTGAAATGCATTGTACTTTATATTAGAACTAATTTTTTACTATCTGCCTCTCTTATTAAAACCCCCATAAGCATAGGAAATATGTTTGATTTCTAACATCAACAATGAAAATAAAAATTGCTAATAACTACACAACATTTACTGCACAATAGGAACATCGCTAAGCACATTACCATAATTCACTCGTTTAGCACTTTGAGATAATAAAAATGTGACATCAGATAGGTACAAAGTTAGATACTTTGTATGAGCCAAAATTATCAACCAGAAATTCTGGATCCAGAATCCTTGCTCTTAAATATAAGTAATATCATTCCTTTACAAAAACCAAAGATAGTGTTTTGTATGATATAATAACAACAATAAAAACATTACTATTTATCCACAGTCCTAACCTCAAATATATATTAATTTATTAAATCCACATTAATTAAGGTATGTTATAGTACAAGTACTTCTATTTGCTCAGAGTTTAGTAGTAAACCAGAGTTTCTGCCCTCCTGGACCTTATAGCCTTGAGATATTACATAGATGCATAATGTCACTTACAAAAAAAAAATTACTGATTTACAGTAGGTATCAACACCCAAATTATGTCTCCAGTCATAATTTTTAATGACAAATGTAAATCTAAAACAGTTATTTTAGTGACTTCATATATCCTTTTGGACTTTTTATTGGTATGCAGCATTATCAGGAAAATACATATTTCAATAAGAGTTTAATGGTTGGAAAATTTTTAATAAATTACTTTAGACAAATGATTTTCTTGTTCATCAGGGTTTATATATCAGAAATAATATCCAAACCAGTTAGAAATTTTTACATTGCAAGAGGGAATAATTTTAGACACAGGAGCAAGTCTTTAATACAACAATTCTTGACGTGTGAATTCATCATGTTATAACCATTTGGGAAATAGCTGCTTACCTATAAAAGTTAAATGTACTCTTTCATCCATATGAAGTATTTGAATCATATATGTCAGTCAGTTTATCGTGTTTCCAGTTAAGTACCACAAATGAGCCATTATTTTTCTCCTAATTTAACATATAGATTTATATATTCCTTATGAATTTCTTAATGTGGTGGTAAATGAAATACAGAAATACTGATACTAAAAATGGTTGTCCTTATGAGAGATATGAGGTGAAGGAATTAAAACCCAAGGCTGCTTCTTTGGATCCATTAAATCACTATGAATTCACCAGCATGACTAGTTAATAACTAGTTCTTCCCAGACTAAATTTCAAGAGGTCCTTTATAGCATTTTTCTGTAGTCTCCTATATTATGGTTCTCCCTAATATGACTATCAGAGAGCTCCTAGTTAAGGTAACAAACACATGTGTCAAACATTTTCAAGAAAGATGCCTCAACATATCTCATATACTTTATTTTAAAAATAACATTAATGTTAAGATCTAATAAACAACCAAACATATTATCAGATGCCTTGCCTTTCCACTTTAGAGATATCATATTCACATTAAGATACTCCTGTTTATATATAACGACTTAGTCTCTCACTTTGAAATTCCTGTATGTTCTATTCATAGATTTAATTTCTTTCCCTTTAGTCATTCTATTTTTTATAGGTTTTCATGTGCTATTAAAAAAACAAAACAAAACTCAGACTATTTTATTTCAGCATGTTCTCAACTGATACTTAGAATGTAGGTTATAATTGCTCAACATTATCATATTTGACTGCAGTGATATTAGATAGCATTGTCTCACTTGCATAATAAATACTGTAAAGAGAAATGCATTGGGAACAAATCAACTTTATGATAAAATGGTAACAAGCAATAAATTGTATAGAATAAGGAGTATTCTATTATGACCTTTATAAGATTTCCTCTTATAGTCTCAAACACGACTAAAAATGTATTGCTAAGATTTCTAAAAGAAAAATATCACATATAAATATAAATTCCAATTTCTAAACCATAATTAAAAATTATATATAATTGTATTTCAATGATTCTTCTGAGATATCTTGTATTATTCAATAAATAGAAATCAAAACACCAATTCCTCTTGAATAATCCTTGTAATTTATTGTACATTTAAGTCAAAAATAAAATTCTTCCTAATACATTGCTTCTCAGCTAAGTTACAAAAATACATAAAGTACATAGATCTACAGAACATCTAAATTATTTATTAGGAAAGAAACTAGACTTCCAACGGTTTATGATAAAACCTGTGACTTTGCAATTATGGTAATTTCAACTTGAATGCTACATTAATAACAACAAAAATGCTATCTGCCATTAAAATTATTAAATCAACTTTCAAAAAATACTTAGTTTTAAACTACCTCCCAGTTCAAATTAAACTTGATTATTAAATGTGCATGCTACAATATTGAAAAATCTAACATTTTCAGACAAAAGTTTATTACTTTGATGAATAAAAGAAACTAAATACTTCATCATATTCAAATCATAGAACAAGAATGACTCACTCATTTCCATATTTCTGGGGCATATATGAGAAGATTTTCAGAGATGTTCCATATTTTTCATGGAATACTAAGAATTTTAAATATATAAAATCTAAGCAAATTACATTGTTTATGGAAATCAACAATCCTCTCAAGTTCCTATCAAGTTTCCCTATTTTTCTTTTCTTCACTCATATGGATACTTGTTTTCCTTTAAAATGTAATTCACAACAACACAAACATCAGTTGTTCTCCAAATCATTTAATTCACTTTTACCACTTTGCTGACTAAATTATTTCACCTTCCACATCATTTAGTGAGGAAATATTAAAGAAAATATTTCTCTAGATACTTTGTCTGCAGAAAGAGAATAGAATAGAAATTCGAATCCTCATAAATCATAATTTTGATTTCTAGCTTTGAAAACGAGGGTGCCAGAATATCTACTTTTTAAAAATGCATCACAATTAAGAAATGTGGTATCACTTACCAGTAAGTTTACATCTTAGCATCCATCTTCAAACAAAATAGACACTGAAAAGGTAAAAAAAAAATAATTAAAATATAAAAGTAAAAATATAAAAACTGAGTATTTCATAGTAAACACAGAAATCACGGGGATTTACATTAACACAGCTACTATTTAAACACCCGGTATTCAGCTAAAATGCATTTCAATGACAATAATAACCATAGATTCTCCACAGAGAGGTAAATCTGTACAAACTGATCTTAAGAGTTTATGGCAAGAAAGTAAATTCAGTAAATTCATTAAAGGCATCAACCAGGGTTAAAATGCATTAAGAATAAAAATAATTCCAGTTAGAGTCTATGCCTAACTAGTTTGTCCAAACAGTTGTGATAAAAATAGAGATGGTCATATTTATTGAAGCCTTTTTCTATAACAAGGAGATTGACAAACTTCTCTAAAGAGACAATAAATATTTTAGGCTTTATAGGCATGCAATCTCTCAACTACTCAACTCCATGTAAACAGATAGGTATGGCTGTGCTCCAATTAAACTTTATTGACAAAATCAGCTAGCTGGCAAGGATTTGGCCCCAGACCACAGTTTGCTGACTCCTGATTAACACACTGAAAGTTCCAACTCAGAAATATCCATCCTAACACATGGCAGACAATGAAATATGAAAATCCCGGAAACTGAATAATTAGTTCCTTTAGCTCCAGAATAAGCTATGCTATTTAAAATCACCCTATAAAGACTTGTGGCATTCTCGGCCCCAGAATTATGATACATTAGTTTCAAAGAGAGTAATTGTACCTCCAAATGTATTTGGAGATGGGGTCTTTATAAAACTTAGGTTAAATGAGGTTATTAGAGTGGGCCCTATTCCAGTATGACTGGTATCCTTATAAGAAAAAATTCCCAGACATAAGCACACACAAAAGAAAGACCACGTAAAGACACAGTACTAATACATCCATCTATAAGCCAAGGAGAAAGGCCTCAGAAGAAATCAACCCTGCCAAGACCTTGATCTCAGACTTCCTGCCCAAGAATTAGTACAAAATGAATTCCTGTTGTTTAAGCCAACCAGTCCGTGGTACTTTGTAATAGCAGCCTTAGCAAACTAATATACTCCTTCTCTCTCATGCCCACCTATAATACTAATCTAGGAATGACAGCAGCAAAACAGTCTCTGCTGCCTGAAATCTAGCTAAAAGCCAACTTACCCGCCTACCTCCACTAGCTACAGTGACTGCTAACAATCAGAGAAGTAACTGTGTCACATGCTTAGTGTGAAGCAAGAATAAATGGTTGCAGGTGGAGAGGAGAAGAAGGCAGGCTCATTGTGAATGGCAGTTCTCCATTTTAAGAGAAGCTATAAATGGACCCAGAAAATATAGTTGGACATGTGGTCAGAAACTATACTGTCCCTTTTTGGGAACATTCCCAGCTCTTGGCTACACTCCAGAGGCCAGATGTTGGAATTCAAATTAACCATAAAACTGTCAAAAATGAAAGTTGTTTCACAAGACCTTGTCAGTCTGCTTATCATTTCAGAGAAAATTAATGGTGTTAAACATTAATTTTTCCCACTCACAAAGGTAATGATTTGTAGATCCTGCATTTATTACAAAATCACATTGGTCTTTTTTCAAAGTTTATACACTACGGAAATCCTGCCTCAGCAGGGGTAGGGTTCATTCATTCATTCATTCAACAAATGTTTACAGATTGCCTGCTATGTTTCAGATACACTTTTTGCTCTTTAGTATACAGGAGTGAACATACAAACTAAACCTGCCTCTTTGAGTTCATGTCCTAACAAAGAAAATAAACAATAATCATAATAAGTAATTACATTAGGTAATATAAGATTAAAAGTGTTAGAAAGAAAAATGTATAGCAGAGTAAAGTGATTGGGGATTGAAGAACAGAAGTTGACATGGAGCGGAGGAAAATGCAGTTTGCGATTTTAAACTGGGTGTTCAAGACAGTCTGACATTTGAGCAAACAATTAAAAGAGATAAGGGAGATAAACTAATGGCTATTTCTGAAAGGATTGATTCAAAGAGATAATTCTAGTACAAAGGCCAGTTTTAGGGCTGGAGTCTGCCTGACTTTTTGAGAAATAGCAAGGCGGCCAATATGACAGGTAGAATGAATGAAGGAGAAAGTTAGAAATGGAGCCAAATAAGGATAGGCAAAGGGAGGAAATCTGGTTAGAAGGGCATTGCAGGCCATAGAAAAGAAATTGGATTTTACTTCAAGTACACTGCGAAGCCATAGCAGGATTTTGGCCAAGAATTAATCCTTATTGAAAGGATCACTCTGGCTGCTCTATTGAGCATAGCTATAATTTTAGGCAAAATGTAATTTTAACCCTCTAATCTTCAGAATCTTTAGAAAGTTACAGCAGTAATCTTGGTGAAAGATGGTAGTGGCTTAGGCTATGATAGCAAGAGTGAAATGGTAAGAAATAACTGATTACTGATGTATTTTAAGTATTTTGGAGACTTGAAGATATCCTGGTATATTAGATATGGGTGCTGAAAGAGGAGAAAGAAATCTGCTATGTTAGTATGTGAACGCTTTCCATTTAGGTTTCTCTTTTATGTAATAGATGTTGTATGTATGGCCTGATAGAAAATGAGCTTTGAATAAAGCAAATCTAGGGTTGATTTCTGGCCCTACTATGCTCTAGATATCTCCTTCAACAAAACAGTACTGTGGTAAAGAGCTCAGATTTGAAGTCTCATGATCTTTCAGGTGAATGCTGGCTCCTTCCCTAAGTAACTTTGAACAATTTATTTTAACCCTCTAATCTTCAGAATCCCATTACGTAATTGGGATAAGAAACAGAATTACTAGAGATGGAAGCGAAAGTAGTGGGGGAGGAAAAAAAGGAAGTATTACATTTGTTAATACATGTTAAGTAGTATCAGCTCAGTGCCAGACAATAGCAGGTGTGGTAGATTGAATTAACGGCTCCAATTCTTCCTTCCTCTCTATAGTCAAGCGCTTTGCCGTGTAATTTTGCAGTTACTTCTTCTAAAGAGTATGAGTATATTCCTAAACTTTGAGCTGAGGCTTGTGACTTACTTTTGTCCTAGAATAAGGTAGAGGTGACAGTGTGATGATTCCAAGCCTAGTTCTTAAGAGGCCTTGGATAGTTCTCCTTTTCCACTCAAGTGTCTGTTCTTGCCATGGATTGCCCAGACATTGAGATCTGCGTGAGGCGGAGCCACTTCCACTGACCCTCCCACCTGCACCGGAAGCAGAATTGCCAGGCTGCATCACCTTGAAGCAGAGCTTCCCAGCTGAGCTTAAAGGAACCCCAACCAACTGGAAGACATATGAGTGAAAATAAACAGTTGGTGATTTCAGTCACTGAGTTTGGGGATGCTTTGTTGCACAGCAATTACTCAGTGATACAGTAGGAATTAATTAATTCTAGTGTGTTTCCTTAGGATATCAATGAAAACAAAATAAAAACGAATAACCTTTACCAATCCCCCCAAACTAAACCTATGTCAATTGAATCATTTCCCTTTGCTTTATAGTTTTTAATGCTGAGAACAGATTAGGAGTTAAGACACAAATCAAATTCTACAAGACAATACCAAATTTTATATTAAGCCATCCCAAGAATTAACACTTCTTTCTTTAAGTTACAAAGTACCTTAGAGAGTTTGGTAAGTGCTAGAAAGCTTTAAATGATAGCAAGCCAGAGTCACTGTGTTTGAGCAGTACCCTTGACAATATCAGAACACTTCCTCTTATTCATTATAAAGATAATAGGGAAAATGAGCTACTTTAAAACAATTTTTTTCCAACTGAAATATGCCTTTAAAACAAGATAAAACATTCTAGTTGTGTGTTGGGGGTCACAGGGGTTATATTGCTGTCATAAGCTATTACTAGATTTTTAGTAATTTTAAGTGATATATAGAGTCTATTTTCATTATTTGTGGATTCTGTACTTACAAATTTGTGTACTTGCTAAAACATATTTGTAACTCCAAAATCAATATTTGTAACATTTTTCAGTCATTTGTAGACATATGCAGAGTGGCAAAAATTGAGTCACCTGCCATGCATTTTCCCAGTTGAAGTAGAACAAAGCAATGCCCTGCCTTCTCGTTTCAGCGCTTATATTGAAAACAAGTGTGTCTTTTTATGGTCTATTCAGTACCCTGTTTTTCTAATTTTTGTGCTTTTTATTGGTGATTTCACTTTTAAAATAGCCCCCAAGTATTCTGTGGTGTTCCGTACAATGAAAATATACATGTTTGATAAGCTTTTCTCAGGCATGAGGTTTAGTGCTGTTCGCTTTGACTTCAATATTAATGAAAGAACAACATATAATGTCTTCACATATAAAACAAGGTAATGTATTGATCAGGTGACTAAAATGTGACTAGAGATTCACAAGAATCTAACCCTGCATTTCCTCTGGGAGCAGTGGCTTAGTATTTGCTAGTTTAGTATTTGTGGCAACTTTATAGAACTCCTGCAAATAATGGGAATTGGCTGTGTGTGTGTGTGTGTATTTGTGTGTATACATGTAACTATATACCTCTCTACATATATCATATGTCTTCCTTAGAATAGCATTTTACCTATACTCCCCAGTAGTTCCAACCACCAAACAATTCTTTACAGAAAGCTACTATTTTTGCTAAGGCAAACCTAAGACGTTTCATGAGATGATGATCACAAATGGTCCTAACTGTATTAGTCATGCAGGACTTCATCTTTGTACATTTCTTGTATTGTAACATTTAAATGAATGAGATTGTTACCATGAGATTCAGTAGCAGGAAAAAAAAAAAAAAGTTGAATAGCTGCCCCAAGATCACAAAGTAGCCTTTTTAAAAGAATATTTCCATCAGACATCTCATTAAAATGAGAATTATGGAAAGAGTTCATGAGAAGTATCAGGAACAACCGTTTACCCTTAAAATAACATTTCCTCACTGAATTGCCCTTTTTTGAACTCACAGTATCTTCCTTATTATATACATTATTGTACTTAAACTACATTGCAATTATCATTTTACCTTCCTTTTGCCTTTGATCTGTTTTCACACCCTACCTCAGTTCCCCAGACACATAGCGAACTATAATTATGGAACATTTAGTGTCACCACACTACCCTGGGGCTTCACAAGTATTTTATATGCGTGTATGTGTGTGTGTGCATAATTTGTAATATTCAAAATGTATTTATATCAGTATAAACTATCCCAAACCAAATATTTTACCTCATACTTCCTAGAAATTTCTTTTTAAAAATTTGAATCTTCACATCAGTTTAAACCAAGACCAGTTGTTGGAGGAGGCCATTGAGAGTTATGACTTACTGCTGAATCACAAGCTGGACCTGGATAATTGGAAGCTCCTCACCCTCTCCCCTGTCTTGGAATGTATATTCTGCCCACTGTTCCCATAGCCAGAGCCATTTTGAAGACACAAACTTGAGAAACTAATGTGTTGCTGAAACTATCTGGACTGTATACGTTGACTGAACTTGTTAAAGCCTCTATAAAAACTTTTAAGATTCTGGTGGGCGAATGCAGAGATCTACTGTCTTTTGGCTGTTTAGGACAAGCCTCAGTGTGTAAGTTCTCTTGCTTATTAAAACCGTCACCTACAAATCTGAATTGGTTTGCTTATTTGATCTCTCTTTGTCCTCTGTGTTTGGGAGCCAGTTTGCAAACCAACACCATTGTAGTGGATAGAACATGACCTTCGGTTAAATAGGGTTTACATTCTGGCTCTACCACTTACTAATTGTGAAACATCCAAAATGTTACAAAACTTTTCTAATCTTAAACTTCTTTATGTATAAAATGGGTGGTAGAGTAAGACCACTCATGAGATAGCTGTGAGGATTGTGCTAGATCTTACATGTGAAAATGCCTGGTATAGCATCCACTTTATACATGTTAGTTTTTTTCCCCTCTAAAATTTTACTTATGTGCATATCTTCAAATAGTTCAATGATAAATATACTTCTCATAGAGATTATTGTTTTACTTTTCAGAAATGTAGGAATCTGGATGCAGCTGGAGGGCTGTGAATTATCAAAAGCCTCTGCTATAGGCAATTATTTTAATGTTAATTAACTCCATCTGGAAGGAAAAGCAGGTGTTGAAACTGATCACTTAAGTACAGAAAGCAAAGGCTGTTTACTAAACTCTCTCTAAATTAATTTGGCTGAGCTTGTGGTTAAATTACTTTCAAGTCACTTTTCTATAAATGCCTTATACCAAATGCTGAAATTGAAAAAAGAAGTAGACCAAGCATATTTTAATGAATTGTAACGAATGCGACTAAAAGGTCACCTAAAAATAAAAATTACATTTTAAAAATGAAAAAAAAAAGCAACAGTTTTGCTTCAAAAGCAGGTGGAATTCGAATAAAAACCTAAGGCATTTCTCATCTGTTGTTCACAAATCACCTGAATCAAATTAAAGTGGGTGCACTAGAAATGGAGTCCTGGGCTCTCTGCCAGACCTTTTTAGTCAGATGTACCAGCAAGGCCTACGAATCTGCATTTAACAATTGCTCAGGTAATTTTTATTCTCACTAAAACTTAAGAATCATTATCCTAAGAATGGAGAAACACCAAATCATATGATAGTAATACAAGGTTTTAGAAAGATGACAGGATAACAGTAAAGATAACAGAAGCTTAGAAAATATTAAGAATCTGGGTGCCAAAATCAAATCTATATTTACCATTCAGGAAAATACTGATATAATGGTAGTGTTCATTTAATTTCTTTGCCCTTTGTCATTACCTAACTCCTCAATAGAAAGCCCATATTTCTCAAACTTCTTTCCAAGGCCTTCCATAATCTGATTTGATTGAGCATTTCATTCCACAGTGTGGTCCCCAAATTAGCAGCATCAGTATCACCCAGACTTACAAATCAGAAACTTTGGGGGAGAAGCCCAGCAACATGTATTTTAGCAAGGCTTCCAGGTGATTCTGATTCACACTCGAACTTGGAAACTCTGCATCCTTCGTGGCATGTCATATTTCATCACACTTTAGCCAACTGCTGTGAACAAGATACTAGAGATGAGACCATAATGTAGGAAACATAACTAGGTTTCTTGTTTCCCTGTCAGATAGAAAAGAGATTACCAGTGCCTTCTAATGTCTCCAACTATGAAAGAACCAATACTTACTGAATATTTACTACTGAGAATTAATATTAATTAATCCTCACTAAAACCTAAGGATATATAGTTGATGATTATCATTACTTTACACAATACTGAGTCATATAGAGGTTAAGCAACAATGCCAAAGTCACATAGCAGCAAAGGGATGGAACCAGAAATTGAACTCAAACAGTCTGTCTCTAAAGTTTATGTTCTTCACCACTCTACAAACTGCTTTTATGAAATTTTAGCAATTCTGAAACCACCCTAAGAATTCTTGGCCTTGATCGAAACTTGGAAAAGAGTAGGATTGACTAGCACTGAATATTTCCAATATCATAAGTAAAGATATTTTGTCACTAGAGTAACTTTGTTCCCAACATCCTGCCTTTTAATCACCTTAAAGCCTGCTTATTTTTAATTTCTATTAAAATACCACTTTATTAGAAAGGCCTTTGTGAACTTGAAGCAAAAAGTATATTAGAGCCTAGGTTTCCTCATGTAAAGTCTGAAGGTAATATTTAACCATAGAGAAATAGTATGAAAGTGTATATATGTGAATGTGCATTTTAAATTTTAAAACATTATATGCTTGTAATACGGTGTCATAGTATTTTTCACACCCAGGATTTATTGATTAGAGAGTGTATCCTTTTCCTTTTAAACCACAATTAGCACTGTTTCTACTGTCTGGTTGCACAAAGTGCTTTTGTTTTAGCAACTTATTCATCAAATTTCAACCCTTACCCTCCACAGCAGAATAATATTTTTTACACATTCCTTAAGATTAACCTTATTTGCTTTTTAGAAAGCCATATTCTTCAGTGTCTCCCCTAGAAATTTTAATTATTTAGATCTGACATGGGATCCAGGACACTATATTTTAAGAAATATAGCAAGTGATTATTATGATGAACTGAGCGGGAAATAATACAATAAACATTAAAATTCTGAAGATTTAAAAAACAGACAAAAATTTCACTTTTTTATATAATATAAAGATTGATTTTGTACATATTTCCCTCACTTGTTCATGTACTTGTTTATCAAAATATTGGTTGTCCAATAAATACTAGGTTATTAGTTTTTTACCCCAATACATTTGTCAGAAATAAAGAGTAATTTTTTTCATGGAAGAAAGGTATGTTTAAGGGAGTTAATAATTTGAATAGACTAAGTTATGATAAAGTAACAAATTAGATCCCAAATCCCAGTGACTTAATAAATGTCTCTGGATCATTCACAGTACACGTTCATTGTGAGGTAGGAGGATTAGGAGAATGAGAATGGAAGATTTATGTCATGTTGTCACTAAGGGAACCAGACTGAGTTTCTATCATCTTGTAGCTAAACAATTGGGAACTTGCAGACTTTTCTATTATCGAGGTATGAGAAGGGAGAAACTAGGAACCCAAATTTGGATATGTCACTGCTTCACACACAAGCGACACACAACACTCATTCCTTAGTTCATTGGCCAAGAGAGTAAAATAGCCGAGTCAAAATTAAAACAACCTGGAAATAAAGAGTGATAAATGGAGTATTTTGCAAGCTTTACTATTTTTGTCTCGGTCTACATTTAGTTAAATGAGTACTCTAAATAAATAATCATCAGTCTTAAGCAATTTAAAGCTACTCAGCAATTTGGGAAGAAGAGAAGCTCTAATAGAATTGGTCTCTCACTTCAAAAATTTAAAATTTATTTAAGATAGTAGTAATGATTAAATTATAAAGAGTATGCATTAGAGAGCTAAATTGTGTGATACATGATTTGATTGCAAAAAGTGGACACCTTTAGTATGGCAGAGCTTCAAGAAAGAAATTGGATAAATTAGAACCATATGATTTAGAACAATTATGGGACTACGCAGGTATATTTTAAACTTAATGGACTTAAGCTGAGAAAAACACAAGCCATGTATGTGTAGGATAATAACATATATAATAAATCACAAAATTGAGTATGTGATTCAGAAAAATACAATATGTCTCATAGGAAGGGAAGAAAAAGAAACCAATATTTTTAAGAATCTTAAATATGCAAGGATTCTGCTAATGTTTTACCTGTGTTATATCTAGTTTATCATCACCAAAACCATCAGAGGTAAGCATTGTTTCCATTTTACAGATGAGATCAGAAATGTAAAGCAACTAGTCTAATATCATACAATAGCAAAACTAAAATTCATACTATGACTGTGGGTGCAACGTTATGTATGAGAATGTGTATATTTTTCCCATTAAGTGATGCTATGATAACTCAGAATTTGCTTCACTAAAATCCTACCTTTATAAAAGAGAAAGATACTTCTATGATGCTACACTAGTAATTTTCAATTAAATCATAATCTATTGACAACCATATTCAGTGAGCCTGTGATAACTTTATGTATAACATTTCTGTACTACAAGACCATGGACATGTAAAACAAATAGGCAAGATCATTGAAGCATATTCTTTTTAACAGTCTTTCTCTGCCTTTTCCTTCTAAATTGCACAAGAATTGGCAGCTAATTAGCAGCTCATTAGCAACATTGATAAACCATGTGACAAAAACAAATGCTGTGCTAACAGAAGGGACAGAGTTTGCCAATGAATATGAAATAGAATATAGGATAAAAGTAAATTGTTGAAACTAACTTTTTATAGATTTCTAAATGATTCTTATTGTATTTTGTTTCCTTTTTTTATACATTCAAATACTTATTAATCACCATCTTCAAGGCAATGTGGTATTTGGGGGGGTGAAAAATATGTCAAACAATTCTTGCCTTTAAGCTCATAATATAACAAGATGATTAAGGAGTTTATACATTTCCTTTTTGTAAACGATCTTCATGAAGCCAGAATATGATCTTTTTAGGTACAAGTTGGCATTGCATTGATGTATCCACACATGCACAATTGACCATGTATTATGTGGTTAGACTTTTGTGAAAGTAAGCATGAAACCTATGGCTAAGAGACTAGGAAAAAAATCAATGTGTATAAAAGTTGAGTGGATCTCATAGATTTGACTCGAAGTGTTTTGAATGACCAGACTTAGTACGCATGCAAATCTGAACTGCTACTTTTCCAATTAAAAGTATTCAGTTATCTTCCATTTCTATTAAAAGAAAGTTCTAACTCCTTAAAATGGTACACAAGGTCTTGACTGATCTTTCTGCCCTTCTTGTGTTCTGAACTATCCGTGAGTCTCAAAATGTGTCACACTATGTCACACTTGTATCACTCACTTTACTTTGAATGACTTTCATCCATCCTGCTAATTCACTTTACAATTCCTCTTCAAACTTCAAGATTCAGGCAAATTTGCCAACCTTCCCATCTACCTACATTGAACTTTTCACACCATAGAGTAGATACCTTATTCGTCTTCTGCTTTTCTCTTTGCCCTTTGGACTTCTTAAGAAAAAAGGTTGCAACTTTCCATTTCTATATCTTTGGTGGCTAATACCGGGCAGGGACATAGTATGAACTTAATAAATATTTGAATGACCAAGTGAATCAATAAATGTGTGCTGTTCCAGTTCAAGTCTATAATGAGAGTATATGAATGCTGAGCCAGTGGGTGTCAAGGTCACAGAAGACTGTTTTAAGCTATAGATATGGTTAAAAGAATAATGTACATATAAACATTTTTCTCTCAAAAGGACAAATACAGCTATTTTAATAAAGTAGTTAAGTAAATCATCTTATAAAACAAAGCTTTAAAGAAATAAATGTAGTTTTATCGGTTCCTCTGAATACAATATGTAACTGTTACGATCATAGCTTAGTAACAAGATTGTATCTAGGAGATCCGATTAGAATTATACAACCCTTAAAATTCTCTTCAATAGATAGTAGTTATTAACATTATGTCAGTTTTCTTTAAAACGTGTCTTTGCAAAAGAGCTAACACTTAAAAGGAGCTTATCGTTTTTTCCTCCTGAACTTTCTCAAGTTCAAACAAAAGAAAAAAATACCTGAGTTCAGACAGCTAGAAAATGAATACAACTTAACGACTAAACCTAATATACTTGCAGAGCAATAAGAAATTGAGCCATGAAAATGAGAGATGATTCGTGAAAAGTCAACCTGAGTACCACAATAAGAAAATGGTGCTCTTATCTCCTACTTCAGTGTTCTGCCCACTAAATCTCCTTTTAATTCACTTTACCCTAAGAGTAATTTTCTTCCCAGAATTGGTAGGAACTATAGGATTTAGGCCAATTGATATAAAAGCAATTGTTTTACATCTGATATAAAATGACAACTAACTAGCAGCCTTTGATATATCTTTCATGTTCAAATTCAACTTTTTACTATTTTTTTAGGATACATAAAAAGATAAAAGATTGACAACTATTGACAAAATGAGGAAACAGGTGGTATGAATTTGCTGGTGTGGTGGTCAACTTGTACTTGGCCTCATAAAAAAGATTAACCCCTCTTACTGAAAAGAAAGGAAGATACCTCATTTTGGCATCCCATTAGCTTAGAGATTTGGAGTCTATTAAATCAGAAAACTGTTAGTGTTTGTAGTGGTGGTGGTTTTTGAGTGACAGAAAAGGAAACTATAGATAATGAGAGATGATTCCTCCTTAGTCTAGCAGTATCACACCAGATGAATTTCTATAGTAGTTGCGCATAGCTAATTGCCTTCCAGATGTTAAACTGAGACAGGGATCCATAAGAATTAAAATGTTTGGGTATAAGATTTAAGAGTAATTTTCAGACCCTATATGTTGGAAAACTTCAAGTCTATATATCTCTATCATTTGCTTTAATTGGGAGAAAAAAAAACAAAAAAACTCTTTGGAACAAATTCTAAAATTAAAAGGATATGTATTCTAAGAAAATCAATGTAAACTTCAAGAAAAATCGGCATTTTCGATAGAAGAAAAGTTACATTGACTTTTTGAAACAGAGTAAGAAAACAAAAGATTAAAAAGAGGTTGAAATAAAAGGAAAATATTTTTCTACTTAAAAAAAAGAAAATCCCCTAGAAAAATAGTCAATAGTAGTAAACTTATTTGAAAGAGAGTGCTTGAAATATAAATTATATTACCAGTGTCAGAAAAGCTAACGTACAGCTATAGGAAGTTTAGGCAATAACATGAAAAACTGAGAAATCTTTTGAGAATACAGAAAAATAAAATAAAAGTGTGACAAAGATTAAAGATATTAGATACAATAGATAGAATAAAATATCAAATGCTGAAATCTTAGGATTTCAGTAGAAATATATAAAATTTTATAATATAATTAATAGTGACAATATTGAAGCAATTTCTCGGGAAGTAGAAATATAAACATCTTCAAACTTTTCAGGCAAAATTAAGTAGAAATGTTCCATACCAGGACGGCATGATTGGCAGTTAAACATGTCCCTCTTGAGCAAATCCCTGAGTCACCTGTTGGATCCTCTCAGCAGGTAGTCAGTGCTACTAGGTGTCAGGTGGCTCTAGCGATAGGCCTGGTTTGGGCTCCCCATCATGCAGCTGAACCTGGGCAAGGCACGTGAGAACAAGCACCAGCCCAACAACATCAAACACAAGCACAAGCACTGCTGGATCAAGCACGATTATGCCAACCAGTGTCCAGGTCATCCTTTGCCACATGCTCAAGGGCAGCAAATCACTGAGTCATAAAGCACAACACTGCCATATAGAACACCCATTAAAGCATTTCCCTTGCCTCAGACGTCTCCTGCTGCTTGTTTCGTTGGAGGTTAGATGATTCAGACATGAGCGCTCCTCCAATTGTAAGGCTGGCCCAGGGGCAGAAGTCTGGGGTTGGACTGGAAGGGGGAGTGGGAAGTCAGACCTTGCCAAAGTCTCTTTTTACACTTTTGAATTAGGAAGAATTTGGAACTCACAGCAACAGTCCACGGAATAGTACAGTGAACCCCCTGTATCCATCCAGCTCTGACCACCAATTACCCGCAACCAGTCTTGCCCTGTCCTGTGTTATTTTGAGACAAATCTCAGGCATCCAGTTTTGCTATAAATATTTCAGAATGAATCTCTCCAAGATAAGGTCCCCTTAAAATATAATCACAAAGCTTTTCACACCTAAAAAAAGTCAACAATTCCTTGATATTTTTAAATGTCTTCTAAATATTTTTTAAATGTCCCATACCAAGATGCATTTTGAAAAAAAAAGGTTGCATTGCAATGATAATGTTTTAAAAGCACCCAAGAACTAAAACAGTACCAAAAACGTACGGAATTACTCTAATTCAACCATCCTCAAAAAACAATGGAACAAAATTTAAAAGATCTTGAGTCATGTATTTATAATGTTTCAAAGGTTAATGAATAAATTGCAAGATAAATATATACTAACCTGTCAAATAGTTAAATATACTCAGAAAATGTGTTATTTTTTTAAAACAAAAGGTATTTTCCCATCATTTTAAAATAAAAATCAAGAAGAAAATTATACTACAAAATGGTCAATGAAAAGAAACAAGTTTAATATTAGAGTAAGTATATTTTATAAATATGGATATTTGTTTATAAAAATTAATGTAAAAACTTAAAAGAGAAGCTCTATATAAAAATATATTAACACTGAAAATTGGGCAGTTGTCAAAAATTAGGAGCATGCTTTTATTAGGACACTTAAACTTATATAGTTATCTAATTATTAATATACACCTTTCTGTAGAAAACACAAGTAGATACACACAAGCATATGTACATGTGTATGTGTGTACGTGTGCATGTGTGTGTGTATCCAACACACTAGAATTACCCTTGCATACTTTCTTGTGAGTGTCCTTCATGAAATAGGAAAAGCAGTCGTCCATTAAATTCAGTAGTTCTTGTTTTTTTTAATAGTACATTACTCATAAACAGTATGTTACAAAGAACTCTCAATTCTCTTTGTTTCCTTGAAATGCTCCAGCAATGTTTCCTCCTATATTCAAAATATTTGTAGATTTCTTCCCTGTATTAATGGACACATGACCATAGTGCCTGTTTTCCATTAATGGTATGAGTGGTGATTGCTACCTGGCATACCTAGAAACTAATTCTAAAGCCTTATATAGTTGTTTTGTGCCTCAAGGGTCAGGAGAAACAGATAAAATTTCTTACTTATCTGGCTAAAAACGTTGTGGATATGACAGTGGGAATTTATAGTTGAAGAAGTAGATTCATGGCTGAAGTGGATAAATGAAGCCAAGGTTTCAGTATGTATTTCCTAAGAATCATGATGTTCTTGTACATTACCCTATATTAGCTATCGACTTCAGGAAATTTTACATGGATACATTTGTATCTAATTTGTCTTTTGTAATCTAATATTATCAATAGACCCAATACTTTCCTCTATGGCTTTTTTTTTTTCTTCTTCTTCTAGCGTAAGGCAAGATACAGTATGACTTTTCGAACCTTTAATCTAGAATATTATCACAGTCCTTCACTGACTTTTGATACTGGCATTTTTGAATATTTTAATTTCCATTCTTTTTTTTAATAGAATATTTTTTCATTTCAGGTTTATCTGAGTGTTCTTCGTGATTACTTTCAAGTTTTACATTCTTGACCGGGATTCTACATAGATAATGAGTCCTTCTTAGCTTTGGTGACACATAATGCCCATTGGCCTCTCACTAGAGATTTTAATTTTGGTTATCTGAAAAATATTTTGCCCACTTAATGGATATTTGTTCATTGATTTATTATATACAACCAAATATGTATTTCAAAGCAAAATTATGTGTCAGGTGATCATTTTTTGTGTTCATATAAATCTCTACCATTGAATGTTTTCGTGGTTATTGTCTTAGATTAGGGCAGCTTGCCATGATTGTATGAATATTATTAACCTCAATGTATCTTCAAATTTTAAAAGAGCAAAAGTACTGCATGTGCTAGAAAGAAAAGGAAAACAATTAAAATATAATATTCATATTTATTTTAACTGAAAGCGATAAAAAATAATAAATGTGGCACATGACAGTTAATTAAATGCCCTAGAGAAGAATGAATAACAAGAACAAAGAATAAATCTAACAATGGGGCAGCAGGGAGGAAAACACAGAAAAAGACAATGAAAAGTGACTCATTCACTGGAAAGAGTAAGAGCAACAAAAACATTGAATGCCTATATGCCTAAGATTTACAAGGAACCAAGTGCAGTGGATATTGTGGTGTGCTGTCTAGATCCTTCGGGAACAGGGCTCTCTCTCATTGTCCCATCTGCCAGAGGGAGTGATTGTTGATGCCTTTCTGGGAATTGTTCAACCAAGGTTATGTGTGTATATAACCTCGGTGTGTATATGTGATGGGTGAGGCAGCCTGAATCTAATGACTAATTGATGAGATATTAAGCATTTCAGGTCCCCTTGCCTTGATTTGTCTTCCCCTAAAGTCCAGACCAGCTCCAGAGCTCACCCTGGGACTTGCTGAGGCATCCGTTGCAATTTTTCCATCTAACCAGTCCTGTTTCCTTGCTTCCATACATGTATGGACACCTTCCCCCTCCCACTCTACCAACTGCCCCCAAAACAAACAAACAGAAAAAAAAAGAAACTTACAACTCCAAGCAAATCTTTAGCTCATAATCTTGAGGAAACCCAGTCTAAAGCAGGAAGTAAGCATGCTACTTGTGCTACTGATGAAACTGCTATTGCATGGTATAGATGATGCAGGATATTCAAATAGCTGCTTCAAAATAAAACCCTGTTTGAACATAGCTGGTAAGGTGTTATCTAGAATATCTTTGGATATCAGAGTAGATTTTTACCTTCTTTGATTGGTTTTGAATAAAGATAAATCAATTTAAATTTACTTAAGAAATGAAGCCTGGTATAAACATAAATTAAAAATACATTTAAATAATTTTAAAATTTACATATGTATGTATATATGTATATGTAGATATAGATATAGGTTATATATAGGTATGGATGATATATAGATATAGGTATAGAGATAAGAGATATAGATGTATATATATTCAGCAAGAAAGATAAGTTAATAGGAGGTTTTAGTTCTAAACACACTGATTCCTCTTTCATAATAATGCATGTGGAAACTGCTAGTCCAAAATAAACCCCTTTCGACTTTCAAATAAGTAGACTTAAATCGTTCTCATAAGCATTTTTAGGTGTTTCCTCATCTTCAAGCAAAACTCAGATAGGTATCCATATTCACAGAAAGAGAAAATAAGGCTTGAGGAACAACTGGTTCAGAGTCACATGGCAGAAAATGGTAGAGTTGGGATTTGAACTAGCACAGCTGATGTCTTGATTATTTGACCCCTTTCACGATGTCACTGCTCCAAACTACAATTTAGAGATTACTAAATTACTGGAAGGAGGGGGAATCCAAACCCCATCAGTCTTTCTACCCATAAAAGATTACTTCCCTTGAAGTAATAGTTCCCTGGAGAAACCAAGATGATTGTACAGTATAGCATGAGAGCTTTGCATTCAGACACCTGTGTTTAAATTTGGCTTTTGCCACTAAATAGTTGAGTAACTTTGGTTAAATTACTTGACCTCGCCAAGTCTCAAATTCTTCATCTGAAAATCAAGACAATAGTAACAACCTCCATGAGTTTTTGTGTGGTTAATATGTAGTAGCGATAAAGTGCTTAACACAATACTTGGCACATAGTAAGCACTAAATAAATGATAGATGTTATTACTCTATGCTAGTTAAAACATAAAAGAATCATACTGAAGGTGTTTGATTCTGGTTTCTATTTGTAGTAATAATATGTTATAAATGGCAACAACTGACAAAGTATTTTAAGGTCAAACATTTAACAATAATTAATTAATTATATTTTTCTTTTAGTAAATCATTATCGGAAGAAATCATTAGATAACCTTTTTTGGTTACAGCAATCCAATAAAACTTACATTAGCCAGTGTTTCAGGAACATTAGTCTAATGTGCTTTTAGAGATCACCTTCTCTGAGCAGTATAATAAGTTTGTGTGAAAAGCATAAAGCATGTAATATATAATAAGATTTGGACTTTAATGAACCATTTTGGCAAACTGACTAGTACTATAATTCAAAGGTGAGCATTCCTTGATTAATGAGTTAAAAATGCCAGAGTCTTCCCTAAATGCTACACTTGATTATACTTTCACTTATTTTCTGTTTCTACCATATTCCCCTGATTTGTAAAGCAATATGAGGTGAATCTTAAGTGACCTTGGTTATGCAAATAATAGAGAAGATTAGGAGCATCTTAAAAAGAGATGGCATGATTAGCAGGTTGTGTAGTTTCCAAAGCACACTTTTTCTCCCCAAAATATTAGCAAGTTGGGCTTGTATTTGACTATAAATCAATTCAGGTAGTTTTCTGAAGGTTCTCTCTACCAGGAGCACACTACAAAATGGATGTTACTGACCCCCTGGTTCAGACTTAGGTAAACATCCACACTGAAAGATTTCAAGAGCATATTTTAAAGACTAATTCCATCTGTCTGAATTATTCCTATAGCTTTTGAAAAGAATTTATGACATTTGATTGTATTGGGTATCTAACTCTCCTACAAGGTAGTAAGCTCCCCAAGAGTAGGAATTTCTCAGAACTTCATGGTGTTTGATATTTAATAAATGCCTAAGAAATTGGCTTAAAAAGCATGGAATGTATAACTCTATAAGAAATAAATATATGAATGAGCAAGTGATAAATAGCAAGTAAAAGTTCTTCATCTGGGTTACAATATTTTCCTAATAATATACTAATACTTAGTTATGCTCAGAAATGTTACCTATTATGTAAATATATTTCAATAAGTCTAAGATACCTTGAATTATAAGAAGAAACATTACTTTATGTGACATTAAGAAAGAAAAACAAAACTGCCAATTTAACTGTGCTGTGCCTTTATTTCTAAGACATATCAAATTTCAGTGATATAAAGTTGGGGGAAATACATCTTAGAATCAATACTACTTTTATATTTTGTTTCTGTACTTTTATGTAAAGTATAATTTTTTGCTGAAGGCAAAAGTGAAAAGAAAAATAAAACATTTTGGTAAGAAAAAATGACGTAGAAAGAGGCCACTGAGGAGATTATATGTAAATTTCTACTCTTTAAACCTTTTTCTCTGGAGCTAGTTCCAGCAAGCTGAAGATCTACTAGAACTTTTGTAAAGGAAATTGAACTTTCTGTTGTATTTAGACTCAACAACTGTTAGAACTATATTTTTTTTCTACAATTGTTATAAGGAGCTACAGCATAAAAACAATGATTGTAATAGCTATTTCAAACCCCAGAAATTACTTAGTGTGTACTCAAAAGGATTTAGCTCTAGAAAGCAAAGTATATATTTTAGGTAAATTTATTTAAGTTCATTTATATCAGATGTAACTAATGATTGCTAGAACTTTTAAACTACCACTGTTTCCTAAGCTAGCCATGCTGCATTGCTTTTAACAACAGTATAAATCATTTAGCATAGATATACTTACAGCTTATGATTTTTATTTTAAAATAAAAATCTATATGTATCAGAAAGAGCTCTTACCTTTTTGGGCTTCTGATGTCAGGAAACCAATTAATGATGAATTTTGAGAGAAAGAACGGGCTTTGGAAAATTCAATGTGCCTTGTGACTTTAGGTAGGCCTTACCTTAACAAAACCAGATCAACAACATTATAAATCACCAGATATTTTAAATATTTTGGAGGTAATTTAGTGCATTACATTGAGATAAATAAATGTCTAAGCCATTGCTTCATTTTCTTTTACATAAAGTAGGGCTTCTTTAAAAGAGAAGAATTCTCTTTTTATGTATTTCGTTCCTGAAGAGGGGAGTTATATTATTTCACCTCCATACTTTTTCACAATAAGCCTTAGATAGCCAGTAATTGAGTTAGTAGTCGAGAACCTTCTAGAGTTTTTAATGGTCCTTATCTGTAATAAAAGGATATCTGTCTACCTCCTAGTGACATGCTAAAAATGAAACAAAGTTGTGACGTCCACTGGGAGCATGCTCTCTCTATATCTTCCTTGTTAAATGCCTATAACAATGGCTAGCAGTTATAACTGGACATTCAAAACTTTAGATTGTGATATGGTTTCTCCTAGAGGTACACACTAAGTAGTCTAACTGTAAATATTTAAGCCTTTAGGAATATCTTTTTCTTTACATCCTTCACCCTCCACAGTCCTCTGAAATAGGGTTCTCCTGCCTCTTGCCATGCTAGTTCACATCTGTCTAGCACTCATGGGACAAAGTGTTGCTATAATATAAGTTAGAGACTGAGATATTCACAGATCACATCTAATTAGTGGAGCTGGTTATGTTGCCTTACTAAGACTTGGCTTGACTCATCTTCTCTCATTCTGTGCATCCAGAGACAGTCTATTTTCTTATACCTCCTCTTCCCCTGAGGTAAACACAGCCAAGACAATGGTTGCCTTGTTATGTGACCATACTTGTGCTCGCCAGTTTTCTCCACTTGCAAATAGGTTAGCTCAGTAGCCTGCCAATGCTTGTCCTGCTGCTGATCGTGACCGCCTGGCAGTTTTACTGTGAAGATTACATGAGCTAATATACACAAGGTGGTTTGAAAAATGTTCGGCCCATAGAGTGCTCTCAGTAACTGTTTGCTAACATTATCGTCATGGTAAATTGGCCTTGGGTCCATACCATAACTCAGACCCTTTAGATTCAATGGATTAGAAAGAAAAATTCCCATTTAGCTTTCTAAACACAAGCTTATGTACTAACATACTTTACTAGTATTAGTTGCACTTCATTTCTCATCTGACTTTTGTCGTTATGAAGATAATTCCTTAGGCCTGGAACCTAAGGATAGGTGGATGGTAGAATATTCAGACACCAGAAATAAGTCTTATTTCCTAAAAAGTCTCAACCAGAGTGATTACTGTAGAAATTTCTAATAAATATTTAGAAAAAATATCACTAGATTTTTTTCAGCAAGTAAAGATTGCTAGCATCACTGATAATGGCTCAAAGGTTAGTATATCGTGTTTCAGTTTTCAGTTTAGTTTTGAAGAAGGAAAGAGAAAAGGTTTGATTAGGCAAAACTTGAGAGGATGGTTCAGAAAGAAGCCATGCCTATCAACCGAAGCAAAGAACAAGACATTGGCCAAACTAAGGCTATATGTCTCCTAATAGTAGGGAGACAATCTAAGAAAGAAGCTATGACAAGAGACAAGGAAAGGTACCTAAAAAACTCAGAGTCTACATTACACTTTTGCCTATAACAATACTTACCCCACCCCCACATAAACTTCTGTAATATTATAACGAAATTAATCTGTCTGCCTCACAACATGAAAAGTAGAGAAATTGAAAAGGTTGAACACAGCTTATGAACACTGAGTAATGAACACACTGACATGGCAGCTACTATTTCATGTCAAGAGACTCTCTATCTAAACTGAGGCAAAATAAAACAATAAAATAAAATACTCTAAGAATATCTTATACTCCATGCATTACATATATTGCATATTCAGATAGATATTTACAAATATGTATACCTAAAGTTTGGGGGCACAAGGACAGACTATATCATGTGACAGTGTATTCTGGCATAAAAAGATTCAATTATTTACTAGTGATGTTGCCTTAAGCAAATGATTTAATGTTGCTGAGTCCCAGTTTACCTATATGCAACATGGAATTATTATCACCTGTTCTCCTTATCTTTACATTGTACTTCTAATTTGATACCTCAAATATGATAATACAAAAGAAAGCATATGTATACTGAAAAGTAATATGCATATTGAGGGTTTATTAACTGTAAAGTAATATGATAAACACCAAAGTTAAACTTTCTAGATTCTTTTGCACTGAGGGTGCAGGCATCTGTCTCTTTTCTAAACACTAATCCCATTTGCAGTACATAATCGCACAACTTGGAAAGAAAAATGTTATGAAAATCCCAGGCGGTTCTTATTCACCTTCATGAGTTATTTCTACAATTGCCACAGAGAATGAATTGTTAATATGTGTGCTACAAATAATTGCATAAATAATGACTGTGCCAAAGAAACAATCAAAAATGATCCATGCTCATTTCATGACAGCCAATTTCAAGAGCAAAATGCTTGGCAACTTAAAGAAGAAGTTGAACTTGTTAATCTTCTGGCAATAAGGTTAAGTAGAAAAGAAGAAATTCAAATATATGTGAGCAGCCTGGCTCCCTGGCACTTGAAATCTCTAAACAGCTGGCAGAGAGAGAATCTACTGTTGGGGATATATCAGGGCTAGGGGGAATGAGAAGAAAACAAATGGGCAAGAGAAGGTATTACAGATGTTTTCTTGGAGATTTTTTTCAATTTATCTATCAAAAACTTTTTTCAATTAAGATCAAATTTCTGTGATGCTATAATTAACATTATATGAAGACATATTCCATGTTAGAAATTTTAGATGTAATTATCTCATTTAATCTCAACAAACTGTGAAAATAGTATAATGATTACCATTTGTAACTGAATAAAAAGAGGTTTAAGGGATTTGAGCAAGGTGATAGGATCAAGATTCAAATCTGTATGTGTCTGATTCTAAAGCCCACCATCTTTGTAGCACTTTCTTGAGAGCATGCAAACCCAGAAGAGTCAAAGGAGACCTTCAAATGGATAAGGCTTCCATACCTTGTCACGCACTTTCATAACAAAAATACATTTTTACGTAGGTTTAATCATATTAAATTTCAAAATTAGACCATTTTGGACCATCAAAATGGTGATTTTCATATAGTTTAAATCAATATATGCTCCAAACAATTCAGCTTCTATGCTCCAACCCAGAATGTGTCCTCCCCACTTTTCCCATCTACACATCTCTTTTTCCTACTCTATTCTCCAACTACAAAAAATATTATCAATCTTTCTAGACTTATTTCAAATGTCACTTCTCCCTTTAAGCCATTCCCCAACCTCGTTAATAAGAAAAATTCTCAATGACCACAAAGAGGAAATGCATTTTGCCTACACTTAAGGTTCTTTATCTAAACCCTCTTGCAGCATTTTTCTCTTCGACTTTAAATTATAAATATTTTGAGTCCATATTTAATTTTGCCTCTAATATTGTAATCTTAAGGGGAAAGGCCAGGTATTCATCATATTTCAATTTCTTAAAATTGGAAATACAGTATTTATTAAATATATAAAATTAATGATGCCAAGTTTAAACTCTTTATACCTGGATTTTATTACTTTTCATATTGCTTTGAACTTGTCTTTTTGTATATCTGTACTTGACTCTAGCACTAACTGCAGGACTTTGTCTTCTCTATCTTTGAAGTATCCAAACCTATTCTAGAGCTAGGCATAGGCTTGGTGCTCATTGACTGAACATTCCGTCCAGTGTGCTTCCTTGATCTAGTCTCAACTGTACCCATTAACTAGAATGAATGAAGCTTTATTTCTTTTTACCAACTTTGCATATACTTTGGGGCCATACTCAACCTGCATGCATTTTACAGAACCAGTTCGTTTATCAGTTTATTCTCTATGTTCCAAACAGCTTGAACAAGATGGGCTGATAGAATGGTGAAATGGATTTTTGAAAACTCATTTACAGACCTGGGTGGCAACACCATACAAGCCTGGAGTAATAGTCTCCTGGCTGTGATGTATATTCTAAATCAGTGATTAAGAATTCCTAACCTATAGGAAATGTTAATGGGAAGGTGATTTGAGCATATGATCCTAGATATCTCAGGAATACCCACACTAACTCATGTTTCTAAGGGACCAGTGAAGTATATTCTGAGTTTCAAACTACCAGGTCAGAGATTGGATTATCCCAAATTAGGGAATCTAGATTATTATGTATATATAGTGACTATTCACACTGTATATGTGTTATTTATATAACACAAATAGGTAAATATTTCTGTATTAAATAATTTTCTTATTCAATTATACTTGAGAAAAGATATTCTTCTTGAAAGAAAACGGCTCCAATATATAATTTTAAAACAAAGTTAGAATAGTAGCATTTACTTTGATGAATATTTAAGGTTTTAAAACTCTCAAATATGTCACATGAAAAAAAAACTCACCAATTACCAGTGTCATCCAAAGTTATTACAAACCAATATCTATAATGAACACAGATGCAAAAGTCCTCAATAAGATACTAGCAAATCAAATACAGCAACAGATTAAAAAGATTATATACCATGATCAAGTGGGCTTCATCCCAGGGGCACAGGGATGATTCAACATACACAAATCGATTAATGTGATATACCACATAAACAAATTAAAATATAAGAATCATATGATCATATCAATAGATGCAGAAAAAGCCTTCAACAAGATACAGTACCCATTTATGATCAAAACACTTAACAAAATCGGTATAGAAGAAAAGTACCCTAATATAATAAAAGCCAAATATGACAAGCTCTCAACCAACATTATACTTAATGGTGAAAAACTGAAAACCTTCCCTCTAAAATTAAGAACAAGACAAGACTATCTACTATCACCACTGTTATTCAATATAACATTGGAGGTCCTAGCAAGTGCAATCAGACAAGAGAAAGATATAAAAGGCATCCAAATAGGAAACAAAGAAGTCAAACTGTCACTATTTGTGGATGACATGATTCTCTATACAGAAAACCCTAAAGATTCCACAAGAACACTACTAGAAACAATAAGCAAATACAGTAAAGTTTCTGGATACAAAATCGATGTTCAAAAATCCATAGCTTTCCTATACTCTAATAGTGAAATGTCAGAAAAAGAAGTGGAAAAAATAATTCCTTTTGCAATTGCAACCAAAATAATAAAATACCTAGAAATAAATCTAATGAAACATGTGAAGGACCTATATAATAAAAACTATAAACCCCTATTAAAAATAATCGAAGAAGATACAAAGAAATAGAAAGACATTCCATATTCTTGGATTGGAAGAATCAACATAGTTAAAATGACCGTATTACCTAAAGCATTATACAGATTTAATACAATTCCCATCAAAATCCCATTGGCATTTTTTAAAGAAATGGAACAAAAAAAAATCATCAGATTTGTACGAAAGCACAAAAGACCCTATATTGCCAAAGCCGTCCTGAGGAAAAAAAATGAGGATGGAGGCATCACTCTGCCCGACTTCAAATTATACTACAAAGCAATAGTAATCAGAACGGCATGGTATTGGCAGCAAAACAGACACATGGACCAGTGGAACAGAATCAAGAATCCAGAAGTAAACCTATATTTATATAGGCAAATAATTTTAGACAAAAAAAGCCAAAAACATACAGTGGAGAAAGGAAAGACTCTTCAATAAATGGTGCTGGGAAAACTGGAAAGCCATCTGCGAAAGAATGAAACTAGACTGTTGTCTATCACCGCACACCAAAATTAACTCAAAATGGATTAAGGACCTGAATATAAGACCTGAAACAATAAAATGCATAGAAGAAAACATAGGAACAAAACTCAAGGACCTTGGGCTTAAAGAGGATTTTATGAATTTAACCTCAAACACAAGGGAAGTAAAAGCAAAAATAAATGAATATGACTACATCAAACAAAAAAGCTTCTGCACAGCAAAAGAAACCGTCAGCAAGGCAAAGAAACAACCAACCAAATGGGAAAATAAAGACCTAATAAATTAGGCTCCGATAAGGGCCTAATATCCAAAATATACAAAGAACTCATACAACTCAATAACAACAAAAAAACCAAATGATCCAATCAAAAAATGGGCAGAGGACTTGAACAGACACTTCTCCCTAGAGGATATACTAATGGCCAACAAGTATATAAAAAGATGCTCAAGATCACTAGCTATTAGGGAAATGCAAATCAAAACCATAATGAGATACCACCTTACACCTGTTAGAATAGCTATAACCAACAGGACAAGTAATAACAAACGTTGGAGAGAATGTGGAGAAAAAGGAACCCTCATACACTGCAAATTGGTACAGCCCCTATGGAAAACAGTATAGAGGTTCCTCAAAAACACTAAGAATTAATCTACCATATGATCCAGCAATCCTTCTACTGGGTATTTATGCCCAAGGACTTGAAAATATATTAGCTGGGTGACTTTGGGCAAGGTATTTAACTGCTCTAAGTCTCAGTTTTCTGATATGTATAATAGCATAGTAATATTGATCCCTTGCAATGTATTTATGGGAACTACCTATTAAAAGTATTGTAAAATCCCGACTCTGAAATACTGCTTGGTGCATTCTAAGTACTCAATAAATGATAGCCTTAATTATTTTATAAGACAGCCAAACTTACAATTTAATGCTGCCATGATTTGTTACATTTTAAACAAGAAATTAATTATATAGCAACATTTTTTACCTGTAAACAAAAATAGAAAGTGACAAGTAGGTGCTAGAAACTGTGCAGACAAGGTTGTTTGCCTCTTTTCTCCCAAGCTGAAAACAAAGGTAATCTGTGTTCTAAGTATTTTGCCATTTTTCTCCCAATCTTTAGTAGTGCCTTATTTACTTGTTGTCTAATGATATCCTGCTGCTTTTTTCATCAGGTTGTCTCATCTGGAACAGGACATATGTACTGCAAGTCCTAATTAAGGGTAACTAAAGTATCTCTTGCTTTCAGTTTAATCCAACCTGCCAGCAATCAAGAGAAATAACCCTGCAAAGGCAGGCTCAATCACAGCCCAGCTGCCTTGATGAAATGGGACATTGTGCCCACATCAAGTGCGAGCCCAAAATTATACCAGATAATGAAAAATGATAGAATCTCTCACATGACAAATTATGCCTCCTAAGAACAAAGAGACATTGAGAAAGCACTTAGGAAAACCACAGAAAAAGTATTTGGTAGGAATTGGCAAAAATAGAGTCCTTTGCAAGTAAGAAAACATGTAACTTCCTGTTATATAATTTTCCACTCCTCAGCTCTCCATACAGATTTAAAATCAAACTTGCAGGGACATAATTTAATTTTGATTTATTTGTGTTCTAACAAGAAATGAGTTAAGATGGTTGGTATGTCTTCTTTGCCTCTTGATTTGCTTAAGTTCCAGGAATCATTTATTTTGAGTCATTGTTTGGACATACTCTGTTATCTTTTTCTGGTTAATGAGAACTATTGATTCATTTTTGTACCCCCAGACTCAACATTGAAATTCAGATGTAGGAAGTTACTTGGGCTGTGCCACTAGTCTCCCCTCAAAACCAGCCATTGTTACATGCTTATCTTTCATTGGTAAGTCCATGCAATGGAGCCTGCGAGGCAACCTCTGTGATGGTGGTGATGTCTCTTAAAGGGGCTGTAGGAATAGTTTCTACGTCTCCTGTGGTGTGTGTCCACATCCTTACCTCCCTGCCACACTGTGTTTATTCTTTGTTAGTTTTTTCAACACTCCCTAAAATAACAGGGATTCTTAGTGGCAAGATAACAAGGACATTTTCCCAGCTGGTTTGTTATTCCCTTTGTTACTGAGCAGTTGAGAGAAAGAGGATGGGCATGGGATTCAGACAGGCCTAGGTTCACCTCTGGCTTTCCTTATTGTTGTCTATGTGGTCCTGGGCAAGTCCCAATTTTTGAATGTCCATGCTATGGGTGATTGGAGATTAAGTGATAAAATTAATACAAAATACCTTGATAAAATTAATATATAATACCTATAATGCCTGGTGTATAGTAATCATTTAACATGTAAATTTCCTTTATTTGAATTATATTTAATTATGTGATATGGAGATTATCTCATTAAGTAGCTTCTAACTTTACAAGGAATCATAAACTTCCAAAGGGAGGAGACCAAATTTCTAATTTCTATTCAGCTACCCATGACTTAGTCCCTAATGCTCTATCCAAGGCTGCATATTTTCTGCCAGTCATATCCTTTCACATGAAGAAAAAGGCAGGTTTGTTGGCCCTCAGAACAATGTCAGAGTACATTTCTTTGAAGTCAGACACATTCCTAAGACATCGTGCACCTTTGAGAAACTCTACATTTTGCTTAAAGTTCATCCTCCCTCATTTCTTCTAAAAGCCTTTTAATTATCTGGTTCTCATGCACCTTTTCTGCTCATTGTCAGACAGTCCTCACTATTCTGAGCCACTCATATTCACTGCAGTCTTTCAGTCTCTATGTTTACTCGTTTCTCACTGTGTTTAGAACATCCTTGCCCACCTTCTTTACAGCCTACTCATGTCTCAGGATTCTGACCAAAGATTCCCACCGCAGGGAAGTCTTTCCTTATTGGTTCAGGCCATGAGGTCTTTTTAGTTCTGCATTTTCAAAATCAAGCCTCGTTTCAGCCTAGAACCATATCTTCCAGAGTCATCACTCAATATACAATTCTTAAATTACTTAAATGATATTTATTTCAATATATTATTAGGACTCAACTGTTTCTTTTTATCCATTAGAAATCCTTTAAGAACAGAAGATGATGTTCTAGACTAACACCAAACTTGTCACATGATGGACAGTCAGTAATTGTGTAGTCAACAAACTGGGGGAGAGATCGACATGGATATTTAAATTTCTCTTACATACAATTGTACTGCTAGATAGTTGAAAAGGATAGGGCCACAAAAGGTGATATACACATGAACTGGGTTATCTTGATAGGAAAGGCAACAACTTTTTATTTTATTAATAATAATAACTAATATATAATATTTATTATGTGCGAGAAAATGTGCCAACAACTATACATGCATTATCTTATGTAATCATTATTGTTTATCATTATATGAGGTAAGTACTGTTATTATTCTCATTTTAAAGGTAAGAAAATTAAATCTTAGAGAGGTTGGTACATTATCAATGTTACGATTCTAGAGGGTGGTGAAGGTGGGATGAGACTCAGGTCCATATTGAAGCCAAAGCCCAAGCTGTCAGTGATTTGCCATGGGTTCCACCACTGCACCTACAAACAAGAACCTTCCAGATTGTCACTTATAGAGAGTAACAAGGTAAATGCTCTAAAAAGCAATACCCTGGCAAAGAAATGCAAGTAGCAAATGGTTGAAACATTCCCAGGGAGAACTTTATTTTTCTGTGGACTTGAGGTCATTAATTGGAATTTGATTAACATGCCAAATATCTGGTACAATGTACAAAAACGGGGTAAGGGGAACAGCATGGACAAACACATACTGTGCACAGAATGCTATGCGCTGTGATATGCTTTGAAAACGTGAGAATGGAGGATGCCTATCATATTTAATCATCATGATAACTTTACAATGTGGGGCATTCAATTTAATTGATTAACAAATTAGCTCATTCAGCCATAGTAGATAATTTTTTGAAATTTAATTTCTGTCTTGTTCTAGTTGCTGTAGAAATAAGAAAGATAAAGTTTCCCTCATTTACCCCTCTTGCTCCAGTGACTCTCTGGTTTCTTTTTTCAAGGTAGGGGTGGAATATGAATTAATATCTTGATAAAGTACTCTGGAGGCTGTGACCCACATGGCCTAGGCTTTTGTTAAGCTGGGTATTGTAGCTAGCAATTAGGAAGGCCACGGTTGTCACCCAACTAGTGGGTGGAGGCTTGGCTCCCCATAACCTGGGAATATTGAGTGTTATATGTTCCTAGAGGTGCTCCCTAGGGATCGCCGATATACAGCATCCCAGAAGAAGTAGAAATGTTAGGCAAATCAAATCCATGGATGTTTTTGAAGACTGAAATTTGGCAGGTATCCTTATGTCCAGCATGGGGAGAATGGAACAGCACATCTTTCAATGCCCATCTGAGTCAATGAGTCAGCAGCATTTATAATTACTTTATAACCAATGGGCATTTCTTTTTCTAAACTGTGAGAGCATAAGTTTTTCTGTATAATTCCAGAGAAGGATTTCTTGATCTTTCCCTTATCCTTAAATAACTGAGGTTAGATTTCCAGACAACCCTAGAATGCGGAAATGACTCCTTGTATAATTGGATATAGAGAAGAAATAAATTAGTCACTTGCTGCAACCCGAGTGTCTTGGTATATATTTATGTTGATTATAAACTTTTGTAACAAACATGCATTAATCACCAAAATGTTTTAGACATTCTGTAACACACAGGGGTAAAATAACAATCAAGACATAGCTCCTGGTTTTAAAGGGACCAGAGAACAGGCAAGAGAAAAATAACTTACAGATACAAGTATGGAATACTCAAGACTACAGTAAACACACACAATCAATTTTAAAGGCTTATAAAAGAGAGACTGCTTATTTCACCTTTTAGGAGCAAGGGAAAGAGAACAGCTAAGTAGAGATCTAAAAGGCAATACAAAGTTAAGCTGGTCAACAAAAGTTGAAGAACGTGGGAGTAATCAAAATGATTAAGCAACTTACACGTCTACAAAATGGCAGTTACAATACAAAGTCTATGCTATTTCTACTAATACACACTGTTACAAGAAGTCTAATGAAATAATAATGGATCAACCAAACATAAATAAAAGAAAAGCAGATTTCAGCTATTAAGCCAACATAGAATTCTGTATTGAGGTTCCATCTCCAGAAACAGATGAGAAGGACAGATGTACACAGTTAGTCAGCTATCTTACTGGTTCAATAGTTTTCAATATAATGATTGCAATCAAACGTTGGTAAGGTCTGAGGTTCAGAGTCTCTCTTTTCCATTTTAATTCCATGACATGAAAAAGAGCTGTGATTGAATCTCCAGACTAGAGAAATTCTGCTTCCTCTCTGGATGAACCCCTGCAGATGCCATTGACTAGAAGATGCTAAAACAAAAAAGGAAGTGTTAGCAAGTCCCTAGGCCTACCATATGTATTATACAAAGCACATACGAAGTGCATAAAAGAGATGATGATACATGCTGTGTAGCAGCAGCAACAGCAACTAGAATAGCAGCCTTAGACAGCTATGGTACCACCACCATAAATTTGCATGGGATACAATTTTATTAGATAGATGGCCCTATTTAATTAATCATAGCAACTAGTGAGAAACAATATTTGCATAGAGCATATATTTTCTGTCCTAGCATCCATCAGTATGTGAGACACATTCAACAAAAAGCAGTTAGGAAATGGGCATCAGGCACATAAAAGGTTTATGTTGTTTCTACGAACAAAATTGCTATTTACAAATATCACATAGCAGGTTTTCTGTTTTATGGACAGAAATAATTCACTCTGAAGCAATAAAGGTCCCAGAGAAATGGGTTTGCTTATATCCATCTCATTTTAAATTATGAGAAGCCCATGCCACCATTACAGAGGCTTGCACCTTTCCAGGCCATGTCTTGAATATTCACACACACTAGCCAAATGATACATCCTACATGGAGAGTCTTGTTGGCCATAGTTCATTTACAATAAGTTAGCTAAATGTCATTATTCTTTGCTAAATTCAGGCAAACACAGAAGTTTCTATAGCAAAAAAAGTCGTATTCTTTATTATTTCCAAAAAGGTATGTTTCAGGCCATTTTAAGGGGACAGAAGAACAAAAATTGCAAGTAAATAAAAAGTAATTCCCATTGTAAAGCATATTTTAAACAATCTTTGCAGACAAAGATTTTTTTCTTGAAAAGATTTGAAACAAACATTTTTTTTCCTATTTAAGTGTTCTTTATTTTCTTTACTTGAAACACTCAATTACTTCATTTGGAAAGTGGGATTAACTTTCAAACTTACTATTAATATCATTAATTTAGTAGAAAAGAAAGGATCTCCCTTCTCTGTTCAATTATTAAAGTTATTTATAGAAGTTCTGGTTTAAAATGGCAACTAAACACCCCTTTTGTCTTTCCATCTATAGTAGCATCATACTGACTACCAGAAATTATTATTTCAAGAAAAAAAAACAAAATCTTAAGATGGATGAAAAAAATAAAGAAATCTTTGTTGATTTAAAAAATGTTAGAATTAGTAATTAAGCAAATGAAACCTAATAATAATTATAGACTGAAATATAAATATCATATCATCATAAAATTTTAAGAATGAGCTGGAAAGGAGAATGGGTAGAAAAGAGGATGTTAGCTTCTAAACATTGAATCATCAAAAAAACTAGACCTATTTTAAGTTATAATGCTAATTATTAAAAAAGCTAAATATGGGTAGAGTGTTTTTTGTGCTATATCCATTTGTACATGTGTTCACTGTAAATTAAAACATGAACTAGCTAGCTAGATAACCTTTGGCAATTCTAAAAAAAAAAGTTGTATGCTGTGTTGCAGTTTAAAAATTATATGCATTTATCTATAGGAAGATGTCCACAACATATCGTTAAAAAATAGGAGTAACTAAACAGCATAGATACTATGATTCCAATTTTAACAACTATGTTAAAAACAAAAATATAATTTAATATGCGTAATATGCATAATATGCAGTCAAACTGAGGACAATAGCAAAAATGGGAAGAGGGACTGATAACAATAGGAGAATAGCAGAGGGAAGACAGACATACCTTCACTTGTTTATTGTCTGTGCTTCTGAGACACTGATGAGTGAGAATTTTATCCCCAATGGTAAGTGAACAAATTTATCTCTCCTGAGGAATGCATATGTAAGATTTTTGGAAGAGCTGTCACTGGGCACAGTTACATAGCATGGAAGATCCACTTCTCACATTCTAGTGTCCCCACCAGCTTTCCATCCTGCAGCCCTTTGCTTCCAGGGTTGTCTCAGCCCGGAGACCACAGCTTTGCTTAGTGTCTACTAGAACCAAGGAGAAATTCACCTTTCCTTTGTCCTTGTCAGATCAAATGGTGGGACTTCAACAGGTTCCACCGATTCTATCTCTCTCTGCCCTGCCACATCATTCCTATTCCCTCTGCCCATTTTTCATCTTCTTTGCACATACACCCATCTCAGATGAGCAAACACACAGACTAGGCAGGGACTCATCCTGGAACTGTGATAGGGTATACTGATTGTAGACATCCTTAATCTCATGACTGATTCTCTAAGAGGCTAGCTTACTCGGACTAGAGAGAGGAAAGTCTCTAGTGAGAAAACTGCATTTTGTACAAGAACAAGATCAATACCCACTTCTCTTATCCTATCTCCCTTTAAAGTTTTGTTGTTGTTTGTTTGTTTGTTTTTAATAATTGAAAAAGGGAAATAGCAATGTCTAATTTGGAACCTAGAAAATGCTATTTTCTTTCTCTTCTTAGTTGGGTTGTTGAAATGTGTCCTGATCATAGAAAAAGAAACTTAGTGACAGACTTAAGACATGGTCTTGTCCTAGTAAATGACTATAGGCAGAAAAATTTATTAGAAAATGAAAATTTGATTGCCATCCATACAACAACCTCCAGGGCCAAAATAACTGAATGAGGCTTGTACTATCTCAGGCATAACATTTTAGTGGCCGAAGAAGCTGATGTCATCACACAAACATTTCAAGCACCTTTAATCCATAGATCAATAAATTATTACCCTGTCATATTGCATCACAGAGGATGCACAGAAAATAAATTGATTTTATGATTACTCAGTTTAGTCATTATTAAATATTGAACACAGGTATTATGTGATCCTTTTTGCTAATTCAGATGCTATTTTGATTTTTTTTCAGAGTGTAAAGAATCAATCAATAAATATCTATTTGTTTGCCAACATTTCTCCTCACTCCCTTCTTCATCCTGCCCTCTACAGCTCTCTGTATATCTAGCAAACAGAATGTGCCTGAATCACAGTAGGACAGAGAAAGAAATCCAAGATATAAGGTCCACAACTTAGTTCAGAAATAAGATTAAAACAGTTAAAGAATAGGAGCTATGGGTATCAAATTCCACAATACACACTATAAATGTGCTGGAGAAGCTGTTCCAGGAAGCAAGTTATCAATAGGGCTCTAAGAAGTAGTAATGCTCTTCAAAAAGTGTAAGATAATTTTTAAAGGGCAGAAATAATTTGTATAGGCAGAGAGGAGTGGAAAAATAATCTCTGGCTCACAAGGAACAGAATTAATGTTAAAGAATTAAAAGATATTTTATTTCCTGTGGGCATATGTGTAGCTGCTCATTAAGAAAAAAATATTTTACCAGATGATAAAGTTTCTAATTATTAACTATTTGTACACTCTTTTTAAAATTAAATTTATCTGGGTGACATTGGTTAATAAAATTAAATAGGTTTCAAGTGTATAATTCAATAACATGTCATATGTATATTGCACTGTGTATTCACCACACAGTTAAATTTCCTTCAGTCATCATATATTTCTTCACTCTTTGAGAGATTATTCTTTCTTTGCGTGTTTCATAAGCTTGGTTTTTCAGAATTTATTGGAAAGCCCTTTTTAATTTCCTATTCTATATTTACTTCTCAGAGGATTTTACCTACTTCCATAACTTCAACTATCATATTTAGCCTTATTATTCCCAAATTTATGCCACAATGATAGGCCTTTTGTGATGCTCCCCATGTCTGTGATAGACTCATATTTCCAACTGCCTATCTCTACATGTATACTCCAGTCTACTTTTTGGTTGATTATATACAATTTAATTTATTATGCAACCCCCCCCACCACCATCTTGTTATCCACAAACTTATAAATATCTCTACCACATACCCAAAAGTCTAAACAAATAACCTGAAAGTGATTCTTGCTAGCTCTTGCTTTTTTACACTGCATATTCAATTACCATGTCCTGATAATTATATCTCACAGTTAACTCAAACAATAACTTCACAATTAACTCAAATAATAACCTATTTATAACACAGTGGGACTCTATAGCTAAAAGATGTTATATTTCACATAAAAGAAAAAAATAGCACTTTTTCATAGGGTAAAAGACAGATAAAGCAGCTATTTGTGTTTAATTTTGACCATGAGATTAGTACACAAATGATGATAGTTATTAATATTAAAACAATAACTATTCTTATTAATAATAACTATAATTTATTCAATAGTAAGTACTGAATTTTGTTCCAACTATATCATGTGTGAGTTTGCTAAACAACAAATAGTGTGTATGTGTTGGAAGAGGTTGATGTGCAGACATTTAAGGGAGAACTTTCAAGTTTTCATTAACAATTAGAAGAGAAAATCGTTTAGATAAATGTCTGAGGGATTCAACCTATATTATAAAAATAAGAGCTGATTAAACATAGCTCTTTATCCTGAATGAAGATTAGGCCCTATATCATTGAAATACTATCCTGAAAAGGCAGATTGTTTTTAAGATCAATGGAGATAAATTTAAGTTCTCTATAAGGGAGAATTTTTAATGGCCAAAGCTTTCCAAAAGTGGAACAGTTGCATGAGGCTGTAGTTCTCCAGTAGTGGAGGAAATGGTTCAGAAGCCAAGTAACTGCAAAGCAAGAGGACACTCAGGGAATTCAAGCATAGAAGAGTTTGATCGCCCAAACTCCCCTGTCTCTGACACACATGCCTCAAAGATTCTCACTTTTCTTGCTTTATGAGGCTTTACGGAACTTTGAACATTGTATAAATAAATAATACTCTAGGTCTCTCCAAATCACATAAAGCTGCGCTCAAATACAAATCTACATCCTGCTGAGAAGCAAGGAGAACCATTCTCACCTGGAAGCTTCAAGGATAAATACTCTTTGTAGCACTAAATGTCCACCTGTTGATATCACTCCTTGTATACAATGTAATAACTGCTCAACTTACTTTTCTTACTATTGAAGAGTATATATTTTGTGTTTGCAGGAAAACACACAGTTGGTAAAAACCAGTGCTCTGTATTTCAGAGAAGTGAACCAGCAAACGGCTGAGCTGGACTGTGACTCACTTGATAGCATCCAATCTGAAAAGATCAATTAATCTCCTCCTCTGGAGCCTCCTCTGGAGCAATTTCAAGATTCTATAAATCATTCACAGACATAAAAAATGAGTAAGGGACAGCTCAATCAGTCATTTATTAAAAAAAAAAAAAAACATACTGAGCACCTACCATGTGCTAGCAAACCTGAGACTGAACAGATGAATAAGGCATGCTCGCTTCAGAGGAACTCACAGCATATTGTGCTTACTAGACATGAAAAATTCAACTGTAGCCTAACTTGCTGTAGGCTTATACAAATCTAGGAGGAGGGATTAACTCTGGAGAAAGTGAGAAAGATTTCACAGAGATTACATTTCAACTGGGCTTTACAAAAAAAAAAAAAAAGCATTCATTTGTTCATCAATTCATTCATTCATTCATTGATCTATCTTTTCATTTGGCATTTACTATACTCCAGGCATGCTCTTAGCTAAGAAAGATAAGGACATTAAAAGACAGTCCTGATTCTAAAGGAGCTCATTGAAAGAAAATTCAGATACCGAGCAAGTGCTCTAATAATAGAGGAAGAAGACAGGCCATAGTAAGGAGAGAGAAATGAATTTCAGAGAGAAAAAAAATGACATCTAGTTAGTGGTAAATAACCACTGATAATTGTTTACAAGGCCTGGGCTGTTGAGAGAGATAAAGGAAGGGGTGTTCTCTATGTGGACAAGAACATATGGTTAAGAAAGATCATATAAAAGGATGACTCAGATGTGCCCAAGTGCAATGAGGCAAAGTAAAAGATGAGGCTAAAACGGAGGCTCTGGTCTACTCCGAGGTCCTTTAATGTCATGTCAAGTTCTTTGAACTGAAAGAAATGACATAAGTAGTTTTTGTTTGTTTGCCTTTCAGATAGGCATAGTGGTAGTGTATATGAATTGAGTTTCATGACAAGAAAGAGACTAAAGGAAGTTTTTCAGGTACCCATATGTATACCAACTAGGACTAAGTGTCTATTTTCTATATGAATCATCCTATTGGACCTTATCTCATGGAGACTGATAGCTTAAAGTGGGTTTGGATCAAAGGTATAAAACTTGCAAACTCAGCAAAAAAGGGTATAATATAAATAAGATTTTAAAGGGAACCCATAATGTACTAAAGGGAAAAATGTTTTCCAAATGTTAGCACCAAATTCTAAATAATAAGTATACTGACTAGCCAGGTGTGATCCATATATATTCAAGTATTAAATTTAGCCATTTTTCTACTCACTGAAACATAAGTTTATAGATATAATAAAAATAAATTTCCTTAATAGGGCATTTTCTATGTAATACATTTGTGATTTCTTATTTTCTCTTTAATTCTAACTGCTGAGGGTAATATGTAGTAATGGTCAAAGATGCACTCACGTAGAAAGTCATTAGTTCATCAGAAGGCTGACATTGAACAGGTGCCAGGTTAACACACAAAATTAACTAATGTGTCAAAGGAAAACCTTAAGGCTTTAAGAAAAAAAGTCACAGTAAACCTAGAATACTTTAGATAAACATCTCCTTAAAACAGAGTAACTCTCAAAAGCACATAATTATTAGAAAGAATGTCAAAGATCATTAGAGATTTTGATAAAGGCCAACACCCAGAATATTCAGCTGCAATGCACCTATGGTATGGAATATGCAGCCCAAAACGGTGGCATGCAATGAATTGGCTTAGAGATTTTTGCAGAATGATGTCATATCAAGGACTCAAGTTTTTTAATAAGAGACAAAGGTTCAAATATAATAGCTAATTTCACTGTTTTTAATATAGACATCAAGATGAAGTAAAAAGCATCCCCACTTCGCAAATGAAAAAACTGAGGCTCAGATAATAATTGCATGTTCCAGGTCAAGAATACACAGTTCATTTAAATTTACACTTAAAAAGAAAAACACATATATTGCTCTTTTTATATGTCAGACATTGTGTTTAGGCCTTTCTAATTTATATTACCCTTATAACAACTCTATGAGGTATGTACTAATGATTCCCATTTTAAAGATGAATAAATCGAGGTATAGAAAAGTTACATGCATTAACTCATTTAATTCACATGTTCACACACACACACAACCACAACCACCACCACCATCACCACCACCACCACCACCACCACCTCCACATCATGAGAAATCTTGTATCCTCCTTTTCCTGATGAGAAAATTGTGGCACTGGAAGAGTTAAACTCCCCAATATAACACAACTAGTAAATGATAAAACTAGGCTTATAGTGCACTCTTGTCACAGAGCCAGTCAGACCTGCAGCCCATTCCATAGTGTCCCAGTAGCTTTCAGTAGTATCTGCATAAAACATCTGGGACTTCCACAATTTTTTAAACTTGTTTTCAAATAATGTTGAGAAAAGAAATCCTCATTAATGTCTTTTAGAATTCATGTAATTTTTTACAAAAATTTTGGAGTGGTTTCCTTTGTCAGCAAGACTTCTTTAGATTACATTGTAATACTGCTAGGATAGTCGTTTTTGTTTTTTTGTTTTTGTTTTTTGTTTGTTTATCTGTTTTTGAACTCACCTTATCACATCTATGAATAGTAAGTACGTTTTATTCTATAACCCCCATACCCTCTCTAAAGTGTTTACCTGTTCTCTTCATGAAGTTTTCTTCACTCAAGTCATGTTTTCCACTTGAATCCAAACAGTACCAGGTTCTCATGAGGCTTATAAGACTGCCTTCTAAATGGAATACTGGGTGTTACTTACATTACTGCCTAAGGATTTTATGTACAAAATGATTTACATAATATAGAATGGAGCAATATAAAGAATATTTATTAGAGAAGGGTTGGGCTTGGTGGTAGTGTTGAAAGTAAACTGGAATGACCAGATATTTGGTTGAAATACCAGACTTATCAATCATGTGTCTAACCGTAAATGAGTCACTCTACTTCTTCGATTCAACTTCTTCATTTATGTGAAAGGAACGTGACTTAAACCTATCTTATATGATGTAATAAGGATTGGAGGCAATTTATGTGAGATGCCTAACAAGGCGAAGAGCAAAGACATCAGAGGTTTTAGATCTCTTGTGGTCTGTGAATAAAATTTGGAGTCCTTGTAAACTTGCATAGAAAAAAAGTCTTATTTTCACTATTACCAACTGAAATTTAGCATTCTGTTCATTTAAAAATATAGATAATATAAGTAACAAACATCAATACCTGTAACTTTGTTACTAATATATATCATTAGAAATATTTTCATATTACATTACAGGTATTGCAGATATACTGAAATATCATTTGTAATAATCACTATTTTGAAATTATGGTATAGGCCTGCTGTCATATCTTACTATTTAATGAATTAAAAATGAAAAATGCATTACTTTATTAATAACTGTTTAGAAAAATGTTTGGACAAATGTATTAGAATATAATCGATTCATGTGTGTGTTTTATGAATTTGAAGACATTTACAAAATTCTTCTGAGAAAGAAGAGCCCATGAACTTCTCAAGACTGTCAGAGGACTCCCCTACATAAAAAGGGTTAAGGACTCATTTTTGTTGCCTTTTCATAGTCTATTAAGTACTCTTAGAAATCTTAGTTCCTGTGAGCCGATCATTGTAGCCCATGGAACCTGCCAGAATGTAAGTAGAAGAGAAGCAAGTTTGCATGGCACTAGGGGACTCTAAATGCTTGATGCTAAAAATTTAAGATGAAGCTGAAGTTGTTTATTTTACACCTATTCATATTATCTCAGTGCCAAGAATTAGACAAACCTGCCAATTGACAACAGATTTTCCTTGTATTCAGGTATTTGAGTCCTTAATTGAGTTAAGCTGCTAACTCCATGAGTTCATGATTCAATATGAATCTTTCCTTTGCATTTATCATGTGTACTGTGATTTAGAGTGGGGATATATATCATTACATAAGTTTACATTTGTCTTATCTCCCATTCACATACATCGTGAAGCACCTTAACCTACATCAGGAGAACTGGAAGTGATTTGAAGCACACATTATTCTAAGGAGACACAGCCCAATTTAGTGAACAGCAGATTATATCAAGTATATCAGACAACTTTGAATATAACTCTCTGCTCCACCACTTACTACTGGATGAGTGCCTAGGGAAGTTGCATTATCCTCTGAGCCTCAGTTTAATCATCTGTGAAGTGAAAATGTCAATACCCATTTCACAGGGTAAAGAATGAATAGACACTCAATGATCATTAGTTCTTTATCTTTCATACAGGGTTCTGTCTCAAGTGCAGCTAATGGTTTACTTCAAAACCCAATTATGTTATATCTGAATAATCCTTTGTTTTCCTTTCAAGTTTATTTTCTTTTCCAGAATCTTACCTTCTGGTTACCTCCTGGGTTGACGACTGTACTAAGTTTTTCCTTAAAACAATGTTGAAAAAAGCCAATACGCTTTGGAGTTAGTAAGCCTTGCATATAAATTCCAGAACCAATGTTTGCTAATTTTGTGGATTTGGATAGCAAATGCCTCTTTTGAATCTGTATTTCTTTATCAATAAAATATATTTACCCACTGAATAATGTTGTTTCTATCAACAATAAACCACATATTTGACGGTTGTCTCATAAGATTATGAGGCTGAAAAATTCCTATTGCTTAGTGACATAGCCATTTTAAAATCAGTGTCAAAACGAAATGTATTACTCAAGTGTTTGTGGTAATGCTCATGTAAACAAACCTACTGCTGTCAGTCATATAAAAATATAACACATACAATATAGTAGTAGGCTATATACCATGCAGATTTGTGTAAGTATAATCTATGATGTTCACACAATGATGAAATCACCAAAAGTCACATTTCTCAGAACGTATCCCCATTGTTAAGTGGCAAATGACAGCAGTTTTACTAATGCTGGAGCCAGGCAGTTGTGGCGAAGGTTGATTCACATGTGTGAAAGTAACTGGCACATAGTGATTTTTAAAGGCTAATTTTCTGGTTTTAGAGTAGCATTTATCAGGAGCCAGTTGTATGTGTGGGAAGTGGGCAAATGAGTATTTAGATCGGTTTCCTATAATAAAAGATGTAGAAAGATATAGATTATATAATATACTGAAACATGTAAAAGTCTATGATAAAACTCTTAAAGAACATACTATGTTATTCAAAGTATTACCTGTTTGTTTGTTTGTTTGTTTTACATATGACATCCTAGAGTATTTTGTGGGCATTGTGAAGTCCCAAAGGAGATAGTATTATGGATACTATATATTTATTGCTAACATAATGTATTCTATTAATTCTAAATGTATTTTAATCGATACGACTTTAGCATGAACACTTTGGAACAATCCTTTAACCTTTTGAGATATGTTTTACACACAGCTCTGTAATTGTGGAGAAAAGCTTCAAATATAATCAGAGAAGAAAGAGACAAATACATAGGTCAATTAGAGAATTATTTGACAAGAGCGTCAAGTGTTTCAAACAGACGTTTAGAAAATTCTAAAAAAGAGAAAACTTCTTAGAGTGTGCACCAGCTGAAATAAAATACAGTGAAATACAGTCTGCAGATTAATTTCTACGTATTAACAGAGGAAACACATTACAAAAAGGGGGAAGGAATGAGAGGTGAATGCCGGCTTCATAAATTTTGCAACATTAGGTGTTCTGTCAATATCTATTTTTAAATGCCTAAAAGAATGGTTAAGTTTGCTTAAATTCATATATTTATTAGATCTGTCAACTAGCTCTCCAGCAAATATGAGTGTCCTTATCATGAAGATTGTACTCATTGTTATGGTTTCCAAAATGACCAATAATCACAAATGGCCTGATTATCACTGCAGGTTAAGGAAGAGAAAAGCATTTGCTATTTTTTCATTAATATGAAACTGTAAAGAGGAAAATTTTCCAACCCCCCCCCCCCCCACAAAAACATTTTGTTTTTAATTATGTTCAAAGTGATCCATTGGCAATTATTCACATAGATTCTCTATCCATACTGTCAGACAAACTATGACAAAGCCACACTCCATTCTTAGTGTAACTAGCACAACCAAGTTCAAATCAGCTCTGCCAAATCTACAAATCTACACAGGAGATGAGAATAATACCTAGGAGGCTTACATTAGAAGTTTCCCATGATCTCATTTGGGGTTTGTAACAACCCATGTGGGGTGAGCTTTATTATATTCATTTAATAGAAGAATAACAGACTTGAAGAGGCTAAGTTATCAGCCTAAGGTTACAAAACTAGTGAGACAAAATTCAAATTCCTTACTTTGTAGCAGCGCCTGGGCAGAAAGGATATGTTGTGACCTTCTAGTAAGCAGATGAGCAATTTCTTAGATTTATTTCATAGACTCCCATTTCACTGTCCTCTTATTCATTCTCTCCTTTCTTTCCTAACACTTAGTTCAGTTGCTTGCAGGAGATCCTCTGTAAGGTAGTCTTAACATAAGGGAAATATTTAATCTAAGGTTTTAGCTATATGATATTCATCACTATTACCAAGAAAGACAACTTTTTACCATTAATTTTTAATGTTTTGTATAGTCAAAAATAGGGTTCAACTTGGTAATGGGATCCTGGGACACAGTGTTCCAGAGGGAGCAAATCCAAAAGGTGTCGCCCTAGTTTGCACCTGATTAACTAGTCTCGTAACGAGCACAGAGTACAATTAAGTTTAATTAACTTTTTAGGCGCTTTGCAAAAGTTGATTTTGGTATAGTTAAACCCATCCATGCAGGGAGGGGTAAATTAAACCACATAAAAATAGTGTCTTTATTTTTTGTAAAGTTGATCTACCCCTGCTGTTCATTACCTACCTGAAGTTGTAAGTTTGTGCTTGCTATATAAATTATGATTAATGTGGAATGCAAGCACCACACAGGTGTTATTAGCAACTGAGGAAGAGCTTCTATAAAGGGGGAGAGATGAGCATGGGGCTCAGATTTTTTTAAATGGCATATTTCCTCAGACAAGTTCTGAACTTTAGTGAGGTTAAATGGAAAGTTTAAGATCCTCCTGCTATAGATCATTGGTGCCCTGTGTGCCAGAGAGGAGCCTCAGAAAGTGACAATCTGTCAATCAGCAACATTGTCTGACAATTCGCTAAGAGGAATCTCATCTATTTTTATGTTTTATCACATTCTTCATATAATGGAATTTTAACAGAGAGTGTGATTCAAAGGATTTGCCTCAAGTAACTAATTGTTTCGGTTTGGAGTATAATCTCCAAGGTTCAATTGCAGCAAAGCCCCCAAGAGTTAATACTGATTTAAGCATATGGAACAATCAGAAATATCAACTCCTTGCTCTATCTTCAGTTTGTCAAGGTGTGATTATCTTAGTGTGTATTTTACCTGATGGGGCCAGTATCTCCATTGCCTCGTCAATCTTTCCTGAAATATTTATTCATTCATTCACTCATTCATTCATCTGTCCATCCATCCCTCCATTCATTCATTCATCCATTCATTTATCCAAGAATATTGATCAAATTCCTAAAAATGTATGGCATTTTGCTGGGCAATAGAGATGGGAAAAAAAATTGCTCATCACCATGAATTTAATCTCTAGTAGCAAGAATGTTCAATGCAATCAAGTGTTGCAGGTGATTAAAAGAAACTGAATGGTGTGGCACAAGAGGGAGTTAGGGTGATGGGAATGTTCATTTCCATCTGGGCAGAGAAAGTTAGAAAAGACATCTTAGAGAAAGTGACTAAACTTCTTAAGCTGAACATCGAAGATGACTGTTCATGATGTAAATGGGGAAGAGGAATGCAAATTAAGTGTTCTTTCTCAACAAAAGAAATAGAAAGATCAGAAGCATAAAGGTGTGAATTTACTTGGCGTATTTGAAAAATGGATCTAGGCACATGGCTAGAAATAATAATAGCTAACATTCATCTACATATTCCAGATACAGTTCTAAGCGCTTTATATATGTTAATCCATTTAAAAATTCACATGCTCCTTATGACCTAGGTATTACTATCATCTTTATTTTTACAGATGAGTAAACTGAAGGTTGGATGACTTACCCACAATCACCCAGCTAGTAAGAAAAAGAAGCAAAATTTAAGCCAGGTAGCTTATTTCAGAGCAATGTTCTCAAACTTGATGCTGTGTGCTGAGGAAGAGGCTTACAGGTCATATCAAGGACTTTGACAGAATGCCATTTGTGGGTTTAATCTGAAAGATGCCACCATCCAATTTTAATTTTAGAGGGGAAAAAACACACCATCACTACAGTGTGGCACAGGAAACACTAGTCAAGAAAAGTTTATTTTAATAGTCCATGGAATAACTGCTGAGGTTTAAAATTATAATGATGGTAAGAAACATGGAGCAGGACAGATCTAAGTGTTGGTAAACAGATCAGATTGAGAGCAGGTTGTAAAGAATGAGGGTGAAAGGAAAGGAAGTTGGCACACAAGTTTTTGGCATGGATCACTAAGCATAAATAAATTCTCTACTACATTTTCAAATGCAGCAATTGTAGTCACTGTGATATTTTCAGAATTGATGAGGGCAGTCAATATCTCACCTTACAACACAACTCAGAAATACACCCACTTACGCCTGTGGTATACGAATTAAGCACTTTGCACATCTGGAGGAATCCATTCTTTATGCATTAAGTTTCTTTCACCGCACTGTGTTAGTCTTTTTTTTTCCCCCTTTTTAATATATACAGAATATTTTCTGTAATATATACAGAAAATAATTCTCTCCCATCAATCTCATAAAACCTGCTCATCGTGCTTTTAGCTCCACAATGACCTTTTCTTATTGCCTGAGTAATGCCTGCCTAGCTCATTTTGTAACAAATACAGATTGTTTTTCTTCTCTTTCTGTCTGGTGATGAGCTGATTAATAGCAGCACAAGTGGCTGCTCCTTGAGACTAATTAATCACCTGTCATAATTGTTCAGCAGTTAAATAACTATTAATCTGAATGCTAGTCAGAGTGAAGGTTGACAGGGTTAGGAAAGAGGATTGTTGCCATGAAATTAGGGCTAAGCTTTTGCTAAAATGCCCCTTCTAAAAGTCAGAAGATTGTCCTGTGTTTGGGGAAGAGTCTCTTAAGAGCTTTGTACATATAAAAGATTAAGGGATTGTAGGTCATTGCACGCTTATTATTTAACTATTATAGTGTTCCACATAGAATAGTATTATAATTAGCACCATGTAAATAAGCAGGTGGCAGTGATGTGCTAGTTGTGGGTCAAAGCTTGTATCTGGAAAGGGAGGTAACCCAAAAGACACAGAAGGTATCAAAAGAAAGTGTTTCACTGAATGCATGGAGACTAGAGGAAAAAATAAGAAAAATACTCTGCCCTTCTAAACACATGAAAGCAATAGGAAAGGGAAATGTGAGGTGAGAGGACACATTTTTGCATTTTTTTCTGTTTCTCCTGCCCATTGATGAGGCTGGAGAAGGTTTAGCAATAATTAACCAAGCAATTGAACACACAAATATTTGCTTCTGAGTCCCAAAGAGGCTGCTGCTGTTCACTCCTGAGGTGTGGGGCAGGTGATGGAATAGGGAGGCATGCAAAAGAAACTGCCTCAGATACAGAACCTGACAGGGAGATATTCTTTCCTTTCTATGCTAAAAGGGGTGGGTTTTTTTGTTTTTTTTTTTTAATTAGGATTTGGGAATAATGGAAGGGGTGATTTTCAATTCTCTATGAACCAATCATTGAAAGTTTACAACATTACAGTTCTGTTATATTATCAGGTTATCTTCTGATATCAGGTTAGCTCATGTCATATATGAGTTTGTTCCCTATTCTAGATTAAATTAGGGTGTTGGAAAGAGAATACTTGGGGAACTTCCAGAAGCATAAACTACTGTGGGTATCATCAATATTATAAATTTTGTTAATATATCTATAATTATTAGTACTAATAAGACTTATTATCAAGACAGGCTAGTGATAAAATGAAAATTCTATCTTCTTGGCCACTATGTCTCGATGTTTTAGTGTGTTGGTGTATTGCAAAGGTACTCCTTAGTCTCCATTTAACAATTGTTTAACCCTATGTATTGTGCTACCTAGTAAGAGACTTTGAAGAGATTCTTTTTTTTTTCTCATTTATTCCAATTAGGTGAGAATCTCCTGTATATCATCTGTACCTATTTGTTTCCAGGTTTTATTTATCTACTGAGGAGACACCTGACATATCCTATGACATATGTTTGCTCCTTCTACCCAATTCTGTTTCCATGAACCATCAACCAATTGTATCAAGGTCTATTTATCTGTCTCTCAAGTATCCTGCCTTCTCATTTCCCTCCTCTATTTTCCTTTTTTGTCTTTATTATAACAATAATATTAGTAATATAGTAATACCAGACTAAGTATTTTGCTTGCCTTAAACTCATTTAAGCCTCAATGTTCTAAGCTTTGGAGGTCATTGGGAAAAAAAAAAAAAATGGACTGGAAGGAGGGGAAACAGCATACATGTTTATAGACAGTATGGAAGATGAGAACACGGGTTCTTGGAATAAGGCATTCTATATTTAAATCCTGAGTCTTTCTCTTATTCATTCAGTTGCTTTGATAGTTATTAAACCTACTACTTCATTTGTAAAATGGGCACAAATTATCTACTTTCATTGATCTATGTGTCTGTTTTTATGCCAAAAGGGAAGAGGGGTTGGGGACTGGGTGAAAAAGGTGAAGGGGTTAAGTACAAATCTGTAATTACAAACCAGTTATGAGGATGTAAAATACAGCACAGGGAATATAGTCAATAATATTGTAATAACTACATATGGTGCCAGGTGGGTACTAGACTTATCAGGGGGATCACTTCATAAATTATATAAATGTATAACCATTATGCTGTTCACCTGAAACTAATATAATATTTAATGTCAAAAATTTGAAGTCAAAGCATTTATTTGAAAGTAAGAATATAAAAACCTAAGAAGCTTTTAGGAAATTAAATAAAATTGATGATAAGCATGAAAAAATTTGTTTTCATGGACCATCATGGATATTTAGTTTATAAAATATTAAACACTGCCACAAAGCCCATAGTAAGCACTTAAATGTTAGGAACTAGAATTAATTTAAAAGTCAAGCCTTTTCACACACCACTAGAAACCACTCTCTGATTTGACACCAATCAATAGCATTTACTCTTTGTATTATGTACAAAGCCCCACCCTCCATCATCTGGATCCAACATAAAAACCATCTTATACTTTAGCCATATAAGATTAATATATGGGATTTTCTAAACATATTTGTTATGGATTGAATTATGTCTCCCTGAAATTCCTATGTTGCAGTTCTAACCCTCCTCCACCAGTACCTCATAATGTGAGTTTATTTGGAAATAGGATCCTTACAGAAGTAATTAAGCAAAAATGATATTATTAGGGTGGGCCCCAGGACAGTAAGACTGGTGTCCTTATAAAAAAAAAAGGCAATTTGGAGACAGAAATCCATGAGGGAGAATGCTATTTGAAGATAAAATCAGAGATTAGGTGATGCTTCTACAAGCTAGGGAACACCATAGATTGACAGAAAACAACCAGAAGCTAGAGGAGATGCTAGAACAGATTCCTCCTTGCAGCTTTCTGAAGAAACCAACCCTGCCAACACCTTGATCTCATATTTGGCCTCCAGAACTGTGAGACAATAAATTTCTGTTGTTCTAAGTCACCTATTTTGTGGTATTTCGTTATGGCAACTCTACTGAACTAATACAATATTGTATCATTTTTCTTTCTACATTTTTTTTTATCTCTCTCGCAAATATTAATCTTTCTTTCTGCAGAAAAAAATATTCTTCCAAATACATCTTAATCACCTCTCAGAGAACACTCGGGTAGGACTGTTTAGTCTTCTCTTAAATACCATACTACAAAGACAAAACTGAAATGAGAGGATTCAGGACACTTAGAACATATTGCTAGAATCCAGATCTTCATTTTATGAAATATTAATGCATATTATTTTAGAAAATTGGCCTGTTTTAAAGGCAGAGGTTCTTGGGGTGGAGGAGGGGGTCTGGTCTTTGTACAATGTATTTCATCCCCTCTCTGCTTTGTCTTACCTTGGTCTCAAAGTATATCGTGCTATACAAGGTTTGGCCATTTATAGATTCCCAAAGACCAGCTTCTAGTTATATAAAAAGAGAAAACCTAAGTCTGCCACTGTACAGCTATTTAACTGAGGCTGCCTGAACTGAAATCCATTTGAATGACAGCAGATGTCTAGTTATCATACTTAAGCTTATTAGTGAACCGCAGATATAAGCAATGCATTTTTCAGCAATGGCTCAGTTATTCTGAACCAAATGTTTGTGAGATGTGACCTATAAATTACACTTTCAAGAACACCAGGATTTAACAAAAGAATGTATTATGATTAATGGCATGGTGCCAATGGAATTAATGATTTTCTATTAAGAAATACTACACTCATGAGTCTTGGTCATGAATGTATGAGAGATTCCAATAAACCATTTATCTTTAATAGACTGCTGTTTTATATACAAATCTGAATACATCTAACATGTGAGTTGAACCTGAATGTAAGGAATTCTTCTAAACTCCCTGAATATGCTTTCATAGATATCAAGCAGGAATGATTGGCACCTTTTTCCATGCTCTTAATTTCCTTCAAGATAAAGTCAAAATTTCTTAAAATGGTTGATGTCCTGCCCCTATTTCACCAACCCTCATGTCTTTTGGTCTTTTTACCATATAATACTCCAGATATTTTAGTGAATTTTGTTTCACATTCGTGCCCCTTCATAATTTCTTCTCTTCTGCCCTGGAATATTCTCTCTCTATTCAGTTTGCAACTTCTTTTCCAGGAAACCTGTACTGATTACTTGAGCAAGTTGATGTGTACTTTCCTTTTTACCTTCATTTATCTTACAATTCTGACATTATAATTACTCTTTATCAGTCTACTTCTCCAGTAGACAGTAATATTCTTGTGGACAGGGATTTTTTGATTATCTTCTGATGCTAAATACCCTACCTAACAATTATACAGACTGATCTTTCAGTATATGCGTATTTTTGTCAGTTCAGGCTGCTATACATGTAGACTGGTGGCTTAAGCAATGTATATTTATTTCTCACAGTTCTAGAGGCTGGGAAGTCCAAGATCAAGGAGGCAACAGATTTGGTATGTGGTGAGGGCCTGCTTCTTGGTTTATAGACAGTAATCTTGCTGTGTCCTCACAGGGCAAGACAAAGAAACTCTACATTCTTTATCCTTTTAAAATGACACCAATCTCATCATGCAGGCTTCATTCTTATTACCACATCCAAACTTCATTATCTTCCAAAAAGTCTGACTTCCAAATACTATGACATTTCAGATTAGTCTTAAACATATGAAATGTTTAGGAAGACACAAACATTTAGTCCATACCAATGGGCAAGTGAATAAATAAGTTAGTTAATCAATAGAATAGAGGAGTAAATTACTGGGAATATAAACAGATAAATTGCAAAGAGATAATTTCTCTAAAATAATGTCTCTGTTTTCCGTTTGTTTGTTTGTTTGTTTGTTTGTTTGTTTGTGTTGTTGTTGTTGTTTGGTACAGCATTGAACTGTGGTTATATTGATGGAGCTGCTAGAATATAGCCAATGGTATATGTACAGAAAGTTTTATTGAAGCTACAGGGCAAGACTGTCCCTAGAGTTTACTCTTTAAGCAAATGGTAGTCTCCATGATTAGAAAGAACAGAAGTGGAGGGCCCAAGTAGAATAAAAATGAGGTCTCTCTCTGTCTCCCTCTCCCTTTCCCTTTTAAACAAGACTAAGGAAGAGCCAAAAAGACTGATCAGGACTCTTGGGGTTGTGCTCCATGCTGAATCATGTCGACACCTTGCTAGTCCTGGGGAGATAATCTCATGTTAGGGAGCAAGGGAACCTGGAAATCTATCTCCTTTCTCCTTTGGAGTTCAGGGAGAAAGTGAAGTTCTCATGGACAATGGAAATAATTTAGATATGATGGAAAACACAACTACATATGTATTTGATAGGTAATTTTTTCCTCTTAATTTTTTTGTCAATGTTCCTATTTTTTTTAAGTTTTTGTTAATGATATTTTGAAAGATACAGATTATCTCAGCTATGCAAGAGGCTCTAAAATCAACCTTGGAAATTTTCCAAAATGGAAATGCTTATCTCATGTGATACATGGGAAGAGCTCGAGAGTTAGATAAACTTCATGAGAACATAATTAGATATTCTTGGTCTAGCTGACCTTCAATGTAGCTGTCTCCTTTCATAGCTATATATCTCAGTTCCATATCTTAAGAGAAACCATGTCTACTAATAAATGCCTTCAGGATTATCACTGGCACAGTGCCTGACACAGTTTAGGCACTTATCAGTATAATATGTGAATGATAACTGTGGCTGTAAAATTCTGGAGAATTTTCTTAATTATTCAGGAACTAACAAAAATTATTTTTAAACCATTGTTTTAAATAACTGAAACTGCCACTCAACACATAATGTCAAGGATAAAAGAAAACAATAAAAATCATTAAATCATTGTTAAGTGTTCTAATCCCAATATTTTCCAGGTTACTATGGTTAATAACTTAATATTTCTAAGCCTCCATTTGATTAAAAAAGGGGAAGTAAAATTTATTATGCCTATATTAAAGTTCATTGTAAAAATTGAACGAGATAAATTACCACCTTGAGCTAACAATAAACTTAATTGTTAAATTAACATTTGGAGCAGAGATGGCTAACTGACCTCAAAGATTCATGTTCCTTTTCTACAGTATAGAGGTGTTCTGGGGTTTAACTGCCCAAACGAGAACTGCAGGTCCTATTTCCCTTATATCAAGGTGGGATTAAATGAATATTACATTCTTTTTGCCAGTAGAATGTTAATGGGAGTGATACGTGCCACTTCCCAACCTTGGTGTTTAAGAAGCAGATATGATTTTTTCTACATTTCATCTCTCTGTCAGGCTGATATCAATGTCATTGTCAACCTTCAAAGCCACTATTGTCAAAGGAAAGTAATACAATCTCCATCACTCTGTATCACTGAATAATTACACACAGCAGAGCCCTATAGCTTTCCAGGAACATTCAATTAGATAAGCAAGAAAAAAATTCATTATGTCAAGCACTGAAACTTACAGATTATAATAGCAGTTTTTATTACTCTAAGTAGTCTAACTATAACTTGAGAAGAAATACTGCCTCAACAACAACCTCCAATACATGATGTTGGCTTAATGGCTAGGTGGTGGGCATTGTGGTGGGCATTAAGGAAACAGAGCAGTTTGGAAAGATACTATTTTACTGTAACAAAATACTTGGGAAAACAATGTGCCCTTTGGTCCTATAGTTCTAGGGGAAATGGTTAGATTAAGCTATACTGTTACTAATTGTGGCTACTACTGGCTCTCCAGAGTATTCTAAAAAGAAATAAATTCAAGCAGACTGGATGATTTTTCAAGCAGAGATCAGATGAATTAGAGAAAGTCTAGAAAATAAGGGCTTCAAGGATTAGAAAAGCTTAGTGCTTCTGGGCCCTCCAATAGCAAGATCGACTGCTGTTAAAGACTTTGTGCAACAATAAACCACTAAGTCTCTTCAAACTAAATAAAGTGCCTCAGTTCTGTGGCAAATACACATTAAGAGCAGTACATCCCATTTAAATACATAAGATGCTCTATGCTTAATAAGAAGCATGTACAAGGAAATTTGATCATCAGAGTGACAAACCTTAATGTAGATGATAAGTGTATATACATGATTTTTTTTTTTTTTCTGAGAAGCAGCTTTCTGGTGAAGAACTATGTCCCAGAAGATGTTTGCATTGAGGCAGGTCCATCAACTTCTTCTCACTAAGGGACTGAAAAGTATGAGTGTCAATTCTGGCCCAAGATAATTAAAAAGTGTTTGTGTAGGCCTTACCTTGTTTTTCACTCATTTACAAATTAAAAGTCTAATGGTAAACAGGGTAGATGCAGAAGATACAGATGTGAATATGACCTAAGTCCAGTGAAAACTGGCCTACTGCTTGACTCTGGAGATACAGGTTCAGTTCTCCTGGGACCTTCTCAGGCTATATCATCCACTTCTCCTTCAGTCCAAACACCTGCATCATTCAAGTGTTAATTTGTACATTTGGAATTGCAGTGAGCAATTTGAGAAAATTTTGACATGAATGAGACTATTCATTTGGGATAAACTTGAGAAGAAAAAAAGGAATGAAAATAAATCTCATGAAGAGATACACTATCCTGTTGCCAAAAAAAAAAGAAAGAAAGATTACTTTATATATTACATAAGACCATCCTCTTTCATTTACATACTTCGGGAATTAATCAATATCGTCTTGTTGATTGAATGACTTTATGGAGGGCCTGAGTTGTTATTTAAGCCAGTTCTAGAAACAATTTCTTTTGAGTATGTTTGTTAAGATGTGTTTTCCTACTTTTAAATCTCCTTTCCCTGCTGAAGGAAGAAAATGAGCCTTTTAGGGTGATCATCTTACACAAAAAAATGGTAAATCAGAAGAAAATGTTTAATTATGAGTTTGAATAATAAACTTTGATCCTAGCTAATGGACAAGAAGAAAAGCTAGAAGCTTGGAGTATTGCATACTATTTCAAGGATTTTTTAAAATTTAGTTTATGAAATTTTTATAAATTTATAAATTATATTAAAAATAATTTGTTATTTTCCTGACAATAAATTTATCTGCAAACCAGTTAGAATGATTTAGCTGAGTTTAGAAAACAACATATACAAATTGGTTTAGCACAGTATTTTAGTTAATACATGACATAGTCTTAATTTTGCATGATTTAAAGGTGGTAAATCAATGACTAAATGAAAATGCTATAGGATAGTTACTATAAATGTAAAATAGATCTGTCCATTTGTTTGTCAAGGGAATCGTTATGGTTTATTAAAATGATAAATTCAATATATTACATTATTTGGTAGGCTGATAAAATTCACTTTAATTCTAAAGGTGAAAGTTTTAAATATGTTATCTACTTGTATGTACATGTATATACACATATGTGTATGTGCATTTCTCACTATATTAGTCTGCATGAGCTGCCATAATAAAGTATGATATACCATGTGGCTTAAACAGCAGAAATTTATTTTCTCATAGTTCTGGAGGCTAGAAAATACAAAACAGAGGTTACAACAGGGTTCAGATTCGGATGAGAGCTCTCTTCTTGGCTTGCCTTCCTGCTGGAGAGAAAAAACCAGTGTTCTGGTGTCTCTTATAAAGACACTTAAGTCTATCAGATTAGGGGCCCACCTTTATGACCTCTTTTAACCATAATTACTTCCTTACTTCAAATATAGTCACATTGGGGTTTAAGGTTTCAATATATGTACTTTTTATGGGTGGGTGCAATTTAGTCCATAGCAATCTGAATATATACATATAAAATATACTTAAAAATGTTTTGTTCTATATTATTAAATAGATGATATTCAAATGGAATAAAATTAGATCTTTTTCTGTATAATGACTGAATTATTCGGAGCTTCAATTGCCGAACTATAACACACTATATTTATGTATTTTTGGCATAGTTCTGAATTAATCTAACAATAACAAAAAATCTTTATTGTTGAAGCAAAATTTCTAATGATCATAGTTTCTCAATGTTGTGTATTTTAAAAAATATTGCCTGTAACTGTATCTTGCCTTCAGGTACCAATGACATGCTTTAATCTTGCTTTGTCTCCTTTGACGAACTCTTGATTCAAATGACAAACTCAGAATAATAAAATGGCTACAATGTCTTTTATGCCTAAACTATATTTTGTAATACGAAGATTTTCTTTTTACTTGTAAAAGAAATGATGATAAAAATAATTAGGATTTGTCATTCTCCAAATTTTTATTTGTTAAAAAGTATTGTGAGGGATCTTTTTATTTACCAACATAGAATAAAGGAATATCTGACAAATCAAAAGACCAATTCAATTTCCTAGGTTAATTATACATAATTAGTACTACTAATATAAATGATTCAATAATTATTTCATATATTAATAGAAACATAATCATGCTTAAATATAAAGTCTGGTACAGTCATTGTTTCCAAGGTGATTTTGTCTCTAGGTTTCACCATTCTTATTAAGCAGGACAATCAGTATAATTTATGGAACAAATCAAAAGGCTGTGGAGATTTCCAAGGTTCTTACTATTTGTAATATGTTCTTACTCCCACTAATCATTTTCTTCATCCTTATTAGTTAATTCTATGTTATACTATAAGAGAGAGTTGCACTCTCTTCCATTCTGATACTATTGGTAAACAGATTAGCCAGGGTTGCTCTGTTTACCTTAACAAAACAGCAGAGATCAAACTGGATGTGATCTTAAACCAATTGATAGGGAAACTTTAAATACATAGCCAAGAATCTGTCTAGTATATGTCCTACTTGCCTTTTAACAATATCGACAAAACTTTAAAGGTAAGTCAGGAATTGAAGCCAAAATCTTGATGAGCTTTATACTGCCTATAAAAGGATTCTAAATGATCTTCCTAGAAATAGGCTATGAATTTGTTTAGGTTATCATATACCTATTCTCAAGATAGAGCGAAGCTTTGCCTTGTCTGACAGCTACAGCTTTACCAGTATAACAAACGAAAAGGATTCTCTGACTTTTATCTCTGTGTGCTATGTGTCATTGAGTTGGCTCTGACTCCTGCTGAACCTATGTCCACATATGACATGTCCACAATGTCCTCTCTTCAACAGTCCAGCACATCTCATGTAAACTCAGGTCCATGGCTTCTTTTATGGAGTCAGTCCATCTCCTATTTGGTCCTCTCTTTCCTTGTTGCCTTCTAGTTTTCCTAGCTGATTGTCTTTTCCAAAGAACTCTGCCTTCTCATGATGTGCCCAAAGTAGGACAGCTTCAGTTTTGTCATTTTTGCCTTCAGTGATGTTTCAAGTTTAATTTGTTCTAGGATCCACTTGTTTGTCTTTTTGGCAATCCAGGGTATCCACAGAACTTTCCTCCAACACCATATTTTAAATCAATTGACCTTTTTCCTATCAGCCTTCTTCACTGTCCAACTCTGATGTCTGAACATAATAATCAGGAATACGAGGATGTGAATTATCTTAGACGTGGACTCTAATGACGCATTTTGTTCTTGATGATGTTTCCTAATTCTTCTATTGCTGCCCTTCCAAGTCTCAGCATATTCTTGATTTCTTGGCTGCAGTCTCCATTTGAATTGATGACTGAATCAAAGTAAGCAAAATTTTTAACAATTTCAATGTCTTCATTATCCATGGTAAATTTGTGCATTTCTTCTGTAGCCATGATTTTTGTCTCTGCTTGATATTCAGATGCAGTCCTGCTTTGGTACTTTCTTCTTTCACTTTCCTCAGAAGTCATTTCAAACCATTGCCACTTTCTGCCACTGAGATTGTGTCATCTGCATATCTTAAGTTATTGATATTTCTTCTACCAGTTTTTACTCCTCCTTCCTCTAAGTCAAGCCCATGTTTTTTGCATGATATCTTCTGCGTACAGATTAAACAAATAAGGAGGTAAAATGCACCCTTGTCTGGCACCTTTGCCAATAGGAAATAATTTTGTGTCTCTCTATTTTTTTCTGACAGTGACTTCCTCTCCATAATACAGGTTATGCATCAGGACAATCGAGTACTGAGGCATGCCCATTTCTCTCAGAGCAATCTACCTAGGATCAAATTATCTAACGATGGAAACATTAAAGCTGTTTTTAGGTAGCTTTGGAAGGCACTTCCTCTAACTAAAAACTCTACTGCCCATTTAAAATTCAGGTAAGGTAAAAATGACAAAATTAATTCTCAAACCTAAATTAATAGGCTTATACCCTAAAGAACTACAAACATGTATTCATACAATATTTGCACATGAATGTTCATAGCAGCATTATTTGCAATAGCCAAAAGGTGGAAACAACACAAATCAGTGGATAAATATACCATAACCAAATATGGTATATTCTTACAATGAAAACTTATTCAGCCACAAAAGGAATGAAGTTCTGACACATGCTACAATGTGGATGAACCTAAGAAACATTATTCAAAGTAAAAGACATTAGACATAAAAGGCCACATATTATATGATTTCATTTACTAGAAATATTCTAGAATAGGTAAATTCATAAAAACAGAAAGCATATTAGTGGTTGCAGGGGCTGAGAGAAAGGGGAACGGGGAGTGAATGCTTAATGGGTATGAGGTCTCAACTCTTGAATTTCCTTGGTCTAGTTTCACCTTTGACCTTAACTACAATGAAGCTACCATGTTTGGAAGTCCATCTACTCTCTCTGTATGAACTGAGAGAGTACTAGCTATCTGGAAGCACCTCAACCATTCCTAAATACCAACATATTACAAAGTGATGTAATTGTTACAAAGGAGTCATCCAATACACACACTCAGTCTTACTACTGACATATACAAATAGCTTTTCCTCGACATCTTAAATATAAAACAAAACAACAAGAATAACAATAAGAACAACAAAAACAAACCTCTTCACCATTTTAAACCCAGAGACTTTATCTTTTGGAAAAGACCCCAGAGAAAGATCATCTTGGAGCCTCAATAGAAAGGATCATTCAGGTACTTTTATCATCTTACTCAGTATTGGAATCCCAGTGTCCACATGGATCTGAACCCCAGTATTAGTCTAGGGAATCTATACGTCTCAGTTAAAGAGATACAAGACAACTTTTAATCACCAAAAGAACGTTCCAAATGAGGACTCAAACTAAGGATTCTTAGGAATTCTTAAGCCTGAATTAAGTAGACAACACTCTACTTGCCAATCTAAATCACCAGAGAAATGCAAATCAAAACCACAATAAGATATTATCTCACGCTTATTAAGATATTTGTTATAAAAAAGATAAAATATAAGAAGTGTTGGCAAGGATCTGGTGAAAAGGGAAACTTTTTACACTTGGTGGATAGGCAAATTAATACAGCCATTATGGAAATCAATGTTCCTCAAAAAATTAAAACTGAAACTATCATATAACCTATCAATTGTACTTGTAGGTATATATCCAAAGAAATAGAAATCAGGATTATGAAGAGGCATCTGCGCTCCCATGTTCACTGCAGTGTTATTTACAATAGCCAAGATATGGAAACAACCTAAATGTTCTCTGTCAGATAAATGGATAAAGACAATGTGGTGTAAATATATACAAAGGAATATTATTCAGCTTTAAAAAAAGAAAAGAAATCTAGCCATTTACAACAACATGGATAGATCTGGAGGACATTATGCTAAATAAAATCAGCAAGACACAGAAAGAGAAATACTCCATAATCTCATAATTTACAACAGTCACATTCATAGAAGGAGAGAGTAAAATAACGGTCGCCAGGGACTGATAGAGGGGGTAATGTAATGATGTTGGTCAAAGATTGCAAAGTTTCAGTTACATCAGATGAATAAATTCTAGAAATTCAGTGCACAGCATGGTAAAGGTAATCAACAATACTATATTGTATAATGAACATTTGTTAAGAGGGTAGATCTTAAATCTTTTCAACACACAGAGAAATGGTAACTATGTGAGATGATGAATATATTAGCTTTATTGTGGTGATACTTTCACAAAGTATACATATATCAAAACATCAGTGAGCTTTAAACATAGACAATTTTTATGTCAGTGATATCTCAATAAAGCTGTTAAAAAATAAAACCGCATTATATTTTAGTATAATTTTGAAATGTAGCCAAACTACATAAATAAATAAGGATTTTATTTCACGCAGTATGTAAATTTTTCAACCACCAACCTCATTACCCCAAAATGTGGTGTCAACCAAAATATGTCCAGATTAGCAGTACTTGATATTTCAAAACAAGAGAAAAAATAAATATATTAACTTGGCTCAATCCCAAACAATAGCCCTCTTAAAAGCTCCCAGTTAAACCATTCAAGTCCATATTCAGAACGCCTATAAATACCCATCCTAATGTCCTCTTTTGAGACAGTACCAAGACCCTATGTGGTGATCTCAATTCCTATACAGGTTTAAAATAACTCATCTTTGCTTGATAAACAGGATTCACCATAGCCTACTATCTATGCAGCAGCTACTATGAGATATTTAATAAACATTTGACATTTAACATGAGTAAAACAAAATTCTTTCACACCCACCTGTTTTCCCCCACATCTTTATTCCCTATCTGAGTAAAGAACTACTTCATTCCTGAAGTTTCTCAAACTCTAACTCATAGAATCATCCTTGATTTCTTTATTTCTGTTATGTCATATAGCCAATTATACCATAAATCCTCTCAGCTTTTGCTGTAACATATATAGGATTATAAATCTGACCACTTCTTCCCACATCTTTTGAAATTCTGCTCCAAGCAACCATTTATCTTACTTGTATTATTGTAATAATCTTTCAGGATTGTTTTCCCTTTTCCTTTGTCCCTGACGCCTACTGTCTGTTTTAAGTACAGCGGTCAGAACTTTTGTCAAGTCATGTCAAGTCTTTGCCAGGACCTCTCCAGTGACTTCCCAGCTTATTCAGAGTAACAGCCAGATTCTTAAGAAATACTTGCATTATCTGCTCTGCCCCTTTAACTCTCAGACCTTATTTCCTGCTGCCTTTCTCTTTGCCCACTCTGCTACAACCACACTGAACTCATTGTTGATCAAATACAAGAGGCCTACTTCTGTTTGAAGTATTTGTCCTCCTATTTCTCTTAAAGTGCGGTTCCCTGAGATATTTGAATGATTTTACCTCCTTTGGCTCTTTACTCAAATGCCAACTTTTCAGTACATTCAAAGTGGGGGAACCATCTCCACTCACCTATATACCTTGATTGCTTAGTGTTTCTCTTTAGCACATACAATTATCTAATATTTGTATACATAGTGGGAAGGATTTTCTCTCACTCTAGTTTTTTTTACTTTACTCTATTCCCAGCATATGGAACAGTGTTTTAATAAAAAAGCTATTGTTTATTAATCTATACATACCATACTATATTAATCTAGGCTGTACATTATAGAGGATTGACTGTAGGCATTTCTCTTCAGCTTGTGAGTTCTGCTCTTAGACTGTCCATTACTAGTGCTATTTAATAGAGCACCTCTTTATTTTGTTTTAGAAAATAATATTGGCTCATCTCTTCAAATGTATTATCACCCCCAAATTATCATCTGATCCTTGTGCTTTGATACGTCATTCCATTGTTAGTGATTATGACTCAAAGATACCTAGTGCTTGTCACATGCCCTAATATATCAACCTGTGTACTGTCTAGACAATATTTATTAGGTACTACCTTGTAAAAAAATCAGCTTCTTTCTCCTCCTTGCCCATCCCCTCTTGCCCCTTGGCTAGCGCCCTTGAAGCTTGACTAAGTATCTGTGGGCATGATAGGTTCTCAAAAGATATTTGAAAGTGTGGGGGAAAAGAGCTATAATGTCCTGACTTCCTGCTTGTTAATGCAAGCCCTATAGTATAATTGTGGAAGGATTTACCATAATATTTCCGAGCTTGGCACCTAATACATAAATAGGTCTCAAGTTAACTCCTAAATCAAATATTCAAATCAACCATATAGAATTATTGAATAACAGGGAAGGAATTGTAATCATATCATCTGACTCTCTGATATGTCAAAGAAAATCCCAGTCTTTCCTTTGTATGACAAATTAAATCGATAAGTATACAAACTACAAAATTGGTAGGTATTTGTACACTACTTCAGACTCGTGGGCTATTTAGTCTTCTCTTATTCAATCTTTCTCTCGAAACTCCTGGTTAAAGCTCTTTAATCTTTCTGGGCTACTTACTTTATGCTCTTCACTAGACTGAACAAAATATTCTAATTAGGTTTTTGTTGATGCAAAGGTGGGCACCCACAGGCAAAAGCTGAGTGCTGCAGAGTTGGAGCTTGCTACCTAAAGCACAAATTAAGTTGCTGATAGATTCAATATTAGGGACTAGAGCTCTCTTTCTAAGTTCAACACTCTCTTAATTGTACCCAAGAGCTATTTCAGTTCAATGAAAAAGCACTCCTAAAAAAGGCAGTGTTGTCATCCATGCAAAGGACACAAAGACAGGCCTCCTTCAGAAAAAAAAAAAAAAAAAATTCCATTTAAATAGAAATATGCCAAGGGTTCTATTTTAACAAATAGGATTGTCCTTACACAGAGATAATAGAAGGTATTTTAACATCTATTTGAAAAGTTCCAGTATAATAACTTGTTCAAATTGTTACTCTTTCAAGTCTGTCTTTGATGCTTGAAATTCATCATTTCATTAAGTAGGAGAAAAACAGGTATTGACCATACACCGGGCATATGTGTTACCCGATTTAAAGAAATTCTCAAAACAATATTATTATTATTTGGACAACCCAAGGTTTCAGGGTCATCTAAACGGTACACGGAGTAACCATAATTTAATTTTACTATCGGGTCAGTTTTCTCAACTGTAAAAAGGGGGCTATTATTGTGAGTTTTTCTACCAAGAGTATTATGGAGAGGATTAAGGGACTAATAAGCTTTGTAAATTGTAAATTGATACACAATTGAAGATAAGGTTTATTATAAAATGATGCTTTCTTCCAACAGCAAATGGACCTAAGTTGAATGGTGAATTAAGGGTAGTATAACCACATCATAAGGCATCTAAGTCGTCATTCTCACTACCTTTTCAAGAGTAAATTAGTTGGCCCTGGAAGATTTTTTTTCTATTATCTTTATCATAGGGCTTTTTTTTTTTCTTCCTGTGCCCACATTTATAAGATTAAAGAAATAGCCTGTCCTGCTAAATACCATTATATTGTTTAACATTTTAAAGTTCTTACAAATAAAGAATCCACTGGTGTCTATCTGAATGTTTCCCCAAAAGTTAGTGATGTACAATGTACTTGGCACAGAAATCTCTAATTGCATCAGTTAGAGCTTTAGACCTCAATGACTCTTTCATCTAGCCCAGGGGACTTGATGATGTTTTATGCTTTAACTGTTGATGATGAATCACAAAGTGATAGAACATTATTTCTTTTTTTTTCTTTTGAATGGGTGTAAGATGACAATAAAAAATTCAAATTTATTCATCTGTGTTTATATTAATAAGTGTAATGAGAATGTGTTCTAACTCGTTTATTGAGTGGTCACTACATGTTATAATAGCACTAATTGTTACCAATACATGTGATTCCTCACAAACCATTTGCTTAGTAGGTATAGACAGAGAAATCAAGGTAGAGAAATACTGAATGAATGTCAAAGAGCACACAGAGAACAGAATGGAGCTATAATGAAAACCTAGATCTGTCTGACTGCATTCAACTAATGATAATTTTTCCTAATCACCTTTAGTATATCACAAACCACAGATTTTGAAACATTTTGTCATCTAGAGAAAATGTATTTATCAAGGACTGGTTTATTTTCCATTTATTAATAAATCAACTACAATATTGCCAGTCAATACTCTGATCAATCAAAGATAACCAGCTCTACCACATTGATTTAACATAATAATTAAGAAATAATTTCAATGTCTCTTTACTCAGGCTTACATCAGAATTAAATTCCTGTGAAGCTTCAAAAATTACAAAATGTTGAAAACTTGTCTTCATATCATTTTAGAACTAGAAGTCTTAGAGTTGGGAACAAATAACTTAAGGATAGTATGCTAAGTTCAGTATACCCAGAAGTAACTGCAATGAAAGATATTTTTACTCAATATTGAATGGGATAAAGTGGAGATGAGGGAAACATATATTATCTGAAATCAGCTCTTGGCTTTCCACATTTTTAAGGATTCTAAGACTGGACTAGAATATGGTTCCTAGAGATTCAGGATCAAGAATTATCTTCTGTTCTATATTCATAAAGAATTCCCTTCCTCATCCACTCCCTCCAAATGATTCCTTTCTTGAGTATGCTCAAGTAAATAAGGCTTTGTCCCTTATATAAAGTTTGCCTTGAAGATGAGATTCCACACTGACTTACTCTCTCTTTCTATCTATATAACATTTGTAATTTAGACATCCTAGGTTTCACCTGGCTATTTATGAATCATGTTTATAGTAATTGTCCTAATCTCATGTACCAAACCCATATCTTCTGATCAGCAGGAAGCCCTGCATTTTCAATAGGTTTCTTCAACTATTTCTGAGATTCCCAAACACAAAAAAATCTTTATATCTCAAATGTTCCTTAAACTCCATAGTTTGTACATTCTGGGTCAGATAATTTTTTTTTTTATATAGTCACTCTGTAATATCATACCCAAACTTAAATCCTTTTAAGCGTGAAAGGGGGTTCTTACCAGATGAAATAGCAGTTATACATGAAAACTGAGACTGTCCTGATGCAAAAAGTCATCCAATTTCTAGAGATGCCCTAGAAGCAGACAGTGAGTGCCACACTGCTTTCGTCTATCCCCTAGAGGCAGGCGATGTCACATCTATTCTCTATTCCATATCTACTAACTCACAGCTATGCTCTGAGGGCCCTTGGTGGCTTTTCTGAATTTCATTTCTGGGCATGCAGTTATTCCTTAATGGAGAGGCTGGCAGAGCAGTGTCTAGATGAAAAACTCTCCAGTCTCACTTTTGTTCTCTGACTCCCAGATCTTAGTATTTGGGCCAGTCAATTTAGCGTGAATTTCTACCTTTTATAAGTTGACTTTCTTTAGTGGCCCTTTACCAATCTGCCTCCCTCATCCCATCAAATCCAGTTGTCAGACATAGCAGTACATATCTGAATTACACTTTCAGACATGGTTCTAATACTTTCCCATTAGCTACCTTGAACTCATTCAAGTGCCCCCTAAAGTTTGATAAGACTTAACTTTCTAGACTATTTTTTGACTATTAGGTGTGGTTAGCCAAGTGCTAAATCCACATGCCAACTTAAAAGAATTTAACCTCCAGCTCAGTCAAGATAGCCTGTTGTATCATTATTACCTACAGCACACAATCTAGTTCATAAAGTTTCCTTCACTGGCCCCTGGTGTGTCATTCTCACACAGAATTTTTTAAATTGTGTTCCATTTGAATATTTTGTCAAGTTATTTTCTTCCTTCCTGTCCTCTCTTTATCATATCACCTTGGCATTAGTGACACTGCCAATGATAACAGATGGTAACTTTAATACACAATTGTAAAAGTTTACATGCATTTCTTTATTTGAGATGCAAGATTATGTAAAATTAAATTTTATTGCTAAGAAAACAGTTTGAAGAACTTAAAAATTTTTCCCAGAGCCTAACAATTAAAAAAGTAACCAAACTAGAATAAAAAGTCTATGTCTTCTGGAGCTACACTTTGTGTCCTCCAAACACTGAAAATAGTTTCTCAGCATTTTTTTTTTCCCAATGGCATTTACCAACACCAATGACAGGAAGTTAGAAGACATGTAGAGCATCAAGGTGAATGCCAGTCACCATCCAGTAGTCCTACTTCTTAAAATGTCCATTTATTTTTCTGCTTGATAGATCTCTGCTTGCAGTGGAATCGGCTTTTGGCCAACATTTCCAGCTTGATCTTTTAAGTTTATGTCCCTTCATATTCTCCTAGATAAATGTCATCCCTTGGGACTCATAAGAGGTTGCCTGGTACCTTTTTAATCATTATTATTGCCTTTTGAATATCTTACATTATCCCACTGGTGCTAGAAACATCAGAGTATCATTTTACACAGATCAGCATCTTTGTGTACACCAGTTTAGGTTACTTTGCAAAGGTGGCAGAATAGTATTGCATTTATTTCTCTCATAGATGAATTCAGTTACATTTTAAACTTATTCTTCAAATCTAGAGAATGTATTTCTATGCTGTATCGGAAAAGGTCAGACATGTTTTATATGCATCTGCAATGTCTCTGATCAATATCAGAATACATATTATTTTGTGGTGTAGAATAAGGCTTTGGGTTTGGATTGAAGCTCATTTTTCTCATCTGTCCAATGGTTCTTATGAATACATGTTATGTATGTTAAAATGCCTGAGATAGGCTAAGTGCTGAGTAAATAGTAGCTCTTATTAAAATTAATAGTAATGGCCTCTATTGAATTAGTAAGTAATTAATACACTGTTTGTTTTGTTTCATCTTGTTTATAGAGGGTAGACAATGATGGCTTAGATGGTTGTAATAGATGACAAGGTGAGACAGTATTCCAAACACTGGCCTCAAGAAACATGGAGTATGAAAAAGTAATTTAACTCAAAGGCAAGTAGGCTTTGGCTGCAAAGGGCCTGCAAAGACTAAAACCACTTCACCATGAGGCTCAATTCAGAAAAAGACAACTAATTTTCAAAATTTCAATTGTTCCCATTCAAGTGATTCAAAGAGTCGTTTTCATTAGATAGCAGCCTTCATATGCTTTCTTTTCATTTTGGATATTTTTTTTCTTTTTAATTACACTTTTTAACTGAATCCTCTGCAGTACAATAAAAGAATCAGCTAACTCAGCAATCCATCTCTGGTGGGTGGCATTTTATTTAATGGAGTTGAAAATGTAAATGTGGAAGTGCATCGTGGGCACCAAGGGATGAAACTTTCATGGGAAGAGTAGGAAAACAGGACTTTCTCAAGCAGAAAGGTCACACAGTGCAGAAAAGAGCACAACTGGGAATTTGGAACACCGTCCATTAATGATGCATGATTTTGACAATTGATTGAATCCCTCTTGGGTTAAATCCTTTCATCTGTTAAATAAGAAGATGGTGTATTTGATGAGCTGTGAGGTTCTTTATTGAGTTCTAATCATTAAACATTAAAAAGAATTTTCTAGAATTTTTTGTTTTTATTTATTTAGAAACTCAGATGCAGTGAACTGAATTACTCATGAAACAATTTACAGACCTCTATCATTACTCATTTACAGAAAAGTTTAATTATTTTGTTTAGTTTCTTGGTTTGTCTTTTTCTCATATCTCTGATATTCATTTCCATTCCTATCTCTACCATAAGTTACATATTCTAATCAATTTAGTATATGTTTTTAAATAATTTTATTTTTTAGATAAATTTTTTCATTACATAAAGAGTATTTTGCTATACATCTCATTATATTACTTATATTTGTCCTAACACTATGTAACTATTTGTCTCTCTAGTTCACTGTTTCTCACTGCCATCATATAATTACACAGTGAACTTCTTCCATACCTATCCATTCCCCTAAGGCAAGACACCTTGATTATCTTTACCTAATTATTACTCTAAATATGCAGCCTTTGCCAGGATAATTCTTAGATAACTTATAGGTTTGTTGGTATTATGAACAGTGTCCTTTCCCCTCTATATGCTTATTTTAAACTATTTATATCTGGTAAGGAGAAACACATTTTTAGTCGTTTATATTAGAACACCTTGCTTAATTTTCTTATTAGGGTTAATGGTTTATAAGTAGATTCTTTTTGATTTTTTAATAGACAATATTATTATGTATAATAGAAGTTTTGTCTCTCCTATTTATCCTTACGTATTTTATCCCTTTTATTTTCTTATTACAGTGATAAAAACTGATGACAGTGGTAGTAGGCTTCTCTCAGTTATAGTCTTAAAGGGAATGAGTCAAAGTTTGTCCATCGCATTTAATATTTAATATTTATTGTATGTTTTGATATATAACCTTGATTGAGTTAGGAAAGCTATATTCTATTATTAGCAGTAAAAGCATTTTCTATATAAATAGGTAATAAACTTGATCAGATACTTTTGTTACATTTATTAGTATCTTCATGCAAGTGTTCTTTTTCATTAATTAAAATGGTTATTCATGTTGATATATTTCGTGATATTAAAAAAATTCTTACGTTTCTGGGGAAAAACTATTATTTTTTATGCACACATGTAGTAGTATAATACTTAAATAAAATGAGATTATACTTTTCTTTTTTATATTGCTTTTATTCTATTTTGGAACCAAGCTTATACTAGCCTCATGAAAAAATAATGAACTTTCCTAAATTTCTACATTATAAAACATATTGTATAAAATCATCTCTTTAAAAAATTTCCTGAGACTAATCAAGTGATGTTACTGAAACTATCTTTTATTTTCTCTTTAAGGTAGGAATTCTGTAGATGCTTGATGAGATTCTTGAAGTTTTTAATAATTATTGTTCTATTCAAGTTTTGAATTTTTATTTGTACCACTATTAGTATTTTATATATTTTTGAGAATTTGTTCATTTTTGCATAGGCTTTCAAATTTGAATTTCTTATCCATTTTGTCTGAGCTTTTCTAATTCATATTTTGAATATCAAACATATATATCTGGTACATATGGTCACATTATTATTGAATTATATTTAAGTTTCCATTTTGACTGTCATCTCCCTTTTTATTCTATATTTTACTTATTTTAATGTTCCTTTTTAAAAATCTCACTTCCATTTACAAAGAAAAGTTTTTGTGTTTGTGAAGCTACACGTCTATTCATGTGAACTACACATTCATCACAGTGTCCTTTTTGTGACAGACTATAAATACTTACTGAAAGAATGGATAACAGAGTTATTCCTTTTACCTTAGTATGATCTTGAAAGTGACAAAAAAAAAAATTTGTAGAAACAACATACTATTTGAAGTTAAGAGATCAAGATCCAAGAAGAAATTACAACAATTCTTACCAGTGTGATTTTGCTCGTTACCTAAAATCAGTTTCTTCAGTATAAAATTTCTTCACATAGGGTCATTATGAGGATTAACTATGCTGAATGTGACTAGTTTGTAAATTACAATGAATTACAAATATGATTAGAAGAAAAGAAGAAATGAAGGAAGAAAAAAAGGAAGAAAGCAGAATAGTTTTACATAAAAATGGCATAAAGAGGGAATTCTGATAATAATAGCAACTCTGTTGAAGTACAAGAAACCTGGATTTTATGCCAAAAGATGGAGATTTGGGCCCCTTTCTGACTCTCACTGTTTTTTTGATATTGGATAAATCTCTACACCTTCCTTATAAAAATTTGAAAATTACACTTAACAGATACCAATTTACATTCCCACCAATAGTGTACAAACTCTCCAGTTTTCTCCACATCACTGATATTTGTTATCTCTTTTCTTTTGCATAATAGCCATCTGAACACATATGAGGTGATATCTCATTATGGTTTTGATTTGCATTTTTCTGATGATTAGTGATGTTGAACACCTTGTCATATACCTGTTGTCCAATTGTATGTCTTCTTTGAAAAAATGTCTATTCCAGTCCTTTGCCCATTTCTTTAACCAGGTTATTTGTTTTTTTTGTTGTTGTTGTTGTTATTAAGTTGTAGAAGTTTCATATATATTTTGAATATTAATCTTGTATAAGACATGTCATTTGAAAATATTTTCTCCCATTCCATAGGCTGCATTTTCATTTTGTTGATAGCTTCCTTTGCTGTGTAGAAGCTTTTTAGTTGGAAGCAGTCCCACTTGTTTGTTTTTGTTGCCTGTGCAACAAAAAAATTGTTGCCAAGATGCATGTCAAGGAGCTTTTCCCCTATATTTTCTTCTAAAGGTTTTATGGTGTCAGATCTAACACTTAAGTCTAATTTATTTTGAGTTCATTTTTGTGTATGTAAAATGAGGGTCTGATTTCATTCTTTGGCATGTGGATATCCATTTTTCCCAATACATTTATTAAAGAAATTATCCTTTCCATATTGTGTATTCTTGGTATCCTCATCAAAGATTAGTTGACCACATATTTCTGGGCTCTGTATTTGTTCATCTATATTTACGTTTTTATGCCAGTACTATACTGTCTTGGTTACTATAGCTTTGTTATGTGGTTTGAAAGCAGGGACTATGATCAGTTCAATTTTGTTCTTCTTTCTCAAGATTGCTTTGGCTATTCAAGTCTTTGTGGTTCCATACGAATTTTAGAATTGTTCTTTCTATTTCTGTGAAAAATACCTTTGAGATTTTGATTGAAAGTGCATTGAATCTGTAGATTGCTTTGGGCTGTATGGACATTTTAACAATATCAACTCTTCCAATCCATGAACATATGATTCTTTCTATTTATGTGCGTCTTCTGCAATTTATTTCATCAATGTCTTATAATTTTCATGTATGCTAACAATCTCACATATATATGTATATATATATGAATACACACACACAAAAAGAAATAAAATTAATATCTGAGACATCTGCAGTCTCATGTTTATCGAAGTACTAGTCACATTAGTCAAGATGTGGAAACAATATAAATATATCTGTCAATGTATGAATGAATTAAGAAAATGTGACATATATTTATATATAAATTTAATATTATTCAGCCTTAAAAAAGAAGAAAATTCTGCCATTTGGAACAATATGAATGAACCTAGAAGACATACGCCAAGTGAAATAAGCCAGACGTGGAATGACAAATACTGTAAGATTTCACTAATATGTGTAATCTAAAAAGTCAAACTCATAGAAGCACAGAATAGTGCTTGACAGTGGTTAACAGGGACTGGGGGTGTGGAGGGTGAGTAATGGTGAGATATTGGTCAAAGGGTACAAACTTTCAATTATAAGATGAATAAATTCAAGGAACTAATGTACAACATAGTAATAACAGCTAATAACAATGTACTGTATACTTGAAATTTGCTAAGACATTAGATGTTAAGTTTTCTCACCGTATGCACACAAAAAAAGAGGTAACTGTGAGGTGATAGATGTGTTAATTACCTTAATCATGGTAATCACTTGCAATGTGTTTATATATTAAATTATCATGTTTACATCCTATATATAAATAATATTTGTCAATTTCATCTCAGTAAAGCTGAGGGGAAACTCAGTTATAGCTCAATGAAGCTGGAAGTGAGGTAGGGGGAAAGCTACTTCCTATGGGATCCAAAAAAGATACTATTTTTTTTGCTAACTTCTATACTAAATTGTTACTGAGTATATATCCAGTTGATTAAGAAGTAGTATGCATTTCTTCTGAAGACAATTCCTGGATAGTTACAATTAGTACAAAGCTAGGCAATGCAATGATTATAAATTGTACCATAGAGAAATTAAAAGTCCAAAAGGGAAGCCAATTGTGAATGCAAAAAAAAAAAAAAAGGAGGAGGAGAAGAAACAGCAAAACATGTTATTTTTATAGGCAAAAGTCAGGAGAAACACTTTGGGAATTGAGTGAAGAACAAATCATTTCTTAATACAGGATTGTGAATAACAGAGGGGGTAGTATAGAAGGGTTTGTAGAAGGGTCACTTTAATATCTGAGAATATAGGTGAAGAAGGACATATGCAGAAGAGAAAAATGGAACGCAGTTAAGAACTTGAGAGAACTCAGGCTATATTGAGAAATGGCCTGAGGATACTTATCCTGGAGGGGGGAAAAAGAGGGTTCATGGGAAGGAATTCAGGGATCATAGGGAAATTTAAGTTTGTATAAAGTCTTACATGACATGCTAAAGGATGTTGACTGTAACCAGGCAATTTGAAATTACAGAAAGATTTTGAACAGAAAACTGATGTAATTATAAGCAAACTTAAAATAAACAAAAAATGGATGTTAGGGAGTTCCGTTAGTAGGTTATTGAAATAATCCAGATGTGGGCAAATGAGCCATGAACGTGAGGTAGTGAATGGGGAAAGAAAGGGTATAGATGTGAACATTTCTTAGAAGGTAGAATTGTGAGGACTTGGCATATGATTCAGAAATCAAAAATCAAAATAATAAAGTGACAAATATATATGTATTATTAATAGAAGTATTGTGTGCATAAGCAAAGGAAAGGAAGAAACAGATGACTTGTGAACTTATAAAAACGATAGAAATATCTGAGTTTCAGATGCATAGATAACCAGGGCTGAAGAGCAGACTGATCCATAGAAGAACATCGTGAATGTTTAGTCTACAAAACAAAAACAAACAATAACAAAAAAATGATATAAAGAAACATTATTTTATAATACAGTTCAATCCAAGTTTGCAGGACTTAAAACTTAAAGCAGTTTTAGGGATCTGGCCCTTTAGAGATTAAAAAAAAAAATAATGAACATCAAATAGTCTTGAAAATATTTTTAAAAAATAACTTTTATAATAAATTAAGTTTTATGGTAAATACCACAAATATCATGAAATCCAGAAAAGCCTCCACAATACTGTTTTATTATTGTTTTTAGTTAATTGTTTTATCAACTCTTCATATAACAAGGGTTTTATAATATAATTTACTAAGAAAATAGCTTCTAGTTCTGTAATTTCAAATCTTCTATCTCCCACGTATTTCTGCTACTAGGTTACATTGGACAATTTGAGCATATGACTTTGATCTCTTTTCCTTTGGGTCTGCCCTGTAGACAGTAGGAGTATTCCTGGGAACTTCTCTGACACTGGACTGGATTCCAATAATTTAACCTCTATAAGAATGTGACTGTGAACTACATAAATATATCCCACTATACACAAACTAAATGCATCTCTAACTCTACCTAAATCAGATGTCAAAATTGCTCTTGGTGATCTCAACACCATCTGCTAAAAAAAGAAGTATTACAGAAAGAAATATGAAATGGAAAGAGAAAACTGATCCAGGAAATTGTATGTAAACTAGTTTATTTTTATAAATTTTAATATATATGTATATAAACACCAAGTTTGCTTTAATATATAGGAGGCCTTGAAAGACATTCATGCAAGTGAGGGGCTGAGAAACATGCTTCATTAGCTTTGTGGTAAAATTCTCTAAAAATATAATTAAAACACATCATGATTTTTGTATAGAAAAAATAGTTCTTTTTAGATTAGTTAAGGATGAGAGGCCAGCAGTACATCTAGGGAGAAATATCCAGTACACGACAATTACAAATTAGAGGTGTTGGAGGAGAAGTAGACATGAAAGCAATCATCCTTGGAAAAATAGTCACTGGAGGATACTAAATAATTGACTATGAAGATAACACACAATACAATCTCTTTAAGGGAGACAGATTTGAAGGAAAAGCCCACTAATGAACTGTGTCCTAAAGTATACAAATAGCAATGGAAATGTGGCATGGGGCTAATTTCCTCTCCACTGTGACCATATGCTTACTGAAGGCGTTAATGGCACTAATTGCTTGGGGACAGTTCTGTGAAGTGCATTGTATTTGCTTTGCTGAGAAATAGCCCAGAAAACATAAAATCTCAAGATTACTGTTTATAGCCCCTTCACAAATCAGCTATAATTTATCTGAGTAGGATTTGATACTAATATAAAAACCTAACCTCCCATCTGCATAGACCAAATAAATTTCCATTCAACATAGGAGCAAAGGTTCTCCAGATTAACTCTTCATGGCTGGGTTGCTTGGTGCCATTTCTGAGTCAACACAGATGGGAGTGCATGCTGTCGTTCTGTTCCTGAGTGTGAGCCTCTGATTACAGTGGAAGTGAGATGACAGGCAGAAAATGAAGGACTTTACTTAGGGAGTCCCTGAACAAAAGTAAATCAGTGTTATTTCATTTCAAAGTAATTGGCTATTTAGAAACTTGGATTTGGCACAAGTAGATTGTCCAAGTAAACTAGAAATTGTGTTTACTCATGAAACGCATGTAACATCATGGTAATTAGGCATGGCCTAGAGAGCTGACAGCTAAGCAGAGGACACAGTATGACTCCAAAGTAGCATAGAAAAGAAGGTATATAGATTGATGGGCAAGAATGCCCTTCTCCCCAATCCCAGAAGTCAGAATTAGCTGTTGCCATTGTAAAAATCTCTAGAGAAAAGGGAAGTCAATGGCAAGCCTGCAAGGAAAGTGGTAAAGGAAAGAGAAGAAGAACTGAGGTATTTTTTCTGTCTCCTTTTTCTATTGTCAATGACACTGTGTGTTTTACAGGACTCAGAATAGGCAACTGCAGCTACACTGGAGACTACAGAATTTTAAGAGTATTATTACACTCTATTGTGGCTGGAGTGACAAGTAGAGCACATTATAAAGGTTGAATGTTCAAAACAAAACAAAACAAAACAAAAGCTTTCCCATACTATCAAGATAAAGAAATTTACTATTATCATTTTCCTAACATAACGATGATATGTATCAATATGACTCTTTGCCGAGAGAATTCGCAGGATGTCATCCTTGGAGGGAATGAAAGCACTACCTGGTTTAGCATATTAGATAGTTCTATAATATATTACCTACAGAACAAAGTTGAATATTCTTTTACAAAGAAACTTCCATGACTGTGGCAGCCAGGTAAGAGGTTACATAATGTTTAGCATTCCTACCAACATTGTTGATAATATTTACATGACCATGAACAACTGAGGAGAGATGGAGAACTGATATCCCTAACAAAGAGCTCTCCTAGGGTTGTTGCACATGGATATTCAGGCCAAACCCTGCCCAAAGGTGCCCGAGCAGAGGTGGGCAAATGGGGATGGAAATCTCGCCAGTCAGAGCGCTCAGCTGAATCATCCCATAAGGGAGCACTTCCGCAAATCTGCTCAAAGACCAGTGCATTGCAGAGCCAGTGATCTTCGCAGGCAGCATAACAGGTCTTTTTTGTCTGAAACCACCTAAATTCTTCATGATGGGGCAAGCCCCAAAGTACACTGTGATATCTGTAAAAGATTCTCCTACAGATACTCTTGCCCCTCCCTCTTAATACCTTATTATCAGTAGAAATGTGAGAAAAAGGTAACAGACTTTTAAGTAAGATAAGTGGATGTAGTTCAAATTACAACTACCTTTGCCCCTCTGAGGATGAGTGATCTGAGACAAAACATTTCACCTCTCTCAGCAAAATTTCTGCTCCCTCATTTCAACTTTGGCATCTGGATTTTTCTGCAGGAGGTAAAAAATGGGAACTAGATAACAGTGAATTTCTGTAATCCATAACTGTCTATAATGCTGATGTTATTTGTCTCAGCTGTCCCTCCTAATTTTGAAGTAATGCTGTTTTGGGCACAACTGGTATGCTTATGCTTTCTAATCGAGCAGCACTTCTGTTTGTTATACTTTGGTCAAAACCTTTTTCATGTAAATTGAAGCTTCCTGGAGCTATTAAAAAAATCCTGGCAATATACTTTCCCCTCTAAGTGAATAGTTGGGAGTAGAGGCAGTTCCACAATTTGGCAGCTTCTCAAGGGAAAATAATTGATAACATTTTTTTTTTTTTAATTCAGGATTTGTCTTCTGAACTCCTTAAAAACCCATATACGTTTCAATACATGGATATCACTCTATGGAAAGACCTTTTAAGCAATACCAAAACATCTCCTCCTCTCAAGATGCTTTCACTCCAGTCAGGGAAAAAGCCATATAATCGAGGGACTATAAAACAAGTCATTCATTTATTGATAGATTTATTCACTTATTCAACAAATACTTAATGAACATTTGACATGCCCTGGTAATTATATCAGATTCTAGTTACACTGGGATGCAGCAGAATTCCTACATGAAAAGAGAACACAGTCTAATGGGAAAGAGACATAGGTATATCGACCATTATATCACTGTGTGCTAAGTGATACATTCAGATTTGTGGAATAGGGCTAAGACCTTTACGTGTAAAAGTATGGAATTGGGTTCCACCAGGACTTTAGTATGAAACTCCTTTTGAATATCTGCCTAATGTCCATGATTCTCACAGTGAATCCTGTATCATTTGGCCAGAAAGGTCATCCAAGATCTCTCTTCTTGGCAAAATTCTACACGTTTTCAAGGTCCGCTTCTGTCACAATTTCTGCTATGAAACTCTCTGAAGCTTTCAGGCAGAATTTCTTTCTTTGCTCAACAAAAGTCCATATGTATTTACAAAGATAGCACTTAGTTATTTATTACAGTCTTAAGTCTTATTTGTTTACATTTCTACTTCCCTCATTAAGCTGGGAACTTCTCAAGGCTGGCCATTCCTGCCTTCTGGGGCATACAAATATCTAGCTTGGTACCCAAAGCGTGTAAGCCTCATAGAAGGCCTACAGGAAAAATAAAGAAATGTATAACTTTTACCAAGATTTTTGTGGATAGGCATGGATGTCAAGTGTAGAATCCCTGTAAAACACTTCAAAGATAACTTCAGTTGCTCACGTTTATACATAAATTATATGTAGTTGGATAAGCTATCTTTTACAAATGTTAAGTGCGGTTTTAACAAAAGAGCATCAGCCGGTGGGGGTCACTGATAGAATTCAAACCGCTTTTTCATTTTTTATTCTTACAATTTTATCCAAGAATCTTAACCCATTATAAGCCTTAGTCTACCTCATAATATTTTTGAAAATTAAATACTAATCTTTTACTTCATCTAAATGAAGAGATTGGCCTTGCTGAGGTATATATATCTGGGAATGTTAACAAATTCAGTTAATACATTATTGTAATATTGTAATGCTGTAATGTTATAATACAACATAATATTACATTACTCATCTATTTGAGATTGTCTACTGCCTGACAAATCTTGTACATTTTTGAAACAAGGGAATTTCCTTAGGAACAACTTTAAATCCACGGTAAGCTGACACTCTACATGTTGCCAGTGTTAAAGGAGATGTCACCTTGATAGCAGGGTACCAAAGAGGTAATAGCATGATGGAATCCATTACCAAGAGGCCTAGACAAAAATTATGATTTCTCAATTTTCTCCCAGCATTTTAAATCTGCATTAATGAAATGTGGCTTTGCAGAATGACTGCAACCCATATCAAATGGAATATTTAGTGACCTGGAGCCCAGAGAAAGCTGGTGGGGCAGTGATCTGACAAGCTTAGGATAGTCTGAAGAGACACTTTCATGTCTGAATTTCTATTATTATACAAAGAATGAATTATTCTGCATTGATCCTCCTCTCCACCTCGCCCCGCCCCCGGCCAGTACTTCGTATTCCATGTCAGTTGCACTTGCCATTATAACAACATACACTCTCCCCTGTATCTATACTCATACCTCACTGCCTACTATCTTCTTTTTGCATGGTAATTTTTCTTTCAAGACTTAAGCACCATCTCCTCCTGGAATCCCTCTCTTAGGCTTTCAGATTGAGTGAGGTAGATCTCCTCACATGTCTCTTTCATCACATTTAGATCAAATTCTATTCATTGAAATTACAGGTAGCATTTCCCTAAGAATAATGACTTTGCTTCACTCAACTCGGAATCATCTAGCAAAATAACTGGCAAATAAAAGATGCTTATTAATACCTTATCTAAGAGCCAATGGGGGAAAAAAATGAGATTGCAATTGATCAGGCTTTGATGAATTTGTAACTCAAAATTCATGTGTTAGATTACCTGTCATTACCTGGGTAAGTAGTATCTTTTCTCTTACATTTTATATTCTAGGATAGTTTAAATTCTCATTACTGTTATTCTTTCCTAAAGTGAAAATAAAAATCTCATTACTGTTATTCTTTCCAAAAAATAATATAAAAAAAAATTCTTTTGCAATGATGAAATAGATTCTGTTGTCTGTCTCTGATTCTTTATCCAGTTATACTGAGGCCTTCCTTAAATGTGTTCCAGTAATTGGCCTAATTGGAGTTGACTAAGGATTTTTGTTTTTGTTTTACCTCAGAGGTAATTTTTCATTCTCAGGAATTCATCCACAAAGCATTAATTGGGCACATAATATATACTAGGCCAGGCAAGAATACAAATTTGAGCAAGTCATGGTCTCTGACTAAAAAGGATGGAAGAAAATTGAGTGAAGAAATATGTGGCTGTAGACTTTCAATGTGAACATGCATGGATATGTTTCTGTAATTTTAATTGTTTAGTCTGTGTCCCAGCCTCAAAAAACCTTGCTATGTAAAGCAGAATCTCCCAGAATAGGACACTAAATGAGGGGGCTGCATTTCCACAAAATACTCTGGACAGCAGCCTGGTCACCTTGAAGGATGAGCCCTTCCTTGCTTGTGAATTTCCAATGAGTCCAGTAGAATGAGACAAGTTTGTTTTAAAATACAATGGGTTGGCTTTCATTTTTTTAGAAAGATTAGTGTGTGTGTTTGTGTGAGATATTTTCAATAAAAGTCTTGATGCTCTAAAAAAGAGTAAAAACTAACAATGTATTTCTCAGATTAGGTGGGTAATTTAGAACACCGAGTCATTTCACATCCCTGGGGTGGACAGAGGCACATAGTCTACTCTCAGAATCAATAATCAAAACAAATCCTATCCCAGCAGGACATATGGTATCTGTCCAGTTAATAAAAGCTTGAGCTCCTATTTTTAGATTTATCCTCACACTAGGGAAACCGCAGTGACAGAAAGGAGTTTTGTTCAAAAGCCACTAGCCCTTTTCAGAAACCAGTTTTTCTTTAAATAGGGGTTTCTTTCTTTTTCTTTCTTTCCTTTCTATCCTGTTCTAATTAAAGCAGATTTTAGGGAGGAACTCACATTTTCAAAGCCAGTTTTTTTTCTGTTTTTAGGTTTGGCCCGGAGCTTTCTATCTGATGAATAAACCACCAGCTTGCTAAAGAAAATATTTTTTGTTCTATTTTTTTCCAAAATCTCCAGGAACATGGGGATTTTAGAATCAACCCCCATGGATTCCCTGCCTAATTGCTGAAGGTCCCACTCTTGTTTAGGGGAGGCGATATAACAGTGGCTGGGTTGAAAGCCCTGTGAGTTTCCAGAGTATGGATAAAATAACTAATTCTCAGACAACTGAGGTCAAAGGTAGCGGAAGTCAAAGATGGTTAAAGGACTAGAGAATGAAACTCGGCCGGGGGTAACAAAACACATAGAAAACTACAAAATTGGGAACTAATGCATTTCCAATATGGTTCTCTCATCAACCCAAAACTCTCCTAGGCTATATCTATGGCTTCTGAGTTTGAAAGTAACATGGATAGTCTTCTCTTTAGTTCACGACTAAGCTCCCACTGTGGAGCATTAAAAAAATCCTCAAAAAGTCACATTTGTAGTTTAATCCATTTGGGGACAGGGCAGAGGAGCGTAAGACTGAATAGACTCTAGTGAGAGAAGCTTCCTAATCACAGAGCTGACCCTAAAAGAAAGTTGGAGGGAAAACATGTTTTGACATCAGGAAAAATGGACTTTAGACTTCATCTCTGCAATTCTCTGGGCCACACTAAGCAAAGTATTTTATCTCATTGAGCCTTGGTTGATTTATTTTCAAAATAATACATATATTTTATTTATCATACTTTGCATATTCCAGGCCTTGTACTAATAAGAACTTGACTAATATTATTGCATTCGAGCCTCTAAACAACTCCTAGGTAAAAAATAATATATTTAGTTTAAAATGAGGATACTGAAGCTTAAAACAAGCAATAAAATATAAAATAGGAATATCTTGCAAGGGAGTAGTTAAAATATAAAAAGAAATAAAATATATAGAGTACCTGGTGTGTAGCAGACATATCAATACTAGTGGTGCTGAGGGGGCTGGTAGTGCCGGTGGAAGTGCTGGTGGTAGGAATCATGAGCTGTTGAGTAGTGCACAGGTTAAAGATAAGGAGCCAGGAAGAGGAATGTGTTGGAGCTCCTCCAAACTTAGCTCAGTGCCTTGAGCGGAGTAGCTATACAATACATATGCGTTGACTGACTTTGCCAGGATTGTGTGTGGGCCATTGGGACTTTGTAAGCTGGATGCAGGCATTTTTATGGAGCACATGCCTGGCTTATCTAAACTGTGCACTATCAGAGAAGATGAGCACAAGGCTTGGGTAAAGACAAACCTGTGATGAGGAGTTATGGAACTCCACGGAAAGTTCTGTGTGGGTAGCATACTAACAATTTCTGAAACAAGTTCTATACTTTTCTAAAATTTTGCCTTAAGCAGCTGGACTATTTTAAACTCGAGTTTCAATAAAACTCAAACCATCTGGACCTTTTCAAACTCAGGTTTCAATACTGCTCAAACTACCTATAAAAATGCAAGTAGACTATTAATATTAAACTTTTACACTTGTGAGGAATAAATGAATTAAATATGAACACTTGAAAAATACATTGAGATTTTATATAAGCTTATTTGATTTTTAGAAATAAATGGCTTTGATTGCAAAAATGAAGTTGCATGTGTTTTAAAATGAGTTCCTTCAGGAAAAGAACTTCAGGTAGTGTTTGATATTGGAGCCAGAGGGCTGAGGAAAAGGATGGAGGAACTATCTTCCTAGGACATATTTCTCTTTTGATAAGCTATCAATGCGATAATACAATATGACATATTAAACACCTATTACACTCTTTACTAATGTAACTTAGTTTAACCTCTCAAAAACTGCAAACCCAAATACTCTATCTTCCCTCTTGAATTGAATTTGGGGGGCGGGAGATGAAGCCTTTAGTTGTATAGTGCCACTGAAAGACTGAAATTGGAATACAGGTTTAACCACAAAACATGTGGTCTCATTTGTAAACAAATAAACAATATGTTCTCTAGCTCTAGGTACTTTGTATAGTACATTTGCTTTGTCATATTGTTCTCTTAAGCAAATTTTGGGCAAAATATCTCCCTAGCTAGAATATTTATTTCTTAGCCTGGGTGCCTTGAGGAGTGAGGCATCTTTTCTAACCTTTATTTTTACCATGTATTTGTCATGGCATCTAGAGAAAACTGGTACACCCTCTCAAGGCTGGATCAGAAACTACCAGTTCTGTATAAGAAAATCCAATGAGAACCCACCTATATCAAACTTGAAAATTCCCAGAAGGCCCATCTAACTGGGAAAGGCCTCGGCATCTGCCAAGTCTATGACAAATTGTATTCAGTTTTTATTTTGTTATTATTTTGTTGCTATTTTAATTATTTATAGAAACAATACTATAGAATTTTGACTTGCTTTATAGCTTTTGAGCATATATATGCATATCTCCTCTCTTTTCCTGAATAAAGATATGTGACCAGAATCTAAGAGTCATTGTATAATATGTTCTATAAAACTGAACAGCCAACTTTAAAGAAGAGTTCGCCATTTTCGAAATCCTCAGCCATCAACATGAGTGACAGAAGTCACCAATAAATCAGATGCAATGCCTAGAAGGTAGATTGTTCATAAAATATGTTTGTCCTGCCATTCCAAACTTTTCTACTGGCTAAGACAGTAAGCTAAACATAGTTTCTCTCTTAAGCCAGTTAGCTGTAATTGAGTAGAGGAGCTTACCCCAAGGAGCATAGTTTAATGCTGCCAAAAAAGCTAAGGCCTCCCAAGCTAGAAAAGCATCTTCTAAAATGGAAATCATATAATGGCTCTTTCTAAAGCAGTGCAGCAAAGTGCGATGGGGCTGGAGGGTTTAGTTATTCTGAGTCTTCATGATTTATAAAGATGAATGCAGTGGCAATGGAGATAAAATTTTCTGGTCCCCAATGGCAAGGAGAGAGGCCATTGTGAAGAACAAATTCTATCTTTATATTAAATCCCTCTACTAATCCTGCGGGCTAAAATAATAGCCGATAGGAAATACAGACATGCATTCCCATGAAGAGACCAAATCTATGTCTTCTGGTGGGAAAGAAAGAGAGGCAAAACAAACAAACAGATAAACAAAGCAAAAAACAAAAACAAATCTGGCTGAATGGACATGTTCATTTGCTATCAGTACCATCAGACTTGTCTGAACAACTTCTCGGCCTGCAGAACTTCCCAATGATGCTAGAGCTGTTTCTTTAGACTTTTGTTTTAACCTTAGTCTTTCTTTTAATTACCCTAAATGACTCATTTTCTAAGAAGAAATAAATTAGTATAAGTTGGAATCAGTTCTAGCTATTATTGATTCTAACTGGGCTTCGTAAAAACTAAGTGACCCCAAGGAATTTGCTGGACTTTCACAGCCTTCCTTTCCCTTATCTGTGTGGTGGAGATGATGCCGTCCTCCTAACCCCTGAACATATTATGGAGTTGGATAAGATAGAAAACCGTACAATTTAGTGCCTGACATACAGATCATATTTAATATACTGTAGATTTTATAATTATTATAGATTTTATAATTATTTTCTCAGTCCATTGATAAGAATGTTATTTATCAACTACTAATAATGAAAAGATTTTTAAAATTTAGTAAATCTTTAGTAATTTTAGTAAACTTTTAATAAAACAACTTGTCTGTAAATTGAATTAGGCTTATTCAAAACCTCGAAAGAAGAGTAGTAGAAAATTGTGATTTTGAATGGAAATGCTATATCTTGCATAGTGTATTATAAATATTAAATTTAGAAAAATAATAACCAAAATTTGCACCTAATACTGGAACTCTATAATATAGAATATGGTATAATCATATTGACAGGAAAAGGGGAGGGGGGATTTTATAGAAAGTAACCTCACAGGGTTATCAGATCATAAATTCCTAACTGGGCAGGCCATAGTGGGTAGTCACACCCCAAGCCCATAACTTCTTTAGTAAAAGGTTTACACAAGCCCTAATCATTGTTATGAATCTAGGTTAACACACCTTCGAAATGCCAGAAGTAATCCTCTTTTCCAGACCCTTCAAAAGAATAACCATCCTCAAGAGAGCACATAATCTTGTTAACTATCCTTTAATCCAATCCTCATCTTGTTTTCTCTCACCTGCATGTAATCATCCTTCTGTCCTCTCCTTAATTTCAAATTCATAAAAGAAACTGCAAAACTGGTATTCTCTGGAACATTTGAGATCTTTCTCCCCAGCATACATCATCAGTTTGGCTCAAATAAACTCATAAAAATTCTCCACAGATTTGGACATTTCTTATGTTCACAGTTATATTGCATCTACATTTATCTCATTCAAATTTTAACCTGACGTGTGGGGACAATGTACAGGTGCTGTAATAATGACCTTATCTTACACTCTATAAAGGGGGCTGCATTCAGTCTCCATTGATTTAAAATATTCATACATATTTACAAATTTTCTAATTAATTGCACTCTAAAAATACATCAAATAAATCTTGAGAGTAAAAAAAAATTTTTTCCAAGGTATTTCTAGAACATTGTCTAACACATTTGAATGGTGCTGTTTTGTAGGCTGGTTTTAAAATTAGATAAAATATGTTTTAAAATAAAATTTTAATTAGCTACCCTGAAGTACTTCCACAGAACACTGGATACAGAATCATAATAATTCTGAAGAATATGTATCGATATTGATATCTATTTAAATTTAGATGTAAATATATAATACAGGTACAATACATATAAGGATATGTATGAGAGAGAAAGAACTAAACACCTAAATATTAGAAATATCATAAGTAGGTTGTGATATGAAAATTTGTGTTTTTACTTTTAGTTATTTTTATTTTCCAAGTTATCTATTATGAGCATATTCTTGTTACTAAAATTCAGTATGACAGTTTAAGATTTCTATCCTCAAAGCTGCTTGTCTTTTCATTTTCAGATGAGACGATGTAAATTGAAAATAAAAAACTATGAGTCAGTGGACCTGATATTAATTCAGCAGATCTTTTTTAATTGCCACAAGCCTTGTATTCTATTTATCCTGTTTCCATTTATTTACCATTTTTCTCAACAAATAAGTTTTGAGAACTCTCTATATGTCAGAAACTGAGGTACCACTGAATAAACCCTTTTACCCAGGCCTTAGGACTGGCAAATAGTTTTGCAGCACATTGATGTTATTCATTTTCTATACTATTATACTAAAGAGATGCCTAAAAGCATTTTTCATAGAAACCCATCTACTGAACTCCCCCTCTAAAAAAGATATGCGTAATATGTGTTTATATGGATGTGCATGTGCAAAGCTGCACATGTGTGTCAGTATGAAACAAATTATTTTTATTAAAACACTCCTATGTTAAAATTTGTACAAATATTTTAAATGTTAAGCTCTAATTTCAAAGTTATTAATTCATGTATTGTTGCTTTTAATGTACTAGATGATAAAAATGACTGAACACATTAAAACAATCGATTATTTTGACAAGGCAAATGATACCACCTTATTTCTGCATGAATAAAAATGTGACTTTTTTCCCCCAAATGCAAAGCCAAATTAAGTGGATTTTGCATTAAAAGTGCACATAAAATACCCATTCTACTAGGGTCAGGATGTGCTTGAATGCAAAAATAGAATTTTTAAAAGGCTAACTCATAATGAAGAAGAACTTAAAGTTTAAGTGTAAATGTCTCCTGAATGTCCTTGCTTGAGTTCACAAGGCAATTCACAGGAATATTTATAGACCAAACCATGAAATATTTTGAATGTATTTATTTCTAAGCCTCTCAGAAGCTTTCTGAGTTATAAGCATGGTCTGCAGCCATTCATTCCAACAGTAGATTTTAATAAGTCTCTAGATGCACTATCACAGCTGAACATAAGAATGAACCCTAGAACTAATTCTAGGAAAGGTATACCAGAGCTATTAGTGAGCTGAATCTATAGCACAATTTATCATTCACTGAAGCTTTAAGGTGTCATTTTGTCCCCCAAGAGGTCAATGAATGTATTCCTCTTCTCTCTATATGTGTTAATTCTACCTTTGGGCCATACTAGGATATCATAAAATTTGGATTATATTTCAGCTAAATCCATATACAATATGTGTATATACATGTAGTATATATTTTTAGATCGTATTAACAAATTTTTCCTGCAGATGCTAAATCTTTAACTGACAAGTAACTTATTGCTAAAAATCTAGCTTCTTTATAATATGATAATAATGATATAATATTGATTCCACTTATCTCTTTAGGAGCTACTGGAGCATTATAAATAATACTGCTTTTTTCTTTAGCAAAACAGTAATTTTATATTTTTGATAAATTTATTTACAAGACATTGGTTTCCTTGTATTTATCCCATTTTTAAAGTTACAAAGGCAAATCTGAGCACTTTACTTCTTTACATCTCTCTTCAATGGCTCATCATCTACAAAATAAATTTCAAATTCTGCCACATAGCTCACTAGAAGGTCTATGATATATTTCTCCCTACTCTCCTAGTTTATCTTCCATCACCCCTCCACATTCAACTATTCCCAACTCCTGTGCACTCAACTTTCCATGCCTTTTCTCACTGCTCATTGTCTAGAATGCTCCTCCTTTTCCAGTCACAAAACATACTCTTCATGCAAGGTGTTGTCCAAGTCCAATCTCCTCTGGCTTTTCATAAATTCATAGCCAAGTCAAGTTCTTCCTCTTATATGGTTATAACATCATTTTATATCTATGTTTTTGTATATCTACTTCCCACTCTAGAGTGGGAGTTCCTCAAGGTTAGAAATAATAATTTACTGCTGCCTGGCACAGTGCCTGAAGAATATAGGTATTTAGTTCTTATCTATAAAAACACATGGATGAATAACTAGATTCAAGAAGTTTAAAAGTGGTAAAGCACTGATAAAATAAAGAAGCAATACTAACATCCCTAATCAAGGAATGTTACTAAATGAAGATATTACTGGTCTCCTGCAGGCATTATGCAAAAGAACCAAATGAACCAAAGTTGATCCGTTAATATTTGTAAGAGATGTATCCTAAAAACTTTACAATATGACATTATGTAAATATAACATATTGTACACTTTTATATGTAGATGTAGTTATAGATAGATAGATAGATAGATAGATAGATAGATAGATAGATAGATAGATAGACAGATAGATAAGAACTTGGCTATAATCTTCCCTGATAAGAAAATGACCTTTGAAATAGTATTTCAAATAAGTTCTTATTTCTATACAGAATTTATGCTAGATTCCTTCAACTCATGGATCTGAGCCAAAGTTGAGTTCAAAATTCCACTCTTAAATGTATAAAAACATATTTGTTGGCCATAGGAAAATGATTGTTTTGTACTATTATTTTCACTCCTGATTTTGATAACTATCTTTTCTTATTGTCCTGTTTCCTGTTTAAAACAAAAGTATGTTTTTATTTGTTTTGTCTTCTAATTGCTATATAAACAATACGTAAAAAGATAAGTAGGAATAAACTTGGAGAGAGGGGCTTGTATTTACAAAGTAAAAACTCAAATGCCTGCAGGTATCAGAATGCTAAGAATGATAGGATATGAAAAACAATTGAGAGTGGTGGGGTTTGAACCTAATTGGTAAATACTTGCCTTGCCTCAGGGCAGCAGTTATATTAGCTGGTAGGAGGACTACCAGCCAGTGTGTTATCAGAACTAGGACTACTTCTTCTTTTCCTCTTTCTCCTCCCCCTTTTTCCTTCTTCACAACCAAGAATAAAACTCTAAATTTTTGTGAGAAAAATCTGTGAGAAAAATCCTACCATTTTGTGGTCTGTGGTCTAGGTTCATTCACTAGCTAAGTACTTGGACATTATACGTATTCATTCTCACATTGTACAGGATTCAAATGTATTTCTTTGAAGAGAAAAACAAGTCTACATTGTGAAATTTTCCACTCTCTTTCAAGTAAATGAATTTGAGTTGGTAATTTCTATGAATGCCAAGGTATGTCTGCTCTTCAGTCTCAGACACCCCATATTTCCCTGTCTTGGGGCATTCCCTTCAGGGTTAGGTTCTATCTCTTCTCTCTACTATATCTACATGTTTAAATTTTACCCATCTTTTAATAACTATCTCAATTTTTTTCTTCTATTTTCTTTGACAGAATAAGAGTAATGTTCTTTTAATTTCTCATTAATGTTCTATCTACCTCTCTCTATACACTTCTATACCTACTCAAATTATGCATATTCATGTTTTATCTTATATCTCGTACTAGATATTAAGCTTACTCCTTTGTTTCCTGTAAAGAACTAGGAATAGTTTTTGTGCTAAGGTTGCTATCACAGGTTTTATATTTGTTAGAGAGCTAGAATTGAGTTTTAATGTAAAATGCAGAATTAATCTTCCCTGATAAGAAAATGACCTTTGAGTAAAGCACTTATAGATAAAAAATAGCCAAGTTGTATTTAGTTTGCCCTATTATCCAACTGGCTGTTCTTAAATAAATAACTTCAATGAAAAGAAAGTTCAGATAAGTTTGAAAATATGGTTATCCTTATTTTTTTTATTTTAAAAGTTATATATTTGATGTAAAAATCTAGTATTTTTAGTAATAACATTCTGATAGTATTCCTTGATTATTTCTTAAAGTAATGAACATGTTTCTGATCTCTTTGGAAATAGTTTAAAATACGTTTCCTGACTTTTTAAAAAGTAAATGGTTACATTCTAAAACAAAACAAAATGGAGAAGAAAATGAAGTCGAAAGACAGAGTAGAAACCAATAAAAATAATTCCCTCCCCGCCCCCAAGGAATTAGAGATATTAGGCAATGAGTTTAGATAATCAGGACATAATTTCCCCATTTTTAATTAAAATGAAAATAATTTCAGAACTAGATATAGACTACAATAGAGAATGGGAAAATTCATAGGATTTGGAGTCAGAACATATGAATTCAAGCCTATGATCTTGGAAAAGCTACTTTGTTTCTTCATTTCCCATTTTTTCACATAGGAACTTAAAATATTATTTAAAAGATAAAAGAATCCAGTGAAAGCAAACTAACATTGTTCTTGTGAGAATTAAATAAGATAATATATAAATATGGACCATACACTGTAAGCACTATGCAGCTCTAAGTCATATAATTTCTTTAAATAAAACTATTTTAACCACCATGAGGTATTTAGAGGTATTTTAAAAATAATTTTAACATATAAACTTTGTTTAAAGCTAAGGGCTATCATGTTTTGAATACTTCCATAGAATAGAATACTTTAAAATGTTTTATGCATATTTTACCATTCTAGTTGGTTTCTTGACAGTACCACTACTCCTTTGTCTATAGAAAGACAGTGAATCACATTATCAAAACCTCTTCACGAAATTTGTATCATTTAATATTCACTAACGATAAGTTGAAAGTGTTAATAATTCAAAGCAATTAATTTACCTTGAAGTTATTATTCTCATGGAAATTGCAGTAATAGAGAAAATCCACTTTTGAAAAAAATAGTGAATCATTATCTCAAATGTGCAAACAATTCTTACAAAGACAATTTTTGCTATTATAAAGGAACAAAACAAAAATAAGACAAAACTAGAAATCACTTATGCCATTATTTTTTGTTTGTTTAAGGAAGAGAGATTATCCCATATTTATCATAAAATGAAAATAAAGCAGTGGAAAGGAAAAAAAGGTAAACGTCAACTCTGGTTTCCCCAGATAGGAGAGTTTGAGAGTTATCTTGCTAGAGTATTCTGAATTTCTATCACAATTCAGGTTGTATTTCTGAACACCTGAACTCTGAGATTGTGGACAATATAATTTCATTATTTAGATGACTGTAAAATGTAAAATATTGACTCTATTTTGGATTAACCTCCAGTGTCCTAGCTACACTCCTCTTGCTCTAATATTCACAGAAGAGAATATTTAAAGTGAAAAAAAGGAAATGTGATTACCACATAAAACTGAATTTTATGTGGGCAGTGGACCAACTCCTTGGATTTGTGAAGAACACCACATGATCTTTCTTAATATAAGTCAAGACACTTTATTTTTTTTTTAAGCCTGAAAAAGCAGCTGCTCAATGACTTTTAAAATCACTACACTGAATGGAAAAGGAAGACTTCCTATTGATAGAAAAGTGACATATTTTTCTGCCATAATTTTAGTTATAAAGCAATATGCTGAGTGTAGTCTCCTGTGTATTTGTCTCCTCTAGGCTTCATCAGTGATGATTTGCCTTTGTTGTCTAAGCACCAATAAAAGAAAGTAGTTGTGTGCTCATGCAACAATACAAACAGTCAAGGAGTTCCTAAGTCACCAGCTGGTAGAATCTGAAATGAGTCCTGCTTTCATCAACACAATAGTTATGATAGTAGAGGCAGCTTAGACCAGCTAAATTCCTCTTCACACCCCAGCTCCTCTGAATTGTCATACTATTTATAATAACACCAACTATAAAAATATTACTTTTTACTTCATCCATGTGAAGCATCAAGTATTAGCCTGGCATTTGCTATGCAATGTCTATCATTTCTTTTGTCAATTTCAATGTTATTTTCGCCATGTGGGAACACGTAGATTGAACTGAGGTTCAGTAACATTAGAAAACTTATTGAGATTACAGTGCTAAGAACTGGGCTTCTCTCTCAGATTCTGTTTATCAATTCTCAATCTCAGCATTCTTGTGATAACCTATATCCTACGATTTGAGCTTTTCCCAGTAAATATAAATGAAATGACCTGGTGATATCATACCACTACCTTACCATTTCTATAAAATAGCAGAAAATTCCTACCTCTGCTCCAAGTGTTTTTATTACTGGAACAACTTTCTGTTGTAGAACTCTGCCCTAAAGCACAGTTCAAATATAGGCATTCCTATATTTTACTAGTTATAACTGATCTGAGAATTTTGAGATCCTGGCTCTGCTGACTTCCTCTCTTGAGGTTCTTGTCTTTTCACTTTATGCAACACAAAGCCACTGGTCATCTCCTGGGCAAAACATGTACTTCCCTATATTGTATCTCTGCTTATGCCCCAACAGGCATGTTTGCCTCAAAATATTTGATCACTGAGAACCTATTATCATCCTTTAAGTATCAGATTAGGTATTACCTCTCCTAGGGAGCTTATTTTGATTTTCAAGGTCTATGTTTCCTCAATAATATTCTACTCTTGTGTTTCAACTCTCTGAGTACACCATTTTACTATAAGTATTCATGTATATGTCTTTCTCCTTTACAAGAAAATGTCGTATTGCCTCTACTGCATCGTGTCTAAAGACTGGTATATTTATAAATAAATAAAGAGAAGTTTTATAACTTATCAAAATATGCCTTGTACATTAGTTATTTCTATATGTTTGTATATTCCAGCATAAGTTAGTTATGTATTAATTTATTCAATCAATAATAAACATACCCTAGCCCAGTGTTCAGAAACATAACTCTTTAAAGATTATCTAAATCAAATTTTTGCTTGGGCGAATACTAGCAGTATGATCGAAGAAAAGTTATTTAACTTTTCTCCATCTTAGTTTTCTCATCTAAAAGTAGACATACGAATAGTTCCCATCTACTAGAGTTTTAATGAGAGTCAAATATTGCATATATAAATAGCCCTTATAATACTGCTTGATATATAGTAAGTACTCCATTTTGTTAGGTCCTATTATAGGTATTAATTTAGTTAGTCATTTGCGTATATACATTAAATGAATACTATAACCAGGAAATGTACCCAGCTTTGAGTATTAATTAGGAAAACAAAAATCTATGGCCTAGATTCTAAAAAAAAAAAAAAAAAAAAAGATATGAAAAGAGAAAATAAGCAAAGAAATATATAGATGCCATATATACATTATACTACATACACAGTATACATTACATACATATATACACACATGTATATGAGTAAAATATATGATAAATTCTGATAATGTCATAAAAACGATTAAGAGAGCTGTGAGAATGAGGTGGGTGTCCTATTTACATCACATGGCCAAAAAAGGCTTCACTGACAAAGGTCATTTAAGCTGAGAAATAAAAGAATGAACAATTCTAAAATTTGAAAAAAGACTGTTTTAGAAATATATACTATAACGTGCAAGGCCTTACAGCTGAAGAGAGCCAAGTGTGTTGGAGGAATTAAAGGCCAGGATTTAAGAGTGTGAGCAGTGAGGGAAAGCATGGCACAAAGTTGGGGAAGTAGACAGGGGCTGGACAATGCATGACTTTGTAGTATAAGGTAAGGAACTTGGCATTTATTCTAAGTGGAGAGGAAATCATAAGGTTGTATATTCCTGCTTTCTGAACAACCTTACAATAACTCTAGAAGATACTCAATAAATATCACCATATGAACCTGAATTGCTTAGAAAGTGGCCAGTCAAGATAATTCTACGCTTTAAATAAATAGATAACTAGATAGATAAAATGAAATGTTTTTGCAGTTGTTTTCCTTATTAAATCGTATGTTGGTTTCATAAGAGTATAAATTAGAAAAATGTTGAATTAAAGAAAATTCAAAATGTGTCTTTACTGCAGGATTTACACACTCTTTAATATCTTACTTGAATGATTCTTTAGGTCTAGAAATACATTGTAACAATCCACTTTGGTAAATGCTGGCTGAAATAAATTAGTGTAATTAAATATTACAGTAACCCACAACCAGATCCGTTGTATGGCCTCGTAAAATACTTAAACTTCCCAAACCCCAGTCCTTTCATTGTAAAATGGAGAGAATAAATAATTTCAAAAGGTCATGCTATATGTTAAATGTGATTATCCCTAATTAGCCCAATGCCTACCACATTTTGGTCAATAAGTATTACTACTTAGAAATGAAAATATGCTTACTGGAATACATTTGTATAATTTGTGGGTATGAGATTTATTCAGATTATCTTAGAGTTTATCAAAGACATCAAAGTTAAGTAGACTATTTAAGATTTTATTTTAAAAGAAACAAAGTTCATACATGTTTAACAAACTTCAGCAAATTTTATAAAACTCAAAGAAAAAGATGATGAATAAAAAGTAATGAAAAAGACCAACCTTGTACCCAGATTTTACAGATACAGGGTTTCAGAGATAAGAACCTTAATTTGTTTAATTCTGCAGTGATAGCCAGCCTCTGATGACCCTCAGTGATCCCTGTTTTCTGATATTCATGACCTTGTATACACCCTTTCTATACTAAATCATAGCTGGCCTTATGACTAATTAGAATATGTAGAAGAAGTGATGATGTATAACTTCCAAGGTTAGGTTATAAAAGACAAGTGGCCTTTGCTTTGACCTGTTTAAATACTAGTTTGGAGAGAGCTACCATGTCACAAGGACACTCAAAAGTCCCTGCTTGCCAACAGCCAGCACCAATTTGCCAATCAATCATGTGAGCAAGCCACCTTGGGAGTGGATCTGCCAGCCCCAAAAGCCTTCAAATGACCACAGTCTTGGAATACATCTTGATTTTAACCTCCTGAAAGGCTATAATCCAAAACTACTCATTAAGCTACTCTTAAATCCCTACCTCCTATAAAATATAATAGATAACAAATATTTTTATGATTTTATGTCACTATGTTTTGGATATTTTTTGTGCAATAAATCAATAAATCTATAAACCCTTCTGAAGACACAAAATGATGATAGGACTTAATGTAGAGAGGAGAAGCCAAGGTCTTAATTTCCTCAGTGAATAAGGGTCATGGTCAGGAGTTAACAAGGATGTGCTAGATAGTGAGTGATGCTGCCAGTGTCTCAGTGAAGCTGGATTTTTTACAGACCTATGAAGAAATGGTTATTTGGAATAGCAGTGAAAGAAATGTTGGATAGCAAACTTACTTCTGAATACCAAAGTACATAAGATATAATAAAATAAAGAAGTTTTTTGAAAGAGTTAGGATAAGTCAAATTCACAAAAGAAAAAAACAATGTTTATGTTGAGATCTAAGATGCAGAAAATATTCAGTGAAAAGTTGGAGGATATAGAGGACTGTGGTAGTTATGGAACTGACTATCCATACAGCACAACAGAGGGATAGAGAGGTCTGTTAGTTAAGAGAGGGGAAGGAAGTTAGAGCAGGGTATAGCAGAAGACAGATGACCACAGGCACTTTTCTTTTAAGTAGTAGCCAAGATTATTGGGGTGTGACCCATGATGAATATAAATGACCACTATATTTTTATTAAGTATCAGTACTTAAGAGGCTCCTAACTCTTAGCAAATGTCTGACATGTAGAAGGCACTCATTATATTTATGTTGAATGAGAGATCTCTGGGTCGAAGAAAGAGATTTGAAAGTTATTAAGTTACAGATAGTAGTTCAAACAATAGTGAAAACAGTTACCCATGGTGAGATTCATAAAGTCAAAAACCTCCTGGGAGAGGTAATTAAAATAGAGTCAGGTATTAGTGCACACACTGATGTGAACTTGAATGGAGAATATATAACCCAAAAATATTCAAATATATATATATATATATATATATATATATATATATATATATATATATATATTTGTGTGTGTGTGTGTGTGTGTAACCAATGGCAACCATTAATATAGAAGAATGGAAAAATGATAGGTATAATTAAGAAAAAAATATTATTTAATTAACATACTTAAATTATTCAGCATTCACTCTAACTTGTCATATTATATCTAAAAGAAGTTGTTTGACCTGCAGCATCAGCTTCAAATGGGGACATGTTAGAAATATCAATGCTTTGACCTAACCTCAGACCTAATGGGTTAGAGCCCAGGTACTGACTCCTAAATATGTAATTAGAATATTGCCTTATACCTCCTAGACAAGAAAAAGCTAAAGGAGTTTATCGACACCAATCAGTTTTAAGAAATGTTAAACTTATTTAAGAAAAAAAATAATATGTAAAATAAAATGGCAATAACTACATACCTATCAATAATTACTTAAAATGTAAATGGATTAAAATTTTCAATGGAAAGTCATAGGATGGCTGAATGGATAAAAAAACAAGACCCTTACATATGCTGCCTATAAGAGATTCACTTCAGATCAAAAGACACAGACTGAAAGCAAATGGATGGAAAAAGATATTTCATAAAAATGAAAATGCAAAACAAGAGCTGGGGTAGCAATACTTATATCATACAAAATATACTCTAAAACAAATGCCCCAGCAATTCTACTTCTTGGTATTTACCCAAAAAAACCCAAAACACTAATGTAAAAAGACATATGCACCCATATGTTCATTGCAGCATTATTTACAATAGCCAAGATACAGAGGCAACCTAAGTGTTCACCAACAAATGAATGGATAAAGAAGAAGTGGTACATGTATACAATGGAATAATACATGCCATAAAAAAAGGACGAAATTTTGTCATCTGCACCAATATGAATAGACCTAGAGGGTATTACACTAAGTAAAATAAGTCACACAGAAAAAAGACAAATACCATATGATATCACTCATATGTGGAATCTAAAAAACAAAATAAATGAACAAACGAAACAGAAATAAACTCATAGAGAACATTTTGATGTTTGTCAAATGGGGAGTGTTGAGGCTTGGGTGAAAAACGGAAGGGATTAAGATGACCAAATCGCCAGTTATAAAAACAGTCGTGGGGATGTAAAGTACAGCATAGGGAATATAGTCAATAATATTGTAATAACTATGTATTGTGTCAGATGGGTACTAGACTTATTGGGGTGATCAGTCTGTAAGTTATATAAACAAATTTCTAATCACTATGTTGCACACCGGAAACTAATATAATATTGTATGCGAACTGAAAAAATAAATTTTAAGGGTATTGCCTAATACCTTGTCTAATGAGCAATTCTATGTGTGCACTTTAGAGGCATGCTCAATTCCACGTGGAAAGTATTTGGTGTATTCTAGGGCAAGTACTTTCTCATCATTATAATATCCTGCTGTGGGAAAATATTTATACCATTTCTTACAAGTGATTATTGTAATTTTAAAAATATTTAAGTGATGCAAAGCTGACTTTTACATATGTACCATACCATATTTAAATATTCTTAACTTTAGAAAGTTCTTAGGTTTTTGAACTAATACCTGACTCTAAGGAATTCAGGCTTTTACACACTTCTAAGTGTAACCTTGGGAAGGGTACTTAATTTCTCAGAGTCACACAGGATGCTATAATAAATCAGAACAGGGATATCCAGTCAACTGTGGGGAATGATTTGTGATTCTAAATTCCTCAGCACAAGATACTTTTTCTTAACCCTATGTGGAACTAAAGTTTTAAATGCAACATACACACACAACCTCAAAGTAGGAAACAATAAATCAATAAATGTGTCATGTATTTGCCATGTAAGCATATCATCTTTAATTCCTTATCTTTCATCCTCTTAATTTAGTTCATGTGAACTCCAAAAATGATTGTGCAAAAATTGTTCCTATGTTCACATGCATTTAATATAGATCTATGTTAAAAATTTAATCTTTTCTAATTATCTGCATTTAAATATCTGTGTACCATATGTTCTATTTATAGTAAGCTTACATAAAAACAACAGTTGCCCTAGAAAAATAATTACTGGGAAAGAACCAGGGTATAATTAAGCAACCATGGGCATTTGCTGGTGAAAAAATATATATTTGACTGAAAGCAACTCTGCATGTTGAAATGGGAATAGAAAAACATCTATGGGCATGTTGCTTCTCTTTCAGGAGCAACCAAATTTCAGATTTAATTAGATAACTATATTCTCCATGTGTATTTTTATTACTTGTAAATCACCAGGCTTCCATGATTCTCATAGTTCACATAAAGAGAACTGATATCTTAATATGTAAACAACAGAGACTGAACCTAAAATGTATCTATAGAATAGCTTGATCACTAAAAGAGTGTATTAAATAATTATTTATGAATTTTAACTTCATGGAATCCCAAATTTGCCATGTATATTTCACTGACTTTAAATCTGTCTTGGTAGGCCTGTTATTTTGAAAGTTAGTGGAATATAAAGAGATATGTTTTGTTTTTTAAATAGGAGTAAGTCTAATACTGGGACCATACATAGTATAATTTCAACATGTTTGTATTAAATTGGTCAACAGTAGGATGAGTGTTGATGCTAGAAACTAAAACATTTCTACTTATTGAATCTTGTTTTGATTTTTAAAGCATTTGTCTCTAAACTGAATGTTTTAAAATTGTTTATTATCTTTTTAAATATACATAATGAAAATAAATTTTAACAGGAGCTCAGGGAAAAGCAGATCTTCCTTCCACTTTGGATCCTCTGCCCCAAACTCCTATTAATAGATTTTAGTATCCTTTAAAGTATTTTCTGTCCTTTTCCCCTTTATAGCACATACTAGACAATTAATATTTGCGTAAGTATACAAATCTATATGTATGTATGCATATGTATGTCTTTCTCTCTACATATAATATTATAAAAATAAGAAGTATGTATTCTGTTGTAGACTTTATTTTTATTTTTGTTTTGTAGGTGGGTTTGTATGTTCACTTTATCTTAGAGATGCTTCCAGTATATATAGATCTAATTTTACTACATAAGAATTTCTAAATGTTCCATAATAATAATATTTAATCAGACCAAATTATTAGGCATTTATTTTCTACTATTTTATTGTTACAAGTAACATTGCCAAAAGTATCTTTTTTATGCATCTGGGGGACATTATCGTATGTATATCTATAGGACAAAGTGAAGTTGCTGGGTTAAAAGGTCTGTGCATTTTAATTTTTGACAGAAACTGACAAGTTATCCTCAAATCAGTGGCATTTTTAAAACATGACTGTATTGCAGGCAGTCCATTCAGAAATTCAAAAATCTCCATTACCCATTTTCTCCCATACCAATTTACTCCAAATAAGCATAGATACCTTTATTTTAAAAAGTCTGCTGTTCAGTTATCAAACAAGTCCCTTTTTTCCAGTGTCCTCATGTCCTCACATAAACATAAAATCTAAGTAAAAATATCATATCTGTCTGGCAAGCATAGCTTCAACACATAAGTCCTGGGTCCCTTTCCAGTCAGATTGTCACACCTTATCCCCCTGCTCCAAAGGTGTTGAACCAAGTCTCAATCCTGCTGACAAAGATTCTGAGTGCTTATTTGTTTACCTACAACCTTGTCACCATTACCTTTTTCTCAAATGTGTTAATATTTGCCAGTATGTCAAGACAACTAAAGGTGTCTCATTATTTTACCAGGCATTTATATCAAAATTATAAAAGTGAATGAGAATTCCATTCATTTCATTAAAATTCTGGATAACTTCATAAGCCTGTTCATCATTCTTTATCAAGAGCTACGCTAATTTTCTCATTATTGATCTAATATTACTACATGACTTCCGAAGTAAACACCCGAGGCTAATTGACTTGTAAACAAGTTTTAAATTTAAAAAATTACAGGCAAGTTCCTAAGTGGATGGTAGACGTGTCCCCATGGACAGATGAAAAGTTAGAGAAGTCACTACAGTGGCAATTGTTATAATAAAAAGAACCAAACAAAAGAATGTTTATTGAACATATATTATTTAGTAAATAAGGTATGATCTAAGCCTTAAAGATGAGAAAAATGGCAAAAAAAAAAAAAATATTCATTGAACTGAAGCGAAGAATTAGACACTGTGAGAGATCTCCCTACCCAAGCATTTTAAGGTACAAGTTAGTACTACAGCTTTATAGAGGAGGGAACGGAGGCTCAGAAATTTTATTCACCCACTTAATGATAGAGGAAGAATTTAAAACCAATCTGTCTCTTTTCATAACTGAAATTCTTTTCACAATACCATATTTGTTTTTATCAATATGAAGATCTGATGAGAATCATTAAAAATCTCAAAAATCATAATAACTACAGAGATTGATAGGACTCCAAGAGGAACAAAGAGGTAGGGAAAGCAAAAAAAAGAGAGCTGTCTTTGATGTTTTGCATTTGGGAAATTGTGAACTGGCCCCTTCAACACAGTGAGTAAAGAAAGATCTTTAACTCTGAATTGGACACCCTGGCTGCTGGAGCTGTGTCCTAGACTTCTTTTTCTTTTTTCTTTTTTTTCTTTTTTTTGGTCAGATTTTGACATCTGCATCTCTCATTCATTCTCAACAATTACAATTGTATTCGCTCTTCATATAGCTGTAGGTCATACAATAGTTTATATTCTCCCTGAATAAGAGTTCATTGTAAGTGATTTAATGTGACAGGAGAGAGAAAATTGTGTTGGCAGACTGTTACTAAATGTAATTACTCACCAGATCCAACCCCAATCAATTAACCACAGTATTAAACAACATAAATTCTGGATTATTTTCTATGAGAAAGGTTGCTACTCCTGTTTCTTCTCAATTAACAATTTCACTTTTTTCATCTACTATGCAGTCATAGCCAATAAATCTGTGTTGATTTGTTATAATCATGCTTTATATTTACATGGCAATTGCAATTTTTAAAGTACTTTCATATCTACTCACTCATTTCAGCTCCATCATTCAATAACTCATTAATGAAAGCAGATAACATTACTGCCACCTTTTTAGGTGAAAAAAATGAAACTTGGAGAGGTCAATGGCTCATCCAATATCCCTTGGACATTAGCAACCTTAGATATATATATATATTTTTTTTTTCTGAAAACTCCTAAATATAACACATGAAGAAGCCAAGACTTCGAAAATTTCAGCAATTTGTCTAAAGTCACACACCTAGAAATTGGCAGAACTGGGAACTGAACAGTTTTTGTCTCCTGGCCTGGTGCAATACTCAAATTATATTGAAATTTCTAACAAGTGGAAACAATACAAAAATCACATATTTATTGGAAAAAATATGCTTTAACAATGTCTATCTACCAAGTCTATTACAACTTGTCTTACTTTTGGTAAACCTAAAATTTTTAGATTATATCTACAAAATGTCAAGAGAACTTATAAAATTAAAAACTTTAATTACTTGTTTTATCAACATAACACAAAATACATTTTACTTTGTTTTGTTTTGTTTTTTGAATGTATGCTCTTTATGTTCTTAATTCTAAGCCACCTCCTTCTTCAGTTTAATCTCCACGCCCAACACTATAACTTCATATTATTATCTCACTCCACTTGTCTACCGCTGTCAGGAGCCTGGACTTGTGTGTTTTCTCTCTGCCATCCTTCTTGGCCAGACAGCCTTATATATTTTCAATTCAACATTATATCTTTTTATCCCCAACACATGTTTTGTTCTGTTTTAATGCTCCTTTTAGGTTCTTCATTTGATACTTGTTCTTACTGCATAAACTCTGCTCACTTCATTTGTCCCACATCTGTTTACATTTGGACACCTATCTTGTATCTCACTTATTCCAGTATATCTGCTCAAACTACCCAGTTTGTTTTGATGCTTCCTATTTTAAAATGCTTAAAACACATCCTTTTGGAGAAAATGAAGTGTGACCAAAAATAAGATATCACCTACCATTTTCCAAGCACCATTCAGAGACCTTTACACATGTTATCATCCTTAATCATTATAACAGCCCATTTTTAGTAGGTTCAGGAAAGTTAAATAAGTTAGTTAGGTTCATTAAGTTAGAGAGCTAGTATTGGAAACCAGATTAAAATAATACTACTAATAATATTAAAAATAATTATAATAACATTAATAACATTGCTGTTAAATTATTTCTATACATAAGAGAGTGCTAAGGGATTTACATATATTATGGAATTTTACAATCACAATAACAATCATAATAAATAACACTAACCCCACTATACTGATAAGGAAAATAAGGCAAAAGTAGTTACTCATGCTACTTGAAGATTTATAACTTATATGTAGTGAAGCTTGGACTTGAACCAAACCAGATGATTTTATAGCTCTTGAACTTTTAACCATGTTAATATACTTCAAAGAACATATATATAGCAGTACACCATGATTTATTATTAGATTTATTATCTGTTTGACTCATACATTCTGTATCACGCTTTCTTAAAGATTAAATAGTCTTCACTCTTCACTTTATAATTGTCTTGGGAGTCAGAGTGTCCTTTAAAATAACAATAATTTATGAATCACTTCTAAGTGCTAAGCCTTCCTCACACATATTAATTCAAATTTCTGACCTTGCACTGTAATTTTAAGTATCTAAATTTTATAAATATAGAAACCAAAGTCTGTAATTACCCAACAATAGTGGCCACGCCACAATCCAAATATTGTTCTATTGCTAAGTCCCTACTTTCCACTATTCACCACTATCTCTCTTCCATTAATAATGTGGTTATAACATTGTTGGCAATCAATACATATTTGATAGTGGATCTTTGGCTTCTGCCTGATTTTGCTGAAACTGAAAGATCTTTTTTGTGTAATTACATTTTCCTAAACATAAATCATAGGAGGTTGTGAAAAAATCCTTTCCTCTACTCATGATTTATAATTCATGTTAATGAGAAATCCTACTGAGTATAAAATGAAAATCATATTTAATTATATATTTAGAAATTTACTTACTTTGAAAATAAATTATACAACATTATGACTCTCTAATCAGTGTTGTGACATATGGCCATCATATAGTCAACAGCCTAAGTTTGATAGTATAGAAATGATTAATAAACACATTTTATAGGTGTAAGAAAGATAGAAGGCAAGCTCTTACTAAATACTTGTTAAATAAGAAGTTAAAAATTTCTTATGCACTCAATTATGCATTCAGTATTAAAACTAATTAACATTCCTGCCATTATTGCACCATCTTGAACAAAAAAATCAGATTCTACAAGCCTCTCAAATTCTTTGTCAAGGTGATCTTCTCTTCTTCCTTTAAGAGATTATTAGCAGAAAAATGACCAGGCAAGACTAGACTCTGTATCTCTCTCAGTATCAGTAAGTACATTGTGGAGAAAAGAAACAGAAATAATGCCAGATGCATTTTTAATGTATCATTTTATTTAATATTTATAACACTCCTGCAAAGCAGCTATTATAATAAATTAACATTCAATTAAATTGAGCCTAAAATGTAGCAAGTTGCCACACAACAAAGTAGTGGCAGAGTGGGATTTACTCTCTATTTTAAACTCTTTATTGTGCTCTCACCAGTTGTTATGTTCTTTCCCCTTTTGATGTAAAATAGATGTGTCAGTTAACCATGTCCACAAAATGCTACATAACAAATCAATGTGAAACTTAGTGGCTTAAAACAACAATCATTTATCTTTAGGGATCTGCAGAGTGTCTGGGTCAGCTGCTCTGACCTGAGCTTATCTGTGGTGTCATCTTCCACAAGTCTCATACTCCTCCTGGGACCGGCAGGCTAGCAAAGGTATGTCTGGTGATGGCAGAGGCATATGTGTAAGCAAACTCAATTTAAGAAGTGTTTTATCTGTACCATATTTCTAACATACCATTAGTTAAGCAAATCACACAGTATCACCCAGGGGTGAGACATTACACTGCACACACAGTTGAGGATACTTTAAAATTACTAACCAAATAGCAAATCTATGTAGAGGGATGAAGAATCATGGTGAGAATGCAATTTAACACAGAAAGAGATAAACACTGGAAAGCTTGATAAAGATACAAAGTTTGGGCTATCTCCAGAGTTTAAATTCCTTTGATCTGGGTTTAGGCACCAAAATACATATTTTAACAAGTACCCTTGTGATTCTAAGGAGTGACCCATACTTTGAAAAATACTCTTCTATGTAGCATTTTTTTTTCTTCCTAATATATGGCTCCTTGTCAGTTCTCACAGAAATATGTTATTTAATATACCAACCAATGGACCCAATCTGCTAAAAATGTCATGTCTGGGACTCACCAGTCAGAAACTCAGATTTCTGCCCTAGCTCCTGAGAAATCCCATCATGAAATATTTTTATAACTGATTTGTTATTAATACTACAATGATATCTTGACACTGTACCAAACACACAATACAATTGCTGTATGTGATATGTTAATTGCTAACCCCAAAAGAATTATCAAGTGCAACCTTACTTTGGAGCTTATAATACAAGATGAAGAGAAGATATATATATATCTTTAATATTTATTAAATATTTATTAAATATCTTTAATATTTATTAATATATATATTAATAAATAACATAAATGTATATACTCCATGTATATATGCTATATATATATATATATATATATATATATATATAAAGTAACAGCAACATGGATTTCCCATTCTTTTATGTTCTAAGTTTTATTTGTATAAAAATCTATGAAGGCTCTATTACCTTGATAAGGAAAAAAATACTGGGCAAAGTAGAATTTGATGAAAATATAAAACAATTGGTGCTCATATTTCTTCAAAATTATTTCTGAAGGTCTCGCCTTCAACATGCTCTCTTAATTTTATGATTTTATAGTGAGGGGTATTCTACAAGGTGCTAATCTCTAATGCTTTGTAAGTTAGAATTTCCTAGGAAGAAAGCCTTATATTTATTTCTCAACAGGAACAGAAGTCAGTGGGGGTGATGATAAATTGGTATTGAACATTAAGACTGATACAGTTGTAGAAAAAGTAGAGGAAAATATTGGAAATCTCTTCTACAAAGAGTCAAAAACAAGTATCATTTTGATTTGATCTGAACTGAGAGAGATGAATGAAGTCTTCTATTTTTAGGATGTTTTGCTTATTTTGCTTTGTACCTTCTGTATTTCCCATTTTTCGAAAGCTGTTGCTATGATATTTATTAGGTAGAAATGTGTAACCATTATATCTTCATTGCCAATTATGACATGCCTTTTAGAATTATACAATATCTTTGCTTTCCACATGAAATGCTTTTTATTCCTGACCTATCTTGTCTAATTTTAAGATTGTAACTCTTGCTTTCTTTTACTTTTTGTTTGTATTTGTCTACTATATATTTTTGTATACTTTTGCTTGAAAAAATAATTACTGAATTATAATTACTAGATGTCCTGCCTAGTATACTTGTTCCTATTATTCTATAATTAAAAAAAAAATGATCACAATGCAAATGATTCTTGTACATGAAATGCAAATGAATCATGTTCATTGAAGATGCAATTGATTATTGTTTTGTAGATACCAACTAGTTTTTCATCTACATATTGATTTATTTCAATATTCCTGTTGCCTATGTTTACTTTTTGAAATCTACTTTGTAAAGATTATAATATCTTACTGGTTCTATCATTATATGGATATAAATATATACTATAAAAACAATTTTTCTTAATCACTTTTAATTTCTAAACTTTCTGAATGTTTCAAGAGTGCCTCTTTGATACAGATTTACTTGTTTTTTTATCTAATCTACCTATTCTTTTGTATTTACATTAAAAAATTTTAATATAAATGATAATTTTATATTCATTAAATTATATACATACTATAAATTATTTTCATTTTAATAAATATTTATTATAAAAATCACTGTATTTTCTTTTCCTAAAGATTTTCCATTTTCTTCTCGTTTGGGTGGAATTTATCTTTAAGTAATTTCCTATAATTGCTCATATGAATATTAGACCTTGAGAAAGAGAGGAAATACAAGAGTTTTCAAGCATATGAAAATATCCTCAACTTCACCTATTTTGAGAGAAACACACAGTCACACCAAGAAACCATTTTCTATCTATCATGTTGGCAAAACTCTAAGTTTGATAGCAAACTCCACATACTGGAAAAATTGGCTCTTTGATATTGTTGATGTGAATTCAAAATAATGAAATTTATAAAAGACAATTTGTAAACATCTATTAAAAAACGCCTTTTACATTTGACCTACTAATTCCACTCCGTAAAATTTACCTTAAAAATACCCGCGCTTGTTTGATATATGTACAAACTATATTGCAGCACTGTTTTCGATAAATAAATACATGTTCCTTGTCCTGAGATAGATTGGGGGCATGTGTTTTGGCTATCTCTTTTTGAATTAGAGTGTTTACTGGGGTTATTCCATCACTATCTCCCAATTAATTTGTGTCTGCTGGAACAGAAAACTTGTCTTTTTAGACCACAAATCTCTGTATTAAAAACAAACAAGCAAAGAAACACCTGTGAACTCTACCCTGACGAGCCTCTTCTATACCTGGACATAAGTTAATATTGATATTATGTATTTTAAGCTAGAATTTGATGATGTAAGGGGATAAGGCTTTTGGTGGTCTTGAGAAAGGGGGTTATAATACTTTATATTTCTGGACAGATATAAATATTTTATGACCAGAGTGCAGACTGTGTTGAACTAAAGTTGGCCCAAATTTGATGCCATTACATTTGTTTCATTTCGGATGGCTTGTGACTTGCTATGATTGATAACGTGAGGCAGAGTGATTCTATCTAACTGCACAGAGCAAACTCTAAATAGGTTTTTGAGAAATCTGCAGCTTCCATTTTTAATTCCCTCATTTGTGGTTTCCAGTTTCCATGATCTACAGAACTAAAACCATGTAGGGAGGTCACATAGAAGAGAACTGAGGTGCTCTAGTTCACTGCTCCATCTGACAGCTAGCACCAAACTGCATTAGTGAGCTATCTTAGAGGTTCTAGTCATTTGAGTCTCCCAGATAGATGACTGCAGCTCCAGTGAACTGCTACTATTATTATCTGACAAGAAACAAAGTAGCTTGTTGAGTTGGGTCCATGAAATGACTCTCTCTGAGAGCAGAAGGAAGAGGTTATATCCTTTTATGGTATAAATTGATATGGTAATTTAGTTACAGAATGATAAAGGTTATTTTCCTGGGAAGGGATTTCACTTTTCTATAACTAATAAACACTCTGGGAAAATTTATCAAACATTATCTTGGCATTTTTAATTGGAGAAGTAATTTTGTAATGTAGTTCACAATGCCACACATACACATTTCCCTCATCACACCACGGTACGTGTTGGTGGGTAGAGGATAGCAGAAAGGGTTCATCCCCTAAGTCTAGCCAGACGAGTTCCTTATCTTAGTAGCCAGATGCCTATTCAAACATTCCTGACTCCATTTCACCTGCATGTACTCTGAGGGAGAAGCCATGCTGATTAATCATCAAAATCCTGAACAATAGATATCTTTTCACTGCTTTCCTATTAAACTAAATATGAATCACAATTTGAAACATTCCAGAGGGAAATATCAACAGCTAGAAACCTGATAGAATTGTAAAAATCATGTGTATTGAGTTACAAATTTTGTAAATGCTAAGTCTAAGTCTACAGCCATGGTACCCTGAACAAGCCTAATCCCATCTGATCTTGGAAGCTAAGCAGGGTTGGGCCTGGTTAGTACTTGCATGGGAGACCACGTAGGAAGACCAGGTGTTGTAGGAGTAAAAAATAAAATTAAAAAAAAAAAGAGATTGTAAGCTGACAAGGTCCTTGCAATCTGTGAGGTCAAACAATGGTTGCCTTGCTTAAAAAAAAAAAATAATAATAATAATAATAATGTTAATTCTACTTGTTTCTTCAAGTAGGAAGGTTAATGAAAATGACAGGAGATATCTTTTTAAAACTTAGTCCCATTGTGCATGAACAGTAGGTAGGTCCTCAGTTAATGTCATTGATAGGTTCTTGGAGCTGCAATTAAATGATGTATATTGAAACCAATTTTACCACAAGCTAATTGATATCAACAAGAGTTGAATTCCTACAGCATCTCATCAATGTTATAATGAAATGACATTGAACAAAACAACATTATTCAAAGATCTGCTGTACTCTATACCACTTCCCAGATCCTTCTCTATTTTATGCCTGTGTGAAATCTAGATTCAGATCTACTGCTGTCTAGTCCTTCTACTGTGGACACCACCTGGGAATCTATTCCAGAGTGGGAATAAAAATAAAAAATAATAAGGACATATGAAGAATTAGGAAGATTTATTTTCTACAGTGGTTCAAAATGTGGTTCTGAGGCCAGCAACATCAACATATTCTGAAACTTATTAGAAATGGAAATTACCAGGCTCCACCACAGACCTGCTAACTCAAACTCTGAAGATGGAATCCAGTGATCAGTGTTTTAACAAGTCTACCAGGTTATTTTGAATGCTTAAAGTTTGACAACTATGTGTAGTGGATCCAGGTGAGAAAAAATTTAAAAACAAAACAAACAAAAACCTTTATCTCTCAGAAATATGGATTTCAAGATTGATTCCATCAAACAAGAAGTAAAGACAGTAGGTGTCAATAATGGATGGTTGAAAGAACCCTACTTCTAGAATCAGAAAAAAAAATAGAATTAAAACATGACTTTAACCCTGTCTGATTTTTCTCAACCTTTTTCTGATTTTGATCTCACTGTCTGTGAAATAGAGATAATAATATCTCCTTCATTACATATTAAATCAAATACCTAAAAGATCTAGTATAGCACTGGGTACACAATATTTACTTAATTTATTTTAGTGTTTGCCAAAGATACGGAAAGTAACTTCAACTCAAGAGCAGTACAGACTGCCTGTTTCAGCG